>NC_137004.1:33137884-33160384 GCF_032717465.1 Coenobita brevimanus
GACCTTGGATGGCTACAACCCCTGTGGGTAAAGATTCCCAGGGTCCCATTTTACCCAGTGAATCTATATTCCTCCCTGGGCCCATTTTTCAAGGGACATACGAGTATTCCAACTGGACCTGTTCCTACCATGGACCTACAGTATTTACCCACCACCCTCCAACCCTTCCCACTCCACCAATCCGTCCACCCATCCAACCCATTGAAGCTAATAATGATAAGTTGAAAAAAAAAAAAAAAAAAAAAAAAACGGTAACTGGCTATCATGTTTCTCTCATGTTTCCAGCGTGTTCTTATAAGTTCCACTCTTGGCCATCAGAGGTGCCGCTTTAGCAACCGAAATGTACACATTTAAATTTGTCGAAAATAATCACACATGTTAACGCTGTTTAGAGATTTCTGGAGGCATCCCCCTCGATTTTCTTAGAAGGCAGACAGACGCACAAACAAACAAACAGTTTTACACACACACACACACACAGTATATATATATATATATATATATATATATATATAGATATATATATATATGAGAGAGAGAGAGAGAGAGAGAGAGAGAGAGAGAGAGAGAGAGTCTCAGTTCTGACATAGATCAATGATTCTAGTTCTTGGTTTTACGATGGATTGAGAAGTGCCTTTAGTAGTGGAAAAAGATTTTTTGCCAACAACAGTTATGATAACCTGATTTATTTGCTACTCTAAACAGCAAAATACACTGGAATAAGTAATATAGCTAATACAATTTTAACCGCAATTTAGGGTGATGTGTGAAGTGGGCGGATAGGCTTTGTGGCGGGGTGAGTGTTGTGCTAGTGGCTGCTCACACTCCCCAGTTCCACCCTCCCCACCTGCCCCCTCACCCTTTTGTATTCCAGCCCACCCCATGCCATCCCCTCACCCCAGCCCGCCCCACTCCACAGCTTCCACTTGTTATTTCTACTCACTATTGGCCCTTCTCATATTTTTTTTATTGCTAACGTAAGACAGTATCTGTATTGGATACCATCTGGATTCATGTGAAGAGAATACCATAACTAATTAGTGAGGCTGAATGTGAACAAAGCATACAGTTGTTTGGCTAAAGAAGAGATTAACTCAGACTGTGACGCAGCAGTATGTAGCGAATCACCTCACAGTCAAGTTGTCTTCATGCAGTTTCATTATAATGAGTATTTTGTAAGTTTTCAGAAGGAGTAATATGGCTGTTGTATCTGATTCATACTTTACCTGTTTCCAATAAACGACTTGTCTACTTGGTTTAGCAGATTAGGCCAACTAATTGTAGCGATATAATGTTAATAAGGCACACACTCGGAATTCATTAACGAGGAGGCGACGATTATCATATATATTATGAACTTAGAACCTTTTTCCATGTGAGTTTATTATCTGATAAAATGGAAATAAGTGCAGCAATACCCATTAGCACTGATCATGAGGCAAATACTGACCCTATCACTTGTGGAAGAGCAGCCGAAGCCACGCTCACACTAAAACATCTTCATTAAAGCACACCCAAACAAAGATATAAATAACTTTCAGATTTTGCCCTAACCAACGTCCGTAAAGTATGCCAAACGACGAACACAGCATCATGAGAGAGAGAGAACTGACAGCGGGTTGCGGAATAACAAGGAGGTGAGAGGACTGTAAGGTAAGGTGAGGGACCGGGCCTAACAGAGGGGTTCATTAGTACTCGTATATAGGGTTCAAACGGGGTATTCAGACTTACACACCTAAACTGAATTGCGGTGGGAAGCGTTCTTCACTTCGATTTCCCCATCAGTTGGGAATCCCACCATTTAATTATGACAAAGCTTTTATCTGTTGAAAGTGTAGCGGCTAAGTGACATATCAAGACCATTTGCCAGTTTTATTACTTGCTGGAGGCTTTCCTTTTATTTTTTATTGGACACTCAGTTTGAACATTAATATAATAATCTAAAATGTCAAATAAAATACAAGATATCTTACGTGCTTAGTAAATGATTGTGAACATGAATGATACTGATGGAAAGAAAACTTCATGACTTGTATGCGATGCGTTGTTGTGTGGTAATATCTTGAGGTGAAGAGAGAGGGAAGATGGGGAAGTCAGTGTCACTATCAAACCCCTAGATTCATCTTTCGCGGGTTCCACGACCTCTCTTTTACACTTTGGGGACCATAAAATTATTTTGAAGACTTAGTCCAAAGTCAGAGGAAGGTGTTTTGAGTTGCAAGGACAAAGTAGGCTACATGCACTGTTAGCTTCAGGCCAACTGACCTAGTAATAAATAAATGAGGATGTGGCAACGGGTGCTGGGAAGAATATCAAGAAGAAACCATTAAAATGAAAATATTTTCCCCTTGGGAAAAGTGTTAATATTCTTATTTTGCTTCTTAGTATACCTAGCTCTCCTCCACTAATGGGAAAAATATAACATGATAAATTATTCTCTCTCGAAAAAAAAAAAAATCTTTACACAACACGTAATATACCAGAAAATATTTTTCACATCGTACACAGATTTATTTATTTTTTTTTTACCTCCATATTTGTGTCAGTGCCTGCCACACTAAGAACAAATATCTTCAAAATACTTCTTCATCTTTGCATACATTTATAAGGTAATAATTACAACCATATCTTGCAGTGAGTCAGTTGTTATTTGAGCTTCAGGTAAGGGTTATGTGGAGCTGCCAGCATCCAGCAGTCACAGCACAGGCAAGGGTACAGTTAAAGCCCTGGGTAAAAACATTTCACACACGAAAGGAACCAAGCTACCGAGCGACATTCTCGCTTTTTTTCGGTGACAGAATTATTGTCTCTCTTCCCTTTTCCCCCCCTCCCCATTGGAATGTGTTTCTAAGACCATTATGTTATCAAAAAAAGCAGATGGAGCCTTTGTGGTGATGTTCCCGGTGCCAGGAGAGTATATGAAGGAGTCACTAGCCGTCACTTGGCTCCTCACACCCGGGTAAAAGTTGTCTCACACACCGATAAAAACTTCAGTATCAATAAAGACAATAATCTGACCGTTGTCGTTTTTTGCCAATTACTGAACGGATCCCGATGAGAAAAATATTAAGTTTTCTTCCTGTTCCGTGGAAACCAAGATCACGCGAGCGAAAATTTTACATGATATTTCAAATTGTGCGTGAGAAAATTGCATATTTTTAGACAGATATAGCTGATTCATTGTGGATTCACAGATGGCAGCAAAGCAGTGTGAAACTTCAATGTTCATATGCCGTAGTGCATGAGGATAAGAAGAATTATTATAACTGAGAGAAGGGGAAAGGCAATAATTCATAGCCAGTTTGTGATACACCGACTAAATATTATGCAAATCTCATGAGGAAATGAACCGACGTATACAGTCAATTCTCCACATAAGCAACAAATTTGCTGGTGGTATCTTGCACGACGTGACGAATGCATGTAAGTTTAAACGTTTACTGAAAATGTATTAATTGAGTGAGGGTTTATTCTGTATGTTCCTTGATCATCAAAAAGGCGGTGGCACAAGGGTGATGCGCACACCCTGGTAAAGCTGTAGTTGTTCACTTGAAAAATCTATTTAACTATTTTTGTTTTAGTGGGCTGCAATACTAAATCATTCATCACTCGAGAAGGAATCCCTGTTACTACACCTCCCTGTGAAATGTTCAGAACGTAATAAGTAACGTAGCTTACGCTTCCCATGACATATAGACAGAGATACGATAAAGTAAGACGTACAAGAATCAGGTTTTCCTTTGTGAAGATCTTTAACCCCTCAGTCCTGCTGCGGCGAGGCAGGTCAGTGGCCGCTGTCACACTCTGCGGATATCAGACGCCAGCATGAGATTCGATACTTCTATTATCATAATCTTCTGTTATCATAACCTCTCGCTCATTTTATTCTTAAACCGCTAGACGATTTCTTTTCGCAAAGGGGAGAGTTCACGTTGTGAAGATGTTATAAGAATAATGATATCATCATCATCATCATCATCATCATCATCATCATCAGCAGCAGCAGCAGCAGCTAGCAAATTGTTCGTTTCGTGAATATCGTCGTACACTACGGTTACAGACTTTAAAAATAGCAAATGAGAGGAATTGTGATTTGCATTTAACGCACTGAATCAGATATATTATTATACTGGTTACTGCCAGACGGTTATAGTCAGCAGGGTCTTTCATACCGATGGGGTTAATGAAGACTATATATATCTAAACTCTCAGCTTCGAAATATCTCTCCGTCGTGGAGTAAAACAACATGGCGGTAGCAAGAATAAACTAAACTAGCCCCCCCCCCCTCCACAAGGGGGTAATCATACCAGCCGCGAGCCGATACATATCTAGAGCGGCTGGGAGTATGACCTTGACCTTGACCTTTCACCAATATCGATCTCGTAGGAGGTTTTCGTCCCTACTACACACCTGTAAAATTTTGTGATGATATCTAGAGCGACTGGGAAGTTATCGTGGCAACAGAAACACAGACCTTGATCTACTTTCACCAATTTCTAACTCGTGGTCGATTTTTCTCCCCTACTACTCAGACATGTAAAATTTTGTGATGACATCTTGAGCGGTTGCAAAGTTATCGTCCTAACACACACACACACACACACACACACACACACACACACACACACACACACACACACACACACACACACACACACACACACACACTGAAAACAATACAAGCGTCGGTATAGCGGCTGGTAAAAAGGCATTACCGGACGTAACGGGTTAATGGGCAGCACGTCATAGAGCTGGTTTTACATTTTTTTTTTCTATGTGCTCAACTCTGGGCATAGGCTTCACAGCCTGCTCCCAGGGCCCAGTAATCCTCCTACATATCATACACCTCTACATGTCACCACTGCGGCGCTAACACCCACTGTCCATATTGAGTACATGCTAGGGGTTTCTCATACGGGACTGGTGTGTTGGTATTAGCGGGGGTATTTTTACATGTCGGCGGGTCTTTTGGTAGATTAGTAAATTCTGCTTTACATGAAACTCAAATCTTTAAACTGTTCCCTGCCCCAGCGGGGATTTGAACCTAGGTCCGATTTGACCGCAGGCTACCTCTCTACCGATTGAGCCACCGCCTACATGGCAGCTACCAGCCGATATTCTAATGCTGAGGGAAGTTCATGCCCTACAAAGAGCTAGAATAAGTTAATCTTTAGTGACACAAATACGGACAGTCCTTTATATACAGTATATATATATACTTAAACATACATACAAACATATACATATTCTGCAAAATTGGGTGGAAGAGGGACCGTTACTTAATGGGGAGAGAAGTGCCTAGAGGTCCTTTTGTCGAGGTTACGTGTCACATGGTACTGTTTCGGGCATTAGATAGTCGGATAGATAGATAGACATTAAGTAGATGGATAGATAAACAGACAGATGGATAAGTAGATTGGTGGCAGATTGGTTGGTTGATTGACAGACAGACAGACAGACAGACAGACAGACAGACAGACACAGACATACAGATACACACATACAGATATATAGACAGAAAGATAGACTTACGAACAGACAGATGGACAGATATAAAGATATGGAAAAAAAAAAATGCCCTGTAACCATGCTTTACTGTCTGGCGGGGACGTGACACCTCCCGTGCACTCTGGCCTCCACACCCTTAATCCAGGTCTTGAACTCTGTGTTGTGGCGTGTGTTGGGGGTGGTTAGGATAAAAGTAATGAAGGGCTGGGAGATGAAGAGAGTCAGCCACAGAAAAAACGGGGATTGGGGAAATGATGAGGGGATATTCATGGGGGACAGTAAGAGGGGGAAATGAACAGAGTGAGAAAAGGAAGAGAGATGGATGATGGAGGAGCAGTAGATGAAAAAGAGGCAGCCCAGAGAGAGAGAGAGAGAAAAAGAGAGAGGAGGGAAAAGGAAATGAACGGTAGAGACGAAGGGGGATAGTAAGAGGGAAAGGACTAGTTTGAAAACGGGAGAGGGAGAAGAAAAAGAGGAAAAAGGTAATGAAACAGGTGACAGATAAAGAGAAGTAGGTCAGAAACAAAACAGCAATGGAAATTAGGAGAGGAGAGATAAAGAGAGCAAAGTCGTGAGAAAAGAAGCAAGGAAAACGATGAGAGGCAGGCAATCAAAATTAAGCATGGTAAAAGAATAGAATAGAGGAAGACGAAGAGAGGTAAGACAGAAAAAAAAGAAAGTAAATAGACAGCGAGACGTGATATGAGTCAAGCCAGAGAGAACAGGAACAAAGGAAATTAAAAAAGAGACATAAAGAGAGGCAATCTGAAAAAAGAAGGAGCAAGGTTTTTGAGGACAGGAGAGATGAAGAGAGGGAGGACAGAGAAACAAAAAAAAAATGTAAAAGGAAGTGAAAAAGGAAAGTTAAAGATAGGCAGAGAAAAAGGAACAACGGGAATAAGAGGGAAGAAACGAATAGGGATAAGGCAGAGAGAGAGAAAAAAAAAAGGAGCTATGGAATTTAAAAGAAGCCGGACAGACAAATTAGGGAAAGGAAAACTAGAAAGCATTCAGAGCGTGCATACCTCTTCCAGTGTCAATAAAATGTATGATTATTATTGTTGTAATTCCTTTTCCGTACCAGACGAATACTTAACGACTCACATTGTCAACTGATTTTACGGCGCTAGTCTGCTCTTATTTCACAACTTCAGAGAGCGAATACCTCCACCAACATATATATATATATATATATATATATATATATATATATATATATATATATATATATATATATATATATATATATATATATATATATATACGGTATATGATTTATTCCTGCATTCGGATCCGGATCCACCTCAAAATCTGTTCAATTCTTCCTTTACGGACTGCCCGCCTATCCGCCAGATTTCATTGAAATCCGATAGCCACTTTTTGAGAAATCTTGTACACAAACAGTCAAACAGACGCGGGTGAATACATAACTCTAAGTAATGAAAAGAGTGAGAAAAAAAGAGTGGCAGACATGAGAAAAGAGGAACAAGAGAATGTAAGAGCTGTAGGAAGCTAGACAAAAAAAAAAAAAAAAAAAATCAGGGGCAAGGTATATAAAGAAACGATTGTTATGGAAAAGGTACGGTATGCCAGAGAAATATGGCAAGGGAAATTATGACAATGGAGAGACGAAAAGGGGCAAGGCCGAGAGAGAGAGAGAGAGAGAGAGAGACAGACAGACAGACAGACAGACAGACAGAGACAGATAGACAGACAGAAGAGCAATGGTTATGAAATGCCTAGATGCAGGGGGTATCGGAGAGATGAAAATGATGTGAGAAAGAAAAAAAAATGAAAAGGGGTAAAAGAGAGACGAAGAGAGAATAGGGGCCAGGTAGGCGCAAGTGAACAGGAGAGAGAAGGGATGGGGCAAGAAAGAGTGAGAGAGGGAAGTGGGAGGGGAAGAGACGAGGGGGGGATAACGAGGGGAGGGATGGATGAAGAAGTTGGGGCAAATGGAGGAGAGAGGATGATCACTGGGGGCAAAAGGTCAAGGAGTGAACGGGGAACGGAGGAAGAGAGCATAGAAATGGGGAGAGACACAAGAAAGTTTTATTTTATACAAACAAGGCGAAGGACACCTATGACAGCAGCATTCACTCTTCCAATATCGTTGGGAGAAAGAAATATCGTTTCCCTACATAAAAGAACAGGGGGTTTCCTCCTTTTCAGGCAGTTTCCCTACTTGAAGGTGGCCATCGGGGTCCCTCCGATTTTCTAAAACGTGACCGGGGTGAACATCTACCAATATGCAATAATTCGCGTTCCAAGTTAAATAACAGTCATGCATAATGGCTTTGGCCAGGAACTCCGGGAAACGCCCCCCTCCTCGGGGGGGGGGGGAATTGGAGGCCTCACCATGCTTAAAATATGGCCTTAGTAAATCTCTTCCACATTACAAAATTTTTGTTCTTCGGTACAATATAAATAAATGCATTATATATATATATATATATATATATATATATATATATATATATATACACACACACACACACACACACACACACACACACACACACCATTTTTCCCCGTAGGTTTTCAGCAAGCACAACTGTATAGCGCAAAACCCATAAAATAGATTTAAGTTTTCCGCTATTCTCATTAATCTCTTAAACCCACCGTTATTTTCTAGACACTGTCAGTTTTACACTCACTCTGGTACAACTGGCTTTGCTAGTACCATCGTAGAGATTATCGTCCCCCTGAGTTCATGAGACCATTTACCGTACCGCTAAGTAATTTCTTGCACCAGGGAGGTTGGTGATTGGCACGTTCCCTTCAGACGTAGAATGGGACGTGAGCCTGGACTTGATGCGACCGCAGTGATATTAAATGCCTATAACAATACAGCTCCCAATCTCAGAAGCATTATATATCTCAGAAAGAATGATTAACCCCTTCAGGCCGATAACTCATTTTTAAATTTACTCTTTTCAAAGTTTCATAAAATGTATGATTGATGTGTCGATGCAGATAATTTAGAGGGATTATCCTTACCTTATTTTCCAGGGGGTTCTTCGAGGTGGAATCAAATCGTCTAATAGTAGCATACATTGAGAAGATATTAAGTCCTCAGGCTAAAAGAGGTAAATGTACATCCAACAAAGAAGGCACTGAAGACCTAATGAAGAGGGGTACTGAGTTAATATATCATAAGGGCATATACATCAGTGCGTCTGATAAAAGTTACGAAGGAAAATGATACAATATAGGGCAGGGTGAAGTGAAAGACTGTTCATGAAAGAGAAAGAAGGCAAGAAGTATGACCAGACAGGCAGCGAGCGAACGGCTGATTGACTGGCCGTGTTATCACTTGGTTTGAGACACGGTTATTGGAGTCAAACTGCCTCAAACACTGAGAAATACAACACAGTAATAAGAGGGCGGCATGTGAACAATAGCCACTGTCAGAACTCAAGCAGCTGGAGAACTAACACAGAGGAGGGAGAGAGGGGGTAAACAGTAGTAACGATAACAACGAAGAAAGAATAATAAGTATGCAGATAAACGGGCACAAGAAGAAAAATGAACCCCGTGACTGTGGAGCGTTACTATGAACTGAGTAAAATCGTTTTTCATTATTTGGTGTGAAATACGAAGGGAACAGATAAAGCAATAAAAGCTAAGAATATGGAAACAAATAAGCAATAGTAAAGGACAAAGAATCAGAGTTAACCGTCTGACTGCGGTGTAAGTCTTTGAACTGAATAAGAGAGTTTGTTGTAAGTGGGGTAGAATAGGAAGCTTTTTATTCTGGACCAAAGCGATATTCGTGACGATTTTTAGCATTGTTGTTGTCTTAGGTTTCTCTGGAGCATTGCAAAAACACTTGCCATTAGTCGAAATTAAATGTAAAATGAGTAATTTGCAGCCAAAAGGTTCATTAAAGCTTGCACCGCTACTTTTCATCCACCCACGCCCGAGATGATGAGGTGACGATACAACAGAAAGCGAGAGAGAGGAATTAAGCTTATCAGCTATATGACTTTTTTTTTCATCCAATTTTATTCAGTTTAGGAAAGGCTTTGTGAACTGGAGTGTTCAAATAATACACTCACTATCCCTTTCATGAGAGTTGCCTTTTCATAGTAGACAAAATCTTCTGGAGATAGCAAGAATACACCTGTGACATTGTAGTGAAGACATTAATGGAGCTAAACACGGAGGAAGTGTGGAGGAAACATTCAATAATAAATGAAGAACTGACTAGGAAAAATAGAACTAACAGAGAAAAGGGAAGAGGAAACGACTGAAGGCATGAGAAGTTCTAACAACAAGAAGGTGCTGACGGGTGTTGCAATCAGGCAGTGCAACACCCACGGCCACCAACCAGGCTAAACACCGAGTATTTGACTTTACCCTTCTGACCTTTGACCTTTGGAAGATTACTCTTAAAATCTAATTGTTTCATTCTTACCTAAACCTTAACCCTTCCACCAACTCCGGTTCAGATTAAACCGTTTGAACTGACTTAGTACTCTGACCTTCAGCTTTGATATTTCACTGTGACCCTGACCTCTGACTGATGTTCCCAAAATCGATTATCTTTTCCATTGTCTTAATGTGAACCTTTCTACAAAGTATAGTTTACAGTAGATAAAAGCTGCTTAAGCTGATCATGCCATGTGACCTTGACCTTTGACAAATTGCAAAGAAAAAAAAAAAAAAACGGCCAGCTTCTTCAATGATCCTCAGCTCATCCACCAAATATGATCAAAATCAACCACAGTATGTTGTAGTCCTTTAGTTCACGTTCACAGACACGTGAGTGGAAATTTGCCCTTGCTCTGTGACCATCATCTTTGGCTTACTGTTCTCAGAATCAGATCTCTTTCTTATCTTACTCTTAACCATTCCTCCAAGATTGGTGCAAATCAGATAAAATCAAAATTCGTTAATCTTATTAGGTCAAATTTTGCCCTACCATGTGACCTTGACCTTTGACCCCTATTTCTCAAAAAAAGTAGGTCAGCCCCTTAGTTAACCCTTAACCTTCCACCAAGTTTGGTTAAAACAGGATACAACTATTTTAGCTGTGTTATGACACACACACACGCGCGCGGGCGTCAAGCAAAACAGTGCCTTTTCTGGCTTCACGAACTCAAGAACAAAAACAACTAGAACTCTGTAACTGTCCTTCGGAGTCTCCACCTACTGTTTCTTACAATGACTTTGACCCCATTGGGGAGATTTTTTTTTTTTTTTTCTCTCTGTCGGTAATGGCCCATACCAGGACACATACTTGAGCCCTTCAGTTTCCTTGCGCTGTCTCCGGTTCTCCTAGAATCGTTGCGAGACTCTGAGGCAGGTGTAATTATGATGATACCAGCGAAAACAATAGTCTCCACCTAAGTAGTAGGTGGAGACTGATTAGAGAAAAAGAATAAAGGAGCAGAGGAAAAGGTAAAATCTCTCAGATAAGAAAAGTAAGAGAGACATGAGGTGTTGTTATTGTAGCTTAACCAGTCTGCTGGATCGAGCAGACAAGTCGGCAACTGATAAGTGACTGTTTATGTGGGATCGTCCTACAGGTAAAGTACATTCCATAAACCATGCAGGGATCCGACGCCTCCTTGTGGCCGGCAGCGCCATGTCAGGGCCGCATCAAGGTCATTCCTCACGGCGAAGAGCATAATAATATGATGTGATTTGGCTCCTGAGTGGACGCTGCAGCAGCTTAACTCAACCCAGGATGCACAGCCTCATCAATTTAGGCTCCTCGTCAGCACCAGAGAAGACCTGTAAAGTCAACAAAAAATACTACAAAGAAAAACACGGAGAAAGAAGTGAGATGAATATTAAAAGGATATGGCGAGAAGCGAAGCCAGTAAGAGCAAGAGAAGGTAAAAGTAAAAAGAATAGCAAAAATAAAAAGCTAAATATAGAGGAAAGTGATGGAGACGAAAGACAAAGTAAACAAAAGTGAGAAAATAGTGAAGGAATAATAAGAACAGCAGGAGGTGAAGAGCTAAAAGTAAAAGGAAAAAACAAGAAGGAAAACCAATCCACTCACCCCACCCAGGCCAGGTTGCGGCAAAGACAGTAATAAGGGTAAGAGAGAGTGCACGGGGAGTGTCAGGTGCTGAGCTGATGAGTGGCTCAGACTGACAAGTGACGAGCTCCTACCCTGTGTTTAACCCCAAGAGCCAACATTTCCTCCCTTCCTTCACACACACACACACACACACACACACACACACACACACACACACACACACACACACACACACACACACACACACACACACACACACACACACACACACACACACACACACACACACACACACACACACACACACACACACACACACACACACACACACACACACACACACACACACACACACACACACACACACACACACACACACACACACACACACACACACACACACACACACACACACACACACACACACACACACACACACACACACACACACACACACACACACACACACACACACACACACACACACACACACACACACACACACACACACACACACACACACACACACACACACACACACACACACACACACACACACACACACACACACACACACACACACACACACACACACACACACACACACACACACACACACACACACACACACACACACACACACACACACACACACACACACACACACACACACACACACACACACACACACACACACACACACACACACACACACACACACACACACACACACACACACACACACACACACACACACACACACACACACACACACACACACACACACACACACACACACACACACACACACACACACACACACTCTCTCTCTCTCTCTCTCTCTCTCTCTCTCTCCTATTATGTCTGTATTACTGTGAAAATGTTGACTTGAGGCGGGGAAGGTTGAAGGGCAGGTGAGCTGATCATAAGAATCAGTCCAGTCCTGGTGGCGATTCTGTGGTGCTTGGTTTGTTTTGAGTCAGCTGTGTTGCGTAGGGATATTCGGGATTAGGCTGAGTTGTCTTGATCAGCTAGGTTGTTTTGGAACAGCTGGGCTGTTCTGGTTGCTTTGCCATCAGCTGAAATGCTTTGGGCTGTTTTAGACCAACCTGTTGTTTTGGTGTCAGCTAGGATGCTTTGGATGGCTTTAGTTTAGCTGGGTTGTACTGGTATCAGCTGGATTGCACTGGTATCAGAATGGTTGTTTTTATATCAGCTGGGTCTTTTCAGATTGTTTTGGATCAGCAATTGTTTTCTTGCTTCTTTTTGCTTCAGTTCAATTGTTTTGGTTTAAACTAAGTTATTTTGGGTTGTTTGGGATCAGCTAGGTTCTACTGCGTTGTTTTTGTATCTGTTAGGTTGCTTGTGGGTTGCATTGGCATCAGATAGGTTGCACTGGATCAGCAAGGTTGTTCTAGATTGTTTTAGTATCGGCTACATTGCTTTGGTATCAGCTGCGTCTTTTGGGACTGTTTTGGATCAGTTGGTTTGTTGTGAATTACTTGGATTTTTAGGGATCAGCTGGGTCGTTCTGAATTAGCTTTTTTTTTTTTTTTTTTATCAGCAGCGTTATTTGATGGGTTGTTTAAGGATCCACTGGGTTGCTTGCAATCACCTGGCTTGCTTTAGAATCAGCTGGGTTGTTTTGGATGGAGCTGGGTTGTTTGGGGTTCACCTGGGTGGTTTTAGGACCACTTGCATTGTTTTAGGATGGGCTGAGTCGCTGGATCTGTGATTGATTGGAATCTTGATTTCAGTTTTACCTCTTCTGGTCAGTCAAGTCAAACAAATTTTCTCGATGAATTTTTCTCCTTGATGACGTCGATCATTATACAACTGACAAAGCGTAATTAAAACTAGCCTTCTCAGCAGTTGGAAATAAAGTTTTAAAAATATTCCTAATTCAGGGATCCACAGATGTCTCGCTATATTAACGTTAGACCATTGGCAGTGTTCCATATTTTCAGCTGTAATACTTTGTATGTCAAAAGTTCTGGCTCGGGTACAATGCCACTTTGAGAGAACATGTGCTTATTTCCAGCCCTCTATTACTGTCTTAACTGCCTCACACGCAATCCTTCTACCTGTTCGATGTTTCTCTCTCTCTCTCTCTCTCTCTCTCTCTCTCTCTCTCTCTCTCTCTCTCTCTCTCTCTCTCTCTCTCTCTCTCTCTCTCTCTCTCTCTCTCTCTCTCTCTCTCTCTCTCTCTCTCTCTCTCTCTCTCTCTCTCTCTCTCTCTCTCTCTCTCTCTCTCTCTCTCCTATCCCTATATAACCACCCAATCATTTTCAGCCTCCACACAGTCGCACGTTTCCCACACTCTGTATTCCCGTTCTCCGTATACCTCTCCTCAACCCCCCCCTCTCTCTCTCTCTCTTTCTTTCTCTCTCTTTTACACACACACAGACACGCACACCCAGCTCTCGCCCTCTCATCCTGCCATTCACTGCCCTGTTCTCCCCTCTCCTCATTTTTATCTCTCGTCTCACCCTTTTATGTGCGCTTTTATGTTTGCTCTCTCTCTCTCTCTCTCTCTCTCTCTCTCTCTCTCTCTCTCTCTCCCTCTCCCTCTCCCTCTCCCTCTCTCTCTCAGCGGATTAAGCTATTTATGAGCATTTTAACCAAATATGTCTCATTTTTCACCTCGTTCTTCCCTTCCCCGTTTTCTCATAGCTTCATTCATTCTTTTATTATCTCGTTTCTTAGTTTGATTCCCACTCCTCTTTAGAACTTAATACCTAAAATCCTCGGACGTATTTTTTAGTATATTCTTGCTACCAAAGGATGAATTATTCACTTTCAGAAGACAACTTGTAATGACGGGATTACAAGTAGCCCCTAGCAACCCTTCCTTGTCTGGATTTTACTCCATAGGCTGATTGAATATGTCCGAAGGTTGAAGGAATAACTAAACTAATCGGTTATTACACTGAAGGAGTTAAGATTCTCTCTCTCTCTCTCTCTCTCTCCCTTTCTCTCTCTCTCTCTCTCTCTCTCCCTTTCTCTCTCTCTCTCTCTCTCTCTCTCTCTCTCTCTCTCTCTCGCATCCTTTTCCTCCCCCTCTCCTTATCTGTCTACTTCCTCTCTTCCCATTGTTTTTTGTTCCTCCGTATTCTCAGTCATTTTACCTTAATTTCCCTGACCTTTTATTTCCCCATTATTTGTCTTTCTCTCCTGCGTCCTTCATTCTTCTTTAATCAGTTTTTTTTTGTCATTTTTTTTCCTTCCTCATTGATCTTCAGTGTAACTCTCCTCAGATTTCTATTTTCTCTCTCTCTCTCTCTCTCTCTCTCCTTTCTTATTCTTATTCTTTTTCTTCTTCGTCTTTTCCCGTTTCCTTACCCCCTACGAGGGTGCTTGCTGAAAGGATTGGTGATGTTGCAAGCACTATTAGAATCAATTTTGGCTGGTAATACAAGGTTTCTGAGGCCACAAGAAGGTTGTAATGTTTGGTAATAATATCCGTATCCGCTCCTTTTCCTCCCACATCCTCCCACCCACTCCCATCACCCACATACACCCACATCCTCTAATTTTAGAATTTTTTTTTCTTCTGCCTTGACTGTGAATAACCTTCTGTTTTTATCCACTGCATTCTTATTTAGTCGTTCATTCATACCCTTCAGCTCCCTTCTGCCTCCTCCCACCCACATTATCCTACCCACATCTTCTCACTCACCGTCCCACCTAATGCCACTCACACCCATACCCACATCCTCACCCACTCTCGTTCACATCCACCCAGTCCAACCCACATTCCCACCCACTCCCACCCGCATCCTCACACACCCCTGCCCACTGCCACCCATATCCCCCCACTTCCATCCATACCCCCACCCTCTCCTACCCACACTTTTGCCTATGTACCCTATCCACTACCACTTACATTCCCATAAATCCTGACAGACATCCCCCATCCACTCCCTTCTACATCACCCACTCACTCCCACCACATCTCCCAACCACTCCCACTGACTCCCACCCACATCCTCCAACCAAACACACCCACATCTCCCACTCACTCCCACCGACTTTCATCCACAACTCTCACCCATTGCCACTCAGCCACTCACTTCCTCTCACCCACTTCTCACACTCACATCCTCTTGGTTATTTTCACATCCACTTCCATCTTCATACTCTCACCCACAACCCCCATCAACCCGCACCCTTATACCCCACCCGCTCCTACGCACGTCCTCCCATCTACTCCCTCTACTCCCACCCACATCTCAAAACAAGGAACGGACTGCCATGTCACATCACCCCACATTCTAAATTAACACATCCTTCTTCCCACTCACCTCCAGCCTTCTCCCACAAGTTCACCTCCCACTCACTCTCCTCCATATTCTTCCCTTCACTCACTCACTCACCTTCAATTCACCTCTCTCTTATTCTGCCTTTTATGTTTTAATTCACCTTTAACATCCTATCTCACAGTTAACCCCAGCATCATCTGTCACTCATTATGCTACCTTTCACTCACCCTAAATATTTATCCCTCGTACCCATCACAATATCGCCTTCCAGACGCTCCAACATCCCTCACTCACTCAACATCATCCCAATTCATCCAGTTATCACCCACTTCTCACCACATCATCCCCACTCACCTCAGCATCACCTCCACTCAGTGCACGTTAACTCCACTTCCACTCACCTGAGCCTTTACCCCCACCCTGCCCAATATCACCCCACTCATTCACCCCATTATCACCCGACCTCATCCAACTGTACCCCAACTCATCGCAGTACCGCGCCAACTCATCCTAGTATCATCCCTTCTCACCTCAACATCACCTCCTCTAACCCAACATCAGCTCCATTCTCATCACCATCACCCCAACTCACTCATCCCATCACACCCACTCACCTTAACATCACTTCCCTTTCACCTCTTCACCTACCACTAGTTCAAACCATCATCATCTCTCACTCACTCTCCCGCCATCACCTCCCACTCACCTCAACATCACGCCCACTCTCAACATCACCAACACCATTCAGCAACCCAGCATCACCGCAGTCACCACAACATCCCTCACCCACCCCAGTCTTACTTCCAACTTACTCCAAAACCTCCTCCCCCATCACCCCACCCTTCCCACTGATCAGATCCTTGTCATCCTGGATCAAAGCGAATCTCAGGACTATGGTAAAATGTTTGCTTTCACAAAACTTGTACCGCAGTTGATTAGCGTAATATAATTATTTTTAATAAAGCGTTTTATCGAATGTCAATATGATTACCTTCCCTTTTTCCGGACTTGTGTATGTTAATGTTGCAATTATCGTTTTTAGTCATTAGCTAATGAGCGAACGACAAGGAGGAAGTTATCACGGTAAACTGCACCGTTTTCATCATTGATATTATTTATTTCACATAAACAGTAAATTTATTTATACTTTGATGTCTTCAGTTTTTTATCCAGCCTCTGATTAATTAAATTCATAGTAAGTAATTACATAAAAGATGCTGTTGCATCTTTTATGTAATATGCTCAAAGAGGATTATGTATACATTGTATAAATGTTTTCAGACTAAGAGATTGATAATTAAGGAAAGATATATATATATATATATATATATATATATATATATATATATATATATATATATATATATATATATATATATATATATATTTTAAATAACAGAACAGAGGGAGGAAAAACAAATGACAAAAAAAAAAATAATCCATACATCAGATTACTGGTGTCCTCCATTCATAAAAAATCTGTAACAGTTGGACTTGAACTGCTGTAGGTTGAAGTTTGGAGGGAAAGAACTCTGTATACATATATATATATATATATATATATATATATATATATATATATATATATATATATATATATATATATGTGTGTGTGTGTGTGTGTGTGTGTGTGTGTGTGTGTGTGTGTGTGTGTGTGAAAAATCTATTATGATACTAAAAGTATGTATAAATCATATTTATTATATTTATTGAAGTATTTTATCTTCCTTCCAGGTGATGTGTGGTGTGATGTGGTGTGTTGTTGTAAAGGTAAGGTGGTTGGGTGATGGGTGGGCAGCGGTGAGGTGGTGGGCGTGCATCTCCATTCACCCGTGATGCGGGGAGGTAAATAATCATGTTGTGGAGCTGCAGCGGAACCCACGACTGATGCTTTCCTCCCCCACCACGCTATAATACCAGGGGGAGTTAGGAGGCTGTCCATCTGCTGGCTAAGTATCACCTTCACACGGCTGCTTCCTACTCACGCCTGCATCCCACTCCCCTCCCGCACTGTCTAATGACAGCAATCTTTGCGTTGTCCATCTCATTCTTCGTATATTTTCTTCTATATGTGCTTTCTCTCTGTCTGTCTGTCTGTCTGTCTGTCTGTCTGTCTCTCTCTCTCTCTCTCTCTTTCTTCAATATCAGTATCAGCTTTTATCAGTTTTATATATAAGGTCATAAAAAAATTTCTTTACAATTGCGAATATTGTAATCACTGTCACTACTTGTTCAGTTCAGCCAAGTTACTCTTTTATCTTTACGTGCAGAAGTAATCACAATTTCCTGATGGCTAAGACAGATTAAATATAAGGCCTGAACACCCCGTGTTACTGTATGTCTGTATTAATCGTGAAGACAATTTCAGTACATTGCACACCAGTAACTTCGCAAGCACATAATTTATCGTTTCGATATTCTGATCTTGATAAGAGCAAAAAATTGAATTCACTCTTTACACTATGACACCCGTATCCCACAAAGATCACATTCCAACAGTAGTTGAGGATGGAACAAAACCAAACACCATGGGGTGTTGACAAGACCAGAAGAGGGAGCAAGACGAAAGGGAGAAAGACGTACGGTTAGAGGACGAGGAGAGAATGAGCAGGATGGTGGTAAGGATGGAAATTGATGGAAGTTAAGCTGGCGAGGGGAAGGAAGGGAAGGGCCGCTCCCTCTCCCGTCAACAAAGCAACGACTGCTGTCTCGGGGAGAAAAGGTGAAATATGGGGAACAGGAATGTAGAAGAGGAGGGGGAGAGGGCAAAGTCCCCTCCTCCCGTCATGAAAATAACAAACATCCATTTATTGTATATATGGATAGGAACACAGCAATAAACCCATTCTGTGACTCCAAATAGCGATGTAATAAAAATGGTTATAGGAACGGAAAGAAATTTGATTATGGCGTGCGTTCTACTCCAGACTCTCTCTCTCTCTCTCTCTCTCTCTCTCTCTCTCTCTCTCTCTCTCTGTGCACCTTTATATATATTCTTGATACTGTATTATACCTTTACTGAAGGTATATTAGCGCCTTGAATGGTTATTGAATCTATTATCACCTTAGTATATTTTAAACTTACTTAAGCAAGATTTGTTTTCTTAGAGTCTACATTCATCTCTCTTTACTCTCATACCTGGGCACCCATGCAGCTTTTCCTTGCCACACAGCACCTGTCTCTACCACTTGCCTGACAACTTCATCCCCTCTCCCTCTCTCATTACACAGGCAAGAACCCTCACCTCAACTCCCCTCACTTGTCCCTATAAACACTAAACGCTCTCCTTCCTTTTTAACTTCCTTCCACCCCTCAGCTCTCCTCTCTTCCTTTATTTCTCTTTAACGCACCTGACTCTCCCCTTCTCCCCTATTTTCATTCATACATTCGTGGTTGTGATTTGGGGGGAGGGTCAGGTGGAGGGGAGTGGGACACAAGAATGAGAGAGAAATGCTGTCCTGTGATTGTAATTTCTGTTTAAAGAATTTTGTGGGAATGTTTTATGAGCAAGTGCAAGTGTAAGGCGTAGTTGCTTGTTATTGTAATTTTCGTGTGGTGTGTATTTGCACAGGGGAAGTGAAGAGAGAGAGAGAGAGAGAGAGAGAGAGAGAGAGAGAGAGAGAGAGAGAGAGAGAGAGAGAGAGAGAGAGAGAGAGAGACAGACAGACAGACAGACAGACAGGCAGACAGAAACAGACAGACAGAAAGACAGAGAAGGAGAGAGGAATGAGCATCACGGGGAGCGACCAGGATGGGTAAGTAGACAAACCGGAGTCGGAACAGAAAAGTAGAGTGTGAAAGACTTGAGCAGAGTTTGTGGTACGATATTAGCAAACGAGAGAGGAAGAAGAACAGAGAGCTGGGGATGGCTGGACGGTGGCATGAGATATTCTTGTGCCTTTCTGAAATGTGCGTCTGTGTTTTATCAGTTATGGCGTGGAGGTACTGGTGTATGAGTGTGTGTTTCTATATTTCCTAACACAGTTACCTATACATGTGAGTGAGAGTGGTGTATAAAGGCGTATTGGCAGGCTGTGATATGCCAGTGCTTGAGAGAGAGAGAGAGAGAGAGAGAGAGAGAGAGAGAGAGAGAGAGAGAGAGAGAGAGAAGGTGTGTATGTATGTGTGTGTGTGTAGAAGTCATTAGAGCCAGCCTGTCATGTCTGCTCTCTCGCGTCCATGTGTGTGTGTGTGTGTGTGTGTGTGTCTTCAGGGCAGAGCTGGTGACACTTACTTTTGGTGGCCAGATGCCAGAACCAAGTAAACGTGTAAAAACAGAGAGAGAGAGAGAGAGAGAGAGAGAGGCAATGAAGAAAGTTGATTCACAAAGAAAAAGCATGACATAAAAACAAAAGAAGGATAGAACTGCAAACAGAAGCCAGTCAGCGGGAAGAAAATGAGATAAAGTAAAAAAAAAAATAAACAAGCTCGGAAAACTCTGAAATGCAAACAATAGAGGCATCAATCAGTCATGGCTGAATGTGGTGGTGAGAGATAGGCGAGATGGAAAGTACGTTTACAGTTACCTGATAATCACTCAAAGGGGGAGATCTGTATTCTTATTTTTCCCTTAAAACTAAACATCAGTACAAAAAGAAAAAAAATCGCTTGAGCAGTGAGCAAGAACTTAATACTCTCAAATTATTTTCTTTCCATAAAAATATATGTTAGAGTACCGATTCTAAGAAAGAGTTAAACCCCCCACACACACACACACAAGCAAACACAAACACAAACAAACAGAATCACTAACACCAACACATTCACAATTGTTTCAGTGAGTAATTCTTATGTTGCAATAAATCCAAGTGAGGAGGAAGTACTTTGTCTCGTCTGCCGTCAATTGTTATCCTCCCCCACCCTGACAACTACCTGCCACCCTCGGAACTCAGTGACTTATTACACCGCCCACCCAAAAGAAAGCCGAATTATCAGAGCATAAATATAGCCCTGTTGTGGTAATTTGCCCTGAATCATTAGGTAAACGTAACCTAATATTGCATTCTCTCTCTCTCTCTCTCTCTCTCTCTCTCTCTCTCTTCAATTCTCTTGCTTTTGCGCTTTTGTTCTTGTACTTATGTAATTTATGACCAGATCATTGGTTTAGTATCAAGGTTGAGCTCCGCTATCGATCTACATTCAACTTTCTACATTCAGTTTCCAAACAGCCCTCTTACGGTTCCTTTCCTTCTATCTTTGCCGTCATTTCTAGTTTCTTTTCTGGTCGTTCTATAGTTGTTGTTTTATACGGTCACTGTACTTCTAAACCTGTCACCAGTGCTATTATTCTCATCACACCTGTCAACAGCTCTCTTCATGCCATTCATCAATGATCTGAGCTGCACATCCAACCCAATCCATTCATTCACTGGTGACCGACCACACTCTGCACATTTCTACCTGGCTTGTGCAGTGTCCACCGCAACAGTTACTTCAGCAAGCATGACACACCCGGTTTATGACTTGGCTGTTATTTCTCACGGGGCGTCTAAAAAAAAAAAATAAATAAAAACCCTGTTGCTTTTGATGCATCAAAAAACTCAATTGTACATCTTCCGACCAGCCAATATCTTCCACAGGAGTATCCTTCGGTATCTAACTATATACGGCTCAATCCTTCATCATCTTTAAGTGCTGGGGCTTCTTTCTGTCGGAAATACCATATTACCTCTCTTACGAAATCCTCTTCCAAGAGACTAGGTGTGCTAAACCGTCTCCTTGCCTTGTCACTCTTGCACAGCTGTTGATTTTATACAGTGACCTTATTGACCCCTGTGTAGGGTACAGCTTTCATGTACGGGGGTTCTTCTCATACAGCACTTCTAAACAGGGTGGAATCCAGGTCTTTTCGTCTCAGTAACTCCCACCTCTTAATGACCTCCTTCAAGCTCGCTGTCTCTTCATCTCACTGTTGTATCTTCATCTCTGCTCTTACTACTTCAATTATCACTGCCTTTCTGAAATGTCTGCTTGCATGCCTCTTCCACGGAGGGCGCGTAGCACCCGTCAAGCAACACACACACCCCTTTTCTATCCAGTTCTCTAATGCAAGGGCTAGCCGACAGTCTTAGTCTTTCATGTATGCAACAGGTCGACTCTGGAACTGTCTCCCTCAGTCTGGTTTCCCTCTGTCAATGGCATGTAGTATTTTAAATGCAATGCATCCAGGCATCTCGAAATAAACGGCCTTAGAATACAGCTCTCTCCTACATACTTTTTTCTTGGAAACATCATCATTACAGGCTTCAAGCATTTGGCTCTTTCTGAAGAACACTAAAGATGTTATCGGTACTTCAGACGAATTTACTTAGCTTAGGAGAGACTTCAACTGGAGGGGTTATACGTACGAGTTGTCTTCATTAAATCCATAATTACCAGAGGGTCTTTATTAAGTGAAATCAAATAATCGAAATGATAGTTATATATATATAAAAGGGTAATTTCATTGAAACAATTAATATCCTTGTCTGTACAACTAGGTCATCAAGAGTCCGAAAATGAACACACACATACACAGTATAAATATATATATATATATATATATATATATATATATATATATATATATATATATATATATATATATATATATATATATATATGTGTGTGTGTGTGTGTGTGTGTGTGTGTGTAAGACAAAATAAGCGGTTTGAAGCTCACTTAAGCAGATAGAAAAAAAGATATCAGACTATGTATCAGTCAAGCCACCATCAGAAAATTTTATTCACCA
>NC_137004.1:33165384-33200384 GCF_032717465.1 Coenobita brevimanus
GTTGGGGATGGTGGTGGCAAGTGGAGAGGGCTGGGGTAATATAATCAAAGAAAATGGGCATTGTACGATGGGTTTTCTAGTACGACGTGGCGATTGTTATTTCATTTTTTTTTTTCAAGCAGAGGACTTACAGGAACAAGAAAGTAAGAATGTAGCGCTCTCATTTAGCCTATCTGGCATGCTGCAGCTAAAAACCTACACAAGGCTTTATGTTTCCTTAATCCATGTACGACATAAGAAATCTTCAGTGTTATTTCCGTCACACTGCTTCACACCCGACCCCTTCCGGGCTCTAGTCACGATCTTGAATCCATATTTTTTTACATGCCTCGCCTGAAAAGTGAACACACACGTCAGCGAGTAGAACAAACTGCTTACGCTAACGCAGGAGGGATTGGCGAGTGTAGTGCGACAAAATACGCTTACCATAAACACATGCAGAGTACTGGGAGAATTACTGTAAGCTGTGGTTTTGATATCAGCTGTAAAATAAATAAACACAGCAGCTGCATATACATGGCCGATGGATAAACTGACAGAACAGGGCGATGACAGCAGCTTAACATGAGTGTTTGAATAGCAATAGGTTAAGGGGAACACGGTCATAATAGTACACCGCAATATATAAAAAAAAAAAATAAAGAATAAAACTCGCTGGAAATGACCACGGTCATTGAGTGAGTCCAAGAAGAGAAATCTGGGTACCGATATCCTTTCCAGGAAGACCTCTCTCTCTCTCTCTCTCTCTCTCTCTCTCTCTCTCTCTCTCTCTCATCAAATTCAACCCTAACCTACAGCCGTTTAACCAATTCTGTTTTGGGTATGCTAAAACCAATATGCAGGGATAGTTAGAAAACGGTAGATAAATGGTAAGCAACTCAGCGAATTCACTAGGCATGCATTAACACTGGCTTATGATACATTATATCTTCTTTAAATCGAACCTTTGTCTTTTCCTGTCAACTTCAGATCATCAACAACATCATTACCATCATCATCGTCATCATCATCGTCATTCAGACCTAGTTTCCAACCCCAAGTTGGGATGAGACAGGCTCTAGAAAGCAAAATAAATAAATATGTAAACTTTAATATAAATTTCAGAAGAACTGTTTAATGACGTTGCGTTGGCACTTATAAAGGTGATTCGCCAATTTCATATAAATGTATGTTGGTATGTATGTATGTAAAATTTGGTCTAGTGGGCTACGAGCGTTATTCGACGTGATAGTCATGTGTTATGATCAGGTTCGAATCCTCCAAAGACGGCTGGAGGACCTTTGTTCACTTAGAAGTGGGAACAGGTGGAGTAAGAAGGGACATACCCCAGCCACCCAATATTAAATGTCTCAGGTGAGGTAATCAGGTATCGGCCCAACACCTCGATGGAGAAAAAATGAGACTGGCTGTTCTCATTTTATATACGGAAAAAAGGCAACTTAGGGAGTGTAGAAGCTAAGCTATTATTTGGCTGGAAAAAAAATAATGAACACGAATTACGTGGAAAAAAGAGGAGCTGACTAGCAAGATTTCAAGATAATAATATCAGGCAAGCAAATCTGGTCAATAACAGTGAACAAGCAAGAGAACAAGAAAATGATGGGGGACTAAAGACCTAGGCAATAAAGTTAAATAGAAGAACAGGAGGAAAAAGGTAAGAGGGGTAATACAACAAGGCAAATAAAATCGCGTAAACCAATAACAAAATGGAGAGCAATGAGACTGGAAAGAGGCCTGAGTGAATACAGAGACATAAACAATAAAATGGAGCCGTTATACTGCGCCTCTCTCAGGATACGGTGTTAAAAATAGACAACATTTAAATAGTCGCGTGTGTGTGTGTGTGTGTGTGTGTGGAGAGAGAACTAGATAGATAAATAATATATATTAGCTAAGAACCAGAACACACTGAAAGACAATAACGTAACTTTATAAACTAGGAAAAAAACAAAAGATTATGTGAAGGAAGTGCGCCCAACCTCAAACAAGGAGGCGTAAAAGTTTCTTCAGATATAATGGTGTTTTATCCTTTGATGTAATCTAATCTAATAATTTCCTTTTTGACTGTACTTGGTCTAAAGGTGTATTCTTTACTTAATACAGAATGCAATTTTTTCTTTGATACTTGCAGCCAGAGATGTCAGTGAACTTTTTTTTTTTTCTGCTGAGACTAAGTAATTCACGTGCTTTGTTGACTTTAGCTAAATGGAGACCTTTTATTTATTTATTTATTTTTTGCCAACTTTTGAATGTATACGTGTTTCCTTATTTACTGGAATAGTTAAATTGGAGCTACACTAACGAGTCAGTATCCTCTAATCTATATAATTCTCTCTCTCTCTCTCTCTATCTATCTCTCTCTCTCTCTCTCTCTCTCTCTCTCTCTCTCTCTCTCTCTCTCTCTCTCTCTCTCTCTCAACATTTATTGGACAAATGTGAATATGGAACCAGGACAACTCTAGATGACTTCAAGTCCCGTATACTACAACAACGTAAGTACTAAGTACATAAAACTAGGTAAACACACACACACACACACACACACACACACACACACACACACACACACACACACACACACACACACACACACACACACACACACACACACACACACACACACACACACACTACCAGATGATACAAAAAAAAATACAAAATCCGGTACAACTGAGCCTCAATAACAAACCCCGAAGATAGCCATTGCGAGAACGAAAGACAAACAAATGAAAGAAATATGTTATGATCCAAAGACTATGATACGAATCTCGGAATAATTTATGCACAGGCTTAACAGAATTTTCGGATGGTTTATGGACACAAACAAACGGTAGATCCTAATGACTCAGAAAGCCAACCAAGATTTGAAAAATGATATAAAATGTTATGAAATTCAACAGGTAAATCGAAAATACATTACAGCCAAACATAGGACGTCACTGGTAGTCATATCCATTCTAACAATATCCACCCCCCCCCCAACGAATCCCCAAAGGGTGTCCTTTGTTGCTGGACACACCCCTCAGACACACCCCACACCCGTCCCATTTACACTCGACATGAACATCGCACGCACGCTCTTCAAACTCTGCGGTTGCAAATTGCCAGATTTCATATTTCAAAAAGATACAGTGACTCAGTAGTGACAGTTAGGGACACACTCTGGATTTGACCGCCCTTGAGGGTACGACAAAAAATTACTGTTAAATAATTATGGAACAATAAAGGATACTGTGACGTTCATATGACTCTGTTCAAAGAGTGGCTTGAGAGAGAGCCTAAGGGAAAGAGTGAATGTTGAGTGCAGTTAATGACAGGGCTGTAATAATCTGACTCACTCCACACTCTCATTCCAGCACACACCCGTCATCACTCATCTTCACCACGTATCTCTAGTCTTCGTTCGCTGCTTTAATTTTACTTATTACATCTCACTTTCAGAACACCTATCTATTTTCGCTGTCCTGAACACAGTCATCATTCATCACCACTAACCCACACCACATGGCTGCCTCGCAGTCTAGTAATGGTTTCCCTTATAGCTGGTGACGTAGTTCGATATATATATATATATATATATATATATATATATATATATATATATATATATATATATATATATATATACATATATATATATATATATATATATATATATATATATATATATATATATATATATATATATATATATATATATATGTATATATATATACACACAAGGTGAATGTCTGCTACCGATCTTCGGCGGTATACTGTTAGACTCCAGTATGCTTAAAGTTTGTTAACGAACATAAATGCAGGTACAGAGTCCAGGCTGATGTTCTCACACGATTACAGATTTTACATATCTTATATTTCTTTCCCTGTGTCACAGTAGGGTCTCGCTAGGTAGCTGTTCATGCTTGTTAAGGTCTCTAAAATAGGATTAATGATGGGGCTAGAAACCTCGGAGCCCATTGAATAATTTGCCCAAAATCGGTCGTGGCGAGTTTCATCCACTAACTTGATGAAGTGCTGCCTACTTATTACTTTACTTTTATCTTATTTCTTCTATTTTTCTCATTTTTCTTATAGCTTTTTTTTTTTTTTTTTTTTTTTTTTCCATTTCTGATTGCTGTATTGAGTGGCAAGCCTGATGGTTTCCTGTAACCCAGGAAACCATTTATAACTCTGGGTGGTAACCACATAAGCAAATAACGGGTTGATGTGGAACCTACTACGGTGCCCCTGATAACTAGGAGGAGAAATGCAAATGGCGAATCCATTCAGGAACAAATTTCCGCACTCTTCCCCGCGCCTTGCTGTGACGAAGCGTTGCCTGCGGCAAGGGAACATCGATTCACTGCACGGGACAGGCTTGCAGGGGAGATGGCTTGCTTGCTGTTGATGGATCTACCCGGCCAGACAGACGGGTTTGCTCAACAACAATAACAGTTCAAAATCGCATACATCAGGTTCAGTTCTGGGTACTGTGCCTGTCCAGAACCCAAGAATTCTGAGTAGTCTGGTTGGACTGTGTGTGCGTTTTTTATCTCAAATAAGCAATGAATAGATAAATAATACAGATATATGAGAGTCCAAAAGACTTGTCAGTTCCAAAGAAAACTGAACAAAAGGGAAATCGTTCAACTGGAGATAATTTATGAAACTGGAGACCATAGGCAATGGGAGACATATTAAGGAAGGTAGTGCCAGACAACCAGTTGCGTTAACGAAAGCGTACAATACCGGTCAGCACTTGGAATATAAATTTGGACAGAAAATTGTCAAGCATGAGTGGCTAACCAACTGCTGTATGCCCACCGTAACAAGCACACACTTCATAAAAACAGTGCCCAGATGAGTATAAACAGGATACAGAAAAAGAGCAACATTTCAGCGAGGTGAGAGAGGCTGAAGAGAATTACTAAAAGTAGAGATGGAGTACGTGGTGATCCCTCCCACGCATGCAAGGTGCTACTCCATACAGCGGTGAATAAGGTCCTGGTACAAGGTAAGAAGCTGAATGAGGTTTAAAATATAAAGTCTGTAAAATCTATCTATCTGTCTATCTATCTATATATATATATATATATATATATATATATAATCTCATCGGCCGTTTGAGTGTCCACTGCAGGACCAACCTATCTCTACCGAAGTGGGGACGATACAGCCAATGTATCTCTACCAAGTGGCTTAGGCTGTCTGGTAGAGATTGTATGTAGGGTAAGAAGTGCTTGTAAGCGTAATTGTAGTGTTAGAGTGGCTTTGGATGTGTGTGTAGTCTGTGAACCAAGTGTAATCGGCACACGCAAGCCGACTGGGTGCAAGCATACTTTATAGTAAGCGACACTGGTTCAACCACAGCACCCCTTGTGTCCGCCAATGCAGTACGTGGCCAGAAGAACGCTTCCAAAGTTTATTACCCTGGTGGGGCGTGAACCCTCGTTCTTCTGTGTACAAAAACGCACACTTCACCACTGTACCACAGAGGCTCATATATATATATATATATATATATATATATATATATATATATATATATATATATATATATATATATATATATATATATATATATATATATATATATATATATATATATATATATATATATATATATATATATATATATATATTCAGTACTGTCAATATGGACAATAATCTTTCATTTACGAATATTCTGACATATGTTGATAATTTATCAGGTTAAAAGTCTTTTTCTTTTAAGTTGCACTTAATTTCAGTTAAGTATCCCACTTACCGTCGCCTCACTTCTGATTTCGTCGTTACTACTGATGAACATATGAGCAAAAACTTCAGATCCAATATCCTCTGTCTCATGTTTATTAGGAGTAATAATTATCACTGTTATACATAATATCTTCATTTATAAGAGTATATTCATCATTAACAGGACACTTGCTGCCATTAGCAGCCCGGAAAATGATAATGTGATAATAACGAGGAAGGCTGGATCGCCGCGCCACTTTCTTCTCCTCCCCGAGCGAGCGGCCAGCAGACAGAGTAAAAATGCAGGAGTCAGCAGCCAGATACCGTGACTGCTCCGGGTTTTCTCCAATATATTAAGATACATGCGCACCTCCAGCGCCAGGTAATGAAAATCTGTTATTTATGGGATTATACTGAATGACTGACAGGTTATAATGACGAATATTGTACATTTTTGAAGTTTCACAGGTTGGGATGCAGTGACCCTTCTTTGTGAGACTTTTTCCCTCTTCATTGGACTTCTCAAATATTTCAGTGTAAGAGATAGGAAACTACCTGATCTTAAGTATTCCAATCTGCGATACTGTAGCAGCAGTTCAGAAATTACCCATTTAAATGTGAGAATTTAATCAAAGGTATACCACTCCCGCGTCCATTTCCCTCACAGCTGTCTCAAGGTACAAAACAATTAGCCTTTTTTTCCCGGCGTCGTGATGTGATGGGTTTATAACTTTTCTCCGGTTCCTCTCCCCCCTTCCTCTCTTAAGGCAGCTCCCTCCACGACGTGACTGGACACTTCCTCACTCACTCCACTTCCATAAAACTCGACACTGTATTTTTCGCAGTTCAAACCAGTCTTGGGATGGGACCCGTTCTGAGGACCCTCAAGCGTTCTCTACCCAAGATAGGGATGAATAACCCGCCTCGTTAAATCCGCCGACGGGTTTAGATTAATCGACTGTCGACTACCTATCGGTTTGCGGTCCTTCTCTGCCGTCTGTAAATCCACCGAGATGCAGTCTCTGTGGCTGGCGTCTCCAGTCACTATAGTCATCGTAACCGGGAGCTTTGGGAAGCAGACAGTGAATAACCTCCGTCTTTCCTTCACATATCAGCCGTCGGAGGAACCGGTGGTGTATGAGTTACGAAGTCCAGTACTCAGATAAAGGGCCTTAAATTCAGTCGTGTTCACCCAGCAATACAACTGGGGACCTATGGATGACATTAACTTTGCGAGTTGCATTCTGTGGAAGGATTGAAATTTGGGCAAAAATTTAATGTGTGCCTTAATGACCCTAGCCTAGCATTAATACAAGCTTTCTTCTTCCGAGACATTTAATGGAAAAGGTATCTCTACACAGATTGTGGAACAGTTTATGCTACATTCTCCGTGGCATAGAAGACAATAACACCTATTACTTCAGTTTTTTTTTTTTTTTTTTTTTTACATAATACACCTGAAGCTTCTCTTGTATGTCAGTCTTATCTTTCTATGCCGACATAGTTTCCATCATCATCATCATCATCATCATCTCGCCTCTTTTTCCACTTGCAAGTCGGGTGAGGTAGGATCCAGAAATCAAGCAATAGGAAAGAATTTAATGGTGGGATAACTAATCACAAACATGCCCAAAGAATGAGCCAAATACCCATTCACTCACCATTCAAGTCCCTAGAATCCTGACTACACCTCATTATTACGCATTTACACACGAAAATTCATAATTACACTCAACAGATAGTCAATCTGACGACTGTCATGTGAAAAAAGAGAATGCCAAACCCCTTTCATACACTCCTTCGAACAAAACAGATCCGAACAGCTCGACCCCTCGTCAGTTCCCTAGCTTCGTCACCCTCCGTACCTCGCTTTCTCACTCATTTATTTACCACATCCATCCACTTTCTTCTTTGACCTACCACACATTAGTAACATATGTGAATACAAGCCCCTTGAATCGCGGAGTTTTTGTTTATGATCACACACTATGGTACAGAGCATACTACTGTATACTTGTATTTGCTGAGTTTCTTTCATGTTCTAATTCTTGTTTTAGCTTTTGTTGTTGTTGTTATTTTCTTCTTCTTTCTTTTTTTCTTTCTTCCTTTCATTGTTCCTTAAACCGCTTCTCAATTTCGTGCCATCCCTTCATTCCTTCACCAACCCACTTCACACTTAATACTTGTACAAATGTTCCTTGGGAAAATACCCTCAGCCTCTTTTTCTTTTGCCGCACCCCCAGGGGCGGCCAAATATAGTTTTTGTTCCTGTGTCACTCATTCACTCACTCACTCACTCGCAGATTTACTGAGTTATTTTATTTTCTTGAGTAATGAGGACCAGAACCTATGGGACGAGTGTTTGGAAAGCGAAATTTTGCAAAATGGTAGACCTCTACCCGGACCAGATTTCAGGCAGGGAGGGTTCGAGGGCGGCCTGCCAGTGTCTCAACCAAAACCGTTAGGCACAGCCACTAATGAAGCCAAGACTTTATCCACTTTCATGACAAACCCTTTATGGACCGAGCATATCCTTACAACCATTGTGGGAACCGACACGCACTTGGTAACCCAAAACGATTTATGGTGGTACGAACTACAAAGCATAAATAATGATGCAATTTGTCGTACTTATATCTCATAACCGACACAGGTAGATTCATTCAGCCTCACGAAGACGCTATAAGAGAGAAGGATGAACAGCTGTGGTCGATGGTTCTTTTACGCTGCCTCTCAACAGTGTAATAATCTCGTGAGATGTTGCTAACCAGTCGTGTGATTCTCAGAAACACTTAAGATCGATCCACTGTTGTAACTTAGATTTCTTTCTGCAGGAAGAACTGCGGACATGAGAAGATTCTGCACTTTGCTTTCCTTGTTCTATTTGCAGAAAACAGAAGAAACACTCGGTACTTTAACTGTCATAACTAAGGTTTGTTCTTTGCAGGAGGAATGGAAGACAAAGAGGTGATATTCTCATCTCCTTGTTTTTCCTGCAAAACCAAATCATGTGTATGATAAAGGAGATCGTAAGTAAGTTTGACAGTCCCACCACTACAGTAATCAGGCTGTGTAGAAGGGTTGGGATCTCGCTACATTAGTTCGGAACCCCAGTGTGCACCAGCAGTAGTTGCAGTCCCAGGCTCATCTGAGCTTGAACCTAGTAGACTACAGGCTGAAGCTGCCTCCCTCCTGCAGCTCACCAACCTTCCTTCGGGGACATGGAGGGAGATTATGGAAATCTTTATATTCAGGCAGTGGAGCAGTTGATTTGAAGGCGTTCGTCTCCAGCACGTGCAAAAGTGAATACTGACCGCAATTGAACACCATCGCTGAACACTTGCTGCCACTAAATGATATAGACCCTCAAAGAACACTCTGTACTGTGAAGCGATGAATACTCACAGACCAGTTTATATAATTTAATGATGTACACCTTCACAGATAATTCTTGTACTACCGAGCGATGTACAATAACACTATAAACTATCACGCAGTGGGACTCTGATGACATCCATACTGATCAGTGCAGCTTAATGATCATCTAAATATTTATATGATAGCAAATACTGACTAGGAAATGTCACAAACAAGCGGTATAATGTATTCGTATAAACGTAGGCTTACCAAGGTAAAGTGGAATCAACGGGCATTTTGCAACAGCCATCGCCTGTGTTGTCAGATTGTCTCGATCGAAGTGTACATCGATTTTATTTACTTATATTATACATATATAGATAGATAGATAGATAACATAGTTATTTATGTATTTAGGAGTTACGCGCCCTCACAGAACTTTTGATGCTACTATGCGATGTACACCCTCACAGAATATCATATGGTGGTTAAAAAAAAAAAAAAATCGAGCTAATTTGTCGTTTGGTGTGTTATACTTATTCATAACAAAATTAGTCAAGAATGATGCTTTGTGTACGATAATGCAGCCGACCAACTGCCTAAGTAATAACAGTCCAGGGCAGGGTTACGTCTCTCTCTCTCTCTCTCTCTCTTTCTCTCTCACCAAAAATACACACCGGCGGACAGGGGCTAACTTCCATAATGCAGGACCATTCCCAATCCTCCATCATTCCGTCAAACACCCCTCGGAAACATTTACAAGCCTGACACTAAAAACGCTGTTCATGATTCCTACAAAATCATTTTCTCTAACCTCTCACCACACCACACAAAACCAGCCTGTGCAGTTCTGACCATTAAATATAACAATTTCACGCCTCATAATATAATCTGAACACGCACTCTTCTTTTTATCAAGCTCGGACACAAATAAAGGTTGACATAAAAATACACAGAGCCAACAATGAACAGACACTCGAGTAGGCTAAAAACAAACGCAGAGGACTTAATCAGCGCTAACCTGTTTATGGTCACGACAATTCTATTATTCTATTTCTGCTGACTCCAGATAATTATATTCATCTAAGGGAGAATTGGAGGAGCCGAGGAGTTTAAATCCTGTCGCTATATGGTATGTGCGCCTTCAGTGTCACGACAGTGCTACTGGTCTATTTCAGTTGACTCCAGAGGACTTTATTCACCTAAGTAATAGGTCACAGGAGCATGAGTGGAGACAGTGAGTCAGAAGTAATCGTCTGCAAAGCAAAATCTCTTCCAACAAGAAAGAGCACTCAGACAGTGCAAATATTTCACTTTGCCCTGTGACCCTGACCTACGGCCGACTGCTCTCAAAATGAAGTTGTTTCATTCATACCTGACCCTTAACAGTTCCACCAAGTTTGGTCCAAATTACTGTAGATTAAACCTGTTTGAGTTAACTTTGCCCTATGACCTTGGCATTTGACCTTTCCAAGTGACCTTGACCTTTGACTGATTGTTTTCAAGTCCCTTTAACCTTGACTTACAATGATGCGTTCCACAAAATTTGGTCGAAATCGGATGAAAGCTGTTTAAGATGACCTTGTCTTGTGACCTTGACTAATGACCTGTTGTTTCCAAGCACAGCAGGTCAACCCCTTGTGTGACCCTAAACCCTTCCTCCGTGTTTGGTTCAGATCAGAAAAAAAAAATAGTTTATATTGCTCACACAGAAAAACAGGCCCGACTCTTACCTTGTCCTGTGATCTTGATCTTTGACTGATTGTTCTCAATATCGAAGTTCTTTGTTTTTGTTTTACTCTCATCCATTCCCCCAATTTTGATCTAAGCTGGAAAAACTGTTTAAGCTGACCTTCATGTGTCAGAGTTTAACCAACCCCTGTCACCTTGACCATTGACTTGTTTTTCTCAAAAATAAAAGGTCAACCCTTCGCCTGACGGTTAACCCCTCCACCAAGTATGGTTGAATTCAGATAAAAACAGTTACTCTGGTCACACACACACACACACACACACACACACACACACACACACACACACACACACACACACACACACACACACACACAGAAAAAGATAGAGACAGAGAGAGACGTCACGTAAAACACAGCACCTGCTCTCACTTCGCGAACGTGGATATAAAAAATTCTTCCTCAGTCAGATCGGGCGGCATTTTTAAGACAGATTTATTTTTCCAACTTGATTTAGTTTGCTGGTTACTTAGTTGTCCTCAGCCCTTCGAATCTGGTGCAGTCTTTTGTTAATCATTTTTCTTTATCTTCAGGTGATTCTATCCAGCTTTAGGGGAGCTTTACGAGTCCCGGGGCATCTATATAGCTTTATCTTATTTCATTCACTACTGGAGATCCTTCGCAAGTTGAATAAAGCCATTAGGGATCCGCAAAAACGAAAAATGGAGTGTCTGTATTTCTCAAAGGCGATACCAGCATTGTTAACAGACGAGCAAATATGCACTGTCCTACAATCTCTCTCTCTCTCTCTCTCTCTCTCTCTCTCTCTCTCTCTCTCTCTCTCTCACACACACACACACACACACACACACACACACACACACACACACACACACACACACAGACACACACACACACACACACACACACACACACACACACACACACACACACACACACACACACAAAACCCACAAAACCACATCTTTATAACACCAAAAACTCTGTTAACCCACAATAATCCCTCACCTGCAATTTCTCTCTTCTTACTGACAACTTTCTTAGCGTGCATGCGCCTTTGTATTTATTTATTTATGTGTGTGTGTGGGGGGGGGACATAAGTGTGCTTGTGTGAGTCTTTTATGTATAAAGGAGTACAAATGGAAGTAAAGTGTAACATATCTAATAATCCTTTTTGGGCTATTTGTTACACAGAAGACTATGGCTGTGATATCTAATTCTATGAGCTGAAGATAAGGGTCGCAGATCAAGAAGTATTTGCATGTGGATACGTGCGTGTGTGTGTGTGTGTGTGTGTGTGTGTGTGTGTGTGTGTGTGTGTGTGTGTGTGTGTCTTCAGAACAAGTGATATTTGTGTTTGTCGCCGTTAGTAATAAAACTGCGTGAAATAATGATCTATAGCAGAGGAGAAACGCGCACCCCGATCCTTCATGGTATCTACGTGACACACCCCAGCTAACCTGCCAGTACATTTTCCTTCTATAACGCCTTTCAGCCTATGACGTATTTTGTATCAAAGACCATAACTTTACTCCTACGTACATCCACTTTTAGATTTCGTTTCTTACATAAACCAGAGTCATTCACCAAGCCCTGCAGCTCCCATTCAACTTCACTTAACAAAACAGCATCGTCTGCAAACAACAGAGGAGGAGGTTTCCAGACCCTACCCTCTCTCACTAGGGACACACCAACACCATAACCAAATTATTCACATACGTTTCCTTTACAAAACGTGAAACAACCAGCTGGGTTACGCGTTGCTGCCTGGGATGACAGACATAGCGTTTTATATTTTACTGTTTTGTATATTTGCAGCGAGGACGGGGGCAACTCTCCTTCACCACACCACTCACTACCACACCACATAGCACCACACCACTCTTTGCCACAACACATCACACAACGCAACACACTCGCTGTCACAACACACCACTCACTACCTCATTACCCCACCACACCACACCATACCATTCACTGCAACAATACACTCACTGTTTCACCACTCCAGTCACTTCCTTACCACAGCATCCACTGCACCACTATTCCACTCACTACCTCGCCACACCATACAACACCATACCTTTCACTGACTCACCACACCACTCACCACCTCACCCACTGCTTCACCACACCACCCACTACTTCACCACACCACTCACTACTTCACCACACCACTCACTACTTCACCACACCACTCATTACTTCACCACATCATTCATTGCCTCACTATACCACTCACTAATTCACCACACCACTCATTGCCTCACCACACTACTTACTGCCACTTCACACTATTCACTACTGCACCTCACCACTCACTGTCTCACTGCACTACTCACTACTTCACCACACCACTCACTACTTCACCACACCACTCACTACTTCACCACACCACACATTGCCTCACCACACCACTCACTGCCTCTCCACTCCACTCACTATTACACCACACCACTCACTGCTTCACCACACCATTCACTGCCTCACCATAACAATCACTACCTCACCACACCATTTACTGCCGCACCACACCACTCACTGGCGAGTCACACCACACATCACCAAACCACTCACGGCCTCCTCACACTATTCACAGCCTCACCACACCACTCACTGTCCCTTTCACCATTCTCTGCCTCATCATACCACCCATTCCCTTACCACACCACTCACTGCCTCACCTCACCATTCACTGCCTCATCACACCACTCACTGCCACATCCCACCACTCACTGCCACATCCCACCACTCACTGCCACACCACACCACTCACTGTCACACCACACCACTCACTGTCACACCCCACCACTCACTGCCACACCAAACCACTCACTGCCACACCATACCACTCACTGCCACACCACACCACTCACTGCCGCACCCCATCACTCACTGTCACACTACACCACTCACTGCCACACCACACCACTCACCGCCACACCCCACCACTCACTGTCACACCCCACCACTCACTGTTACACTACACCACTCACTGCCTCACCCCACCAATCTCTGCCTCACTACACCACTTACTGCCACATCCCACCACTCACTGTTACACTACACCACTCACTGTCACACCCCACCTCTCACTGCCACACTACACCACTCACTGCCACACCCCACCATTGACTGCCACACCACTCCACTCCCTGTCACACCACACCACTCACTGCCACACCCCACCACTCACTGCCACACCACACCACTCACTGTCACACCACACCACTCACTGTCACACCCCACCACTCACTGCCACACCAAACCACTCACTGCCACACCATACCACTCACTGCCACACCACACCACTCACTGCCGCACCCCATCACTCACTGTCACACTACACCACTCACTGCCACACCACACCATTCACAGCCACACCCCACCACTCACTGTCACACCCCACCACTCACTGTTACACTACACCACTCACTGCCTCACCCCACCAATCTCTGCCTCACTACACCACTTACTGCCACATCCCACCACTCACTGTTACACTACACCACTCACTGTCACACCCCACCTCTCACTGCCACACTACACCACTCACTGCCACACCCCACCATTGACTGCCACACCACTCCACTCCCTGTCACACCACACCACTCACTGCCACACCCCACCACTCACTGTCACACCACACCACTCACTGTCACACCACACCACTCACTGTCACACCCCTCCACTCACTACCACATCACACCACTCACTGTCACACTCTGCCACTCACTGCCACACTGCACCGCTCACTGCCTCACTCAACTGTTCACCACATTTATGTAACCCTTAAACAATCAAGTCCTTGATTTCGCGCCGTAAAGTCACGAGAAATTACGATATTGTCCCACGTAGGATTGCCCACCTAGAACACGACTTTTATTAACATTCTCAAGACCATAGTTGTATGTCTCTCTATTCGACGGTCATTTGTCTTAAGGGACGTCACCGAACTGAATGGGTTAAGGAACATTGTGTCTCTTTCTCTGTGGCTGAATATTAACTACACACACACACACACACACACACACACACACACACACACACACACACACACACACACACACACACACACACACACACACACACACACACACACACACACACACACACACACACACACACACACACACACACACACACACACACACACACATATACATTTTTTTTTTCTTTCACTAGATTACTCTGTTCAGCTGTGTCGGAGTTTTCGAGTTGGAGGGGATAGGTGTATCTTTTATTGTCTTTATCATTCCTGCAGACACTCAGAAGTTATTTGTCATCATCTAGTAGCAGAAAGACTGAATGCCAGAAGACGTCATCGTGTTGACGCGGTTTATAGTACAGTATTCTGAAAATATTTCTTGAACGCAAATTCATATGCAGCTATAATATTATTACTCTAAATCTTGTACATTTACAAGCAAACTTAGATCCACATCTATCCTTCCCAAAATATTGCAGTCATGATATTAAAAACAAAAATCTTAATTTAAAGGCTTTACTCAGAATAATTTCAAAATGCGAAGAAATACATTCCCAGTGAAGTAGTGACCATCTGACCTTTTCCGATAGATGAGCAACTCATAACTGGTCGAGTGTGATGAAAGAATTTTTTTGTTTCGCATTTCCTGTTCGAAGACATTAATAAACTATGCAGCATACTTACCTTCCATTTTCTTTTTTAATCCACAGATTGGATGAAGCATGGTGCTTCTCCGCGATGAAGGAGGAGGAGGTGGAGGAAAAAGTGAGTAACTGACTCTAACAGAATGCATTTTCTGGTAACTGGGAGCATTCGGGAGAGTCTAGGAAAACAACATTTTGCCTGGTGCAACACCCATGCCAGGACCAGGTTATAGGCAGAGTTGAACCCTCGAGAGCCGTCCCAAAAGGTGTGAGGTGGGTGGGGTAGGGGTCCCAGTCAATGCCAGGAGGTAAGGCCCTGTTTTTTAATCTGCAAAAACGAAATTTTGCGTTGTGGTAGTCCTTCAACAGGACCACATTTTAGGCGGCGCGAACTTCGCCACCTTCCACGGATGAAGAGGGGAGCCTCTGGGGAGGAGCAGCGCCAGTTTTTTTCTTAGAAAAAAGAAATTCTGCCTTGGCATACTTCCACCTCGTCAGATTTTAAGCAGAGTGGGACCCACGAAAGGCCGTTCACCGAGAAGGGGCGGTCCCCCTAGGTCCCGGGCATCGGTGGTATGCTCGGTTATAAATTTTGTAACTTAGAAACATAAAATTTTGTCCAGCGATAGACCTCCACCCGGAGAAGAGAGAAAACTTTTTTTTTTCCTAAGAGCACGAAAACATGCAGCAGTATACCTCCACCCGGATCAGGTTTTAAGCACAGTAAAACCCTGCGTAGATGGCCCCAGTGCTCCATGAAAACACTAGTAAGCAGAGACATATTTATTTAATTATTTTTGTTTTTAATCTAGGAACAAGAAATTTTGCACAAAAGTACAGCTTCACCGCAACTAGGATATAAGCATTATGCTGCGGGAGCCCGCTAGGACTACAGTCCCCAGGAGCCTCCATCCGTGGAATGGGACTGCTGAGTGTGCTGTGCTTTTTTTTTTTTTTTTTTTTTTTTCATGTGTTCGTACAAACTCTTAGCCACACATACATCTTGAATATGTTTATGTTGCGTCCTACTGTATAACAGTGAAATTATAAATGATTCTGGATAATATGCAGCTACTCATGATTTTCATCCATTACTGCATGTGTCAAAGATCCAGTCTTCAGTATATGAAACTTGAGTAGTATTTTAGCTGTGCTTAATTCACTGAGCTTTCCATGCAATGTCATGAAAAGCTCTGAAGGCATTTTATATTTTGTAACCGAAAATTTGCTATCAAACCTCACAAAGACAAAAGCCGACAATTTGGTGGGTTTTGCAGACATTTCATTTTGCAATAATGCGATGAGCTCCTTTACAATCAGTTTCACCCGCTCTACACGGAAATCTAAAGGCGGCTTCTGTGGCTGATGAATATTGCATGGGCTATCATGCCTGCAGGCAGACACGAGCTAAAGTCCATGTTATCCATAACTTCCTTGAATAACTAAACTTCAAGAGAGAGGATTATCCTGAACTTTGAGCCCCAATTGTCAATTGCTGGGTGGAATTGCTTTTGTTTCTCGTGAGAGTAAGAATACAGCATTTTGATTACGGTGCAGCTGCTCGGAGATAAATACTTTCTCACGCCAGATGAAGAATACATCTCCGCCGGCCACAAGTTTTGCTTCACACTGGGTAATTGATGGAAACTGACCACAGGAGGGAGAAAAGGCTGGAATGGAGAAGTAAAAAAGAAGACCACAAGAGGAAGAAAAGGTTGGAATGGAAAAGTCACAGAGAAAGGAAAGGGACTGAGATAATCCACTTCGACATTTTCATTTAAATATTATATAATGAAAGAGAGACAGACAGACAGACCGAAAGATTGATAACGTATCGCTACACTATGATGACCCTTTATTTCGATATATTCTTGTAACCCTTGGACGTCTTGAAAATTACCTCTCGTACCGAATTCCTTATCTAACGCCTTCAGGTCGTATATTCCCTTCTATGCTATTAGAAAAGACGTCTTCGAGTAATCTGTACAGACTAACACAACCCACAATCATAGGACAACCACTGCAGACACGATAAACGATACTTTTAACTTGAAGTATTAGCGAATAACGCAGTGCAGGGAAGACCTTAATGGCGAGCTGATATCAAGACAAGAAAGACTGGTTAAGACAGTGACTGCATATGATACTTTCTTAACCCAGAAGCTAAGGTGGGTGAACATGAGTATTACACTTAAGTTAACACCTTTCTTCAGCTGAAAGATTTTCTAGCAGTCAAAGACATCAAAAACCATCTCGAGTAGCCCCTTCTCTAATACTGGTACCTGGTACACTTCGCAATCTCTTTAGTCTAAAACAGAGCAATTTTGTTCAGTCGAGAGGAATCTTAGCCTTCGAAAAGTTAAACAATGAATACTGCAGCGAAGAACGGGCCCGAAAAGCCAAACAGATGTCGGGCTGTTAAGTAGAAATGAGATTGGTTGAAAGAAGAGATAATTTATGAGCATCTCAATGATTAGTGGTGAGATCTATTGCTACACAACGCACACCAGAGAACAAAGTCTGACGTTTTAAGGTTTGATGCGTCCCGATAGATGAGAGGTTAATCTGACATTCCTATCTTGCTGTCTCACTCTGGTCTGTGTTGCTGATGCTGATGTCGTTCCTGACTGGGAACAGCAGATAAACTGCCATATCATCAAAACTAAGTACGCGAAGTATAGGCACGCCAGCCTTTGTACTCGCATCACCTTAACTTAGTTCAGATTTTCGTCCTTTTGTAGCTTATTTCATGTAATTCAGTGGCAAAAAGAGACAGTACTACTGTTCTACATCCTTTCTATATCACTTCATTCTTAAAAGTATCATATTCCAGTGCTAAGATTTTACTACAACTAAGCATTTAACTTGGACAAGTGGCAATTTTGGGCCCAGGTCAAAGTAAAAAGAGTAAAGTATGTGACGGTCATTTATGGAACACCTGTAATCGTTAGGTGCGATCAACCTGCATCCTGCAATGTAGTGCGTCGTCAGCAATAGCGCAGAATAGACATGTTCTATTATCATTACAAGCTTCTGAATTATCATACAAAACCTAGGGCTTTTCCACATCATTTCACTCTAAGCTTTATTAATACGAACCTACTGTAAGTACAGCATCACCTGTTCCAGAGCTGTTTGAAAATATTCGAAACATATGCTTCTTTGTCATGAATGGAACGAATGTTACACGAGAAACTTTTATCAGAAACTTCCTTTTTTTATGTGAGAGAGATATCCTATATATAGCAAAGAAGCTAATGACATGATTTAGATAATACATGTGCGAGATAGAAAGGTTCTTCCCTAAAATCACTGCTGCGATTGGCAAGAAATGTTGCCCTATGCAATTTTCGCTTATAAAACCTTGATGAGGATACTTTGCAAGACGCGTAATGAACACGTGAATGAATGAGGCTCATTCTCGTAAGGAAGATGAAACGGCAGCCACCAAATCTTGGATCCGGGTTCTTTCATCAGCCATATGAGTAAGGAAGAGTTAATCAGAGGCGGCGGTATGTCAGTGACCTGCGGAGAAGTCGTGTTGTTAGGGGATGCAGTTACGTAATGATTCTCAGTGTTTCCTTCTAGTGTAATCAGTGGTCGTAAACACTGCCATGCGGGGTCCCTCCTTTTGATCACCAGCGGTCGATAATGAGACAAAGGCCGACCCTCCTTCCCTACCCTCCCGGGGGCACCGCTAGTCCCTCAACTAATTTCCAAAATGGATATTACCGCCCGGACCAAATCCCTCAACAATTTCCCCACACGCTTCCTGCAGCAAATGATTAAGTAATAGCCATCCTTGATTTCGCTTTCACCAAATAAAAGAGATTTAAAAAAAGTCGCTAAAAAAAAAAGGCAAGGGCAGAAAAAAAGTCTCTGAAACTCCCGCCCTGGGGCCAGAATCAGACTTCATTTTTAAGGCAGCGGGGACAGGACATGTGACCCCCCCGAGGAGAGGTTGACATCAATAACAGAGCGCGGCCAATCTATGTACTATACAGCCTACAACTACGCCCGCATTAATTCTGAAGCGAGGGCCCGTGTCCAGCCTCCCCAAACGAGGTAAAAAAGCCGCAGAGGGAAAAAATGGCTGAATATCCCTAGGTTGGAATCATTTTTTGGACTTTTTCCCTCCCTGCTCTTTTTCTTTTCCTTTTTTTTTTTTTTTTTTTCCCACCCCTTCGACCTGCGCTTGGAGGATGGCGAGTAAGGTTTTATATATTGGTGGGTTGATTTTCTTCCTCCCATGTGGCCGCTCTGAGGAGAATATTTTGCCGCTACAAATGCTGGCTGGGGGTCTGGCTGGTGGAGACGGAGGGCAGGGAGAACGAAATGGGAAACACGATGAGAAGCAGGATAGCATGAGGGGAAGTAAATCGAATAGCATGATGATAATGTTAGATTAATGAGAGGCTGGGAGGAGTAGGCTGAAAGAGCTGTGACGGTGGATGGAGAACGGACGGAATGGAGAAGATGAGTAAGATAGGATGAGGGAAAATACATCAGATAGCATGATGAAGAGAATGATTGAATACTTAGAGATCGGGGAGATAAGCTGAATATGATGATAATGGTGGAGGATGATTGCATAGAGGACGAATTGGAAAACATGATAAGCAGGATAGAATGACTAGAGCTGATTGGATAACATGATAAAGAGGAGAACAGGCGAAAGGAGAAGGGACAGAATGACAAGAGACAGATTAGAGAGGATGATATGGTGAACACCAGGCATGGGATTGAGGCCTGGCCTCATCCTCAAGGCCATATTATCAAGACCTCGGCCTCGGTCTCTAACTCTATACCTGGCCTCGATTTCCTCCTCGATACCACGTAAAAAATGTTAAAGCCTCGTAACTGTTCCAAAGCCAAATCCAGATGATGGGTCTTGAGGTCGATTCCAACACACACACACACACACACACACACACACACACACACACACACACACACACACACACACACACACACACACACACACACACACACACACACACACACACACACACACACACACACACACACACACACACACACACACACACACACACACACACACACACACACACACACACAGCTACCTGATCTCGCTCTCATTATTCATTACTCTTTTTGCCCTCTCCCACTCCTCTTCTCTCTCACACCTATCATTCTCTGCTATTTTTGTGTTGCTCTAGTCACACTCTTACAGAAGGTGCCTAATATGGGTCCATTGATCTTCTGTTCTGCTCTTTAATGGTCTTTTCCTTCCATACTTTAAACCTACAAACATAAGGCTGGAGGAAGGCAGATTGGTTCATGGTAGGAAGGTCCTCTGAAAAAAAAAAAAAAAAAAAAAAAAAAAAGAGGGGGGAGGGTATTTCTGTTTTTCTCCAATCGTACCTGAATATATCCAAACTGGGCTCTATTGCATCGCCACAGTAACAAATATTTCAGATTTTGGCAACGAGACTTTTCCATTAGTTTTTGTTATTTTCACCTTTCTCTCAAGTTTACTGATATCCTTTCAATGGTGCAGCATAGTGTGGAACCTACTGCAGTCAACTTTTTTTTTATGTAATGATCATCCCGTATTTCTTGGCATATATAGAGGCTAAGATTATTCCTTTCCCACCCTCTTTCTTCTCTCTACTTCGATTCTTCACTCACTCTTCACTTTCTTCAGTCTTATTTCCTGCTCCTTCCTCTTCAGTGTGTGTGAATAAAACAGACATAGAAAGAATATATAAATAACAAGGAAGAAAGAAAATCATAACCCGTGAAGAAAAAAAGGACTGCAAATACCGAGGGAAAAATTAAATAAATGAATTAACCCAGGGAGAAAGAATGAGGTCTGGGGAAAAAGGAAATAAAGGTAGTAAAAAAAATAACCAAGCGAGAAAGAAAAGTAACCTATGGAGAATGAAAGAACGGCAAATACCCCGGGAAAATTAAACCAATCAACCCAGGGAGAAAGACGAAGGAGTAAAACCAACAAGAATGCAGAGTAAAAGCAAACCTAGAAAGAAGGGAAAGAGTAAACCAAAGGAAAAAGAACATAAAGAAAAATCCTAGGAAGAAAAAAGAAAAGGGGTAACCCTGTGATATGAGAGGAATTAACAGATATTCGGAGAGAAGAGACATGGAAAGGATTTACCTATGAAGAGAGGGGAAAACGTAAGTCCAAAGGGAAATTAAATAAAGGGCAAAACCAACTAGAGGGCAGTACAGAGAAAGATTAACCAATGGAGAATGGAGAGCAAAGAATAAAAGTACGGAGAAAGAAAGTAAAAAAATAACTCCAGGAAGGGAAAAAGTGAACCCCGTGTAAAAAAGAAAGCAGTGATCAATCCTCGCAGGTAGAAAGAGAAGAATAAATTAAAACGAGAGTAAAAATAACGTACCTTTATAGAGGTATGGAACAGGGGAAAATATACCTAGGAATAAAGCTGTACAAGTTAATTACAGTCAAAGGAAGATGTGGTAGAAAAAGGACTGGGCGGAAAAGAAAGGGAAAAAGTACACCGAAGGGAAGGAATGGAGTAAAATATATGTAGAAAGAAAGAATGAAAAAAAAAAAAATACACAAGAAGAACTGTGTAGAAGGAAAGTTAAGAGTAGGTTTAGGGAGAAAGAAAGGGGAAGGGGAAGAACATGAATAACTGGGATAAAAGCAAGAAAGAGAGGGAGGAGAAGTAAATCTAAGACGGAAAGAGAAGAGAAAACTGGGTGTAAGAGAGTGAAGGAATAAGACCAGGGAGAAGGAAGGGAGAAAAATGTACATAAATAGGAGGGACGAAAGAGACTGAAATGAGGAAAGGGAGAGAAATCCCAGAGAGAAGGAGGGAGAGGAGAGAGAAACTGGAAAAAACAAGCCAGAAGTAAATATGCCTACGGAAAGAGCATGGAAGAATGACCATAAGGAATGGAGAGGAGGAAAAACAAACATAGGTAAAGTGAATGATAGTCAGAAGAAGAGGAATAATAATATAATAATAATAAGAAGAAGAAGAGGAAGAAGAAGAAGAAGAAACTCAAGAGGAGGGAAGCAAGGAGAGACAACACTCAGAAGCACAAGAAAGCGAGAAATAGGACACAATAAAACTACGCGGAGAGGTGATGATGGTTGAGTGGAGAGAGAGAGAGAGAGGTTGCCTGGAAGGTGTTTGGTTGAAAGTTGAATTCTGGTTGTAAAAGGGAACAGTGTATGCATCTGAATTTGATATCATATAGAGCACAACACCAGATATCATACCCCTGCCGCCTCGTACCCTGTACTAGAGATGGGCGGTTTTAGCACCCAAAGGTGACGTGTGAGGGCTTCAAGGATGAGCCCTAAGTTAGTGCGTTGCACGTGGATTACTAGATTTGAGGAACAGGCACATCTTATGTCCAGAATCAGATGCATGCCAAAAATGAAAAAAAAAAAAAAAAAAAAGAGTAGAGATATGAGTAGGCTACAAACAACAGGTGAAATAAACACAGAAAGGAATACATCGCCAAGAGGAGTATAAGAATGAACATTGTACACCCTGGAGGAGAGAAGCAGAGTGAGGTATATTTACGAGGAGAAGAGAAGAAAGGGGAGGAATATTCATCTGCGAAGAGTAGAAGAGGGAGGCACTGGAAGGTAGGAAGGGAGAACATAAGGTGAAATATAAAGTTAGGAAGAGAAATGAAGATTAAGGAACTAATGAATAGCTAAGAGTTGAGGGGGAATGTAAACTTGGGATATAATGCAGACGGAGGAAAATGTATCCAGGAAGACGATAAGAGGGAGAATAGAAGATGAAAGAAGGAAGCGGAGTGAGGAATATCATCTTCTGAAGAAATATTAAAAAGGACAAATACTAGCCCACAAAATGACAAAGATTTTTTTCTTTTTTAATGAAGGGGAGGACAATAAAAAAGCCTGGGCAGAACTTAGCGGACAATTCAACGTAGACCAAGCTATCCTCTCCAACCCCACAAACGCATTTCTCAAAGCCAGTGACCTTATCATGACCACACCTGAAGACATGAAACCTGACTAGTAATGTGTTCAGGATTATGGAAGCAACAGTTAAATGGTCTCTTTTCTCTCCTAAGTTTCGTCCAAGCGGAGAGAGGTAGTTATTTTGTGCGGCTTTCATTCTTCCTAAATTTCCCACTCAAGGTACTATGACTTTACGATTTTCGACGTTCTTCAATTTTCTGTGCATGAATCTGAATTAGCCTGTTGTATACACAGAACCGCACAGTATTTCCCTATTATCTGTATTTTTTTGCCTTTTACTCGGAAATTTTAAGTGTGGCCGTGGTTCATCTTAACCCGTGTATGGTTGCAGCAACTCTAGTGTTGAAATCTAATTGACACCTAGCGATTTCATTCACCTTGTGGTGAGTATAGGAGCCTGCAATTGTTACTGAAAGCGACCTTGTAAGATATCACAGACCTCTCAGGCTGTCCGGTACTGGCGAGCGTCAGGTGTGGTCAACACTTGATCACTGTTCTGGTGGTGATTGTTGCTCTCGCAAGTGTTTTGTGTTTTGCTTGAATATCCATGCACTCAATTGCGTCTCCTCATGAAGTCATGGCTTACTTTCTCCATTTGTGGGTGAACTGTGCCTCTAATTTGTGACTTTGCATATATAATTTATCACAACTGACGCAGGAAAGTGAATCCTCTCTGATAATCAGCTTTTACTGGGAAGTTGTGAAATTACTTTCAAGTATGAGGGAACAAGTTAGCATTACTTGTAAGGGAAATTTCCCGTTGGTACGTATCCCAGATTATGATTAGGATGAAAGACTTGTAAATACAAGCCATGGGTAAGTTATCTGAATTGCATTCTAACGTATCACAAAAGATTAATAACTAGCTAGTTTTGGTTTACAGTGAAAAACAACGGAAGAAAGCCGTTAGGTGACGTGCCATGTAAAACGTCATTAAATTTGTGGTATGGAGTTTAGATGATTCGGACAATGTGAAGGCTGTCGAAATGGTAAGTCAACATCGACTAAGTCTAGAGCAGCTCTTCCATTCCGCCCTATTTTAGTTCACTGAATACAGTGTATCAGGGACATGCCTTCTTATGAAGTAACACACTACATCGAAGATAGAAATCTACCAGATATCTTATTATTCTTGCAGCAAGGTACAGTACATTTTCCCCCTTCTTGAGAGACACTGGACAGCTTGCACTTCGTAAAAATATAATCCTCTTCCCCTCTCCATAAACTGGAAAATTTCAGACGGCGTGATTAAGTTAAGGCTGATATTTTGGCTTTGATCCCAACTACGCATCTGATCAATGCCATTATAACAGTACCACACTGACTTAATAGTAATGATGTCGTTGAGTTGATCTGTTGATACGATCAAAGTTAACAGTCGCTTTAACTTTTCTCTCCTTCAAGGAAGTGATGTGCAAAGATCTCTGCAAAATGTACTAGCTGTGGTTGTAGTGTGTAACTAGGAGACTAACATTATGCTGGGCAAACATACAGACAAACTCAGTTTATCTTTACACGTGAAGGCAATCCAGCCATCAAACTTGTTCATATGAGAGGTGATATCATCTCTAGAAATGCTCGGCTGCCTCTTCACACTCCCGCATCACTGCTTCGGCACATGCTTCCACACCCAGAGTTATACTTTAGCATCTTTCCCTCGTAGTTTCGCCCGATTATACCACAGACGTACAGCCCATATGGCCAGCATGTTATCTGATACTCCTAGATTACCGCCCTGGTAATTTAGTTTTTATCTGCACCATCTCTTCTGATACCCTGTGAAAAGAGACCAAGCTGGAAATGCAGAATGTACTGTAGGTGGATTACAGGGAGGTGCAAAGGAGTGCGAACGTGGATCAGATTACTGGTGGATACTGCCCAAAGAATCAGCTTCGGTACTTGCTCATCAACTGAACTTCAAAACAGAGGACATCATGGGTTTTTGAAAATCACTCACTGCGAGAATAATAGTGTCTATTAATGATTGATATTAAACATGTCATCGTACTGAAATGGTCAATATTATATACATGCATGAACACACACACACACACACACACACACACACACACACACACACACACACACACACACTATGTACGATTATATATATATATATATATATATATATATATATCATCAGTCGTTTGAGCGTCCATTGCAGGACCGGCCTATCCCGACCGGAGACGATACAGCCAATGTATCTCTACCAGGTGGCTTAGGCTGTCTGGTAGAGATTGTATGTAGGGTGAGAAGTGCTTGTCGGTGTATTTGTACTGTTGGAGTGGCTTTGGATGGTTGTGTAGTCTGTGAACCAAGTGTAACCGGCCCGCGCAAGCCGACTAGGTGCAAGCATACTTTATAGTATGCGACACTGGTTCAACCACAGCATCCCTTATGTCCGCCAAGCAGTACATGACCAGAAGAACGCTCCCAAAGTTTATTACCCTGGCGCGGGGTGAACCCCCGTTCTTCAGTGTACGAAAACGCACACTTTACCACTGTAGTACAGAGGCTCCATATATATATATATATATATATATATATATATATATATATATATATATATGGTACAGTGGTACTGCGTGTGTTTTCATACACGGGAGAACGAGGGTTTGCGCCCTGCCAGGGTAATAAATTTTGTGACCGTTCTTCCGGCCACGTTCTGCTTTGGCGGACATAAGGGGTGCTCTGGCTGAACCGGTGTCGCGTACTGTAACATATACATGCACCCAGTCGGCTTGTGCAGGCCGATTACACCTGGCTCACAGTGTCATAAAGACTTTGTAGTTACTTGTAGAGAAGTATATTTTAGACTTGTGGTCGAGCGGCTTTTATATCTTGTAGTAGTTTCCCCACCAGATGTCATGTAGTGACGGGAGAGGTAAAGAATAGTATGGGACTATTTTTATTTGTCTTGGAAATATTAAACAGGTATAATAGTATAAGTCCTGGGTAGCTACCTCCCTGTCTCGCTATCTCTCTCTCTGTTCTAAGGCTAATCTCCGTCTCGACCTCTCTCTAGGGTCGCTTGTCTCCTTCTAAACTCTCTTTCCTAACATCTCGTGTAGTAGGGTGTGTGTGTCACGTATGTTCCTCATGGCAACAGAACTTTCTCACGAGAGGACTGCTGACAGCTAACTGCATCATCTCCTTACTGGCCGCTGTCGTCAGCTTTCCTCCGTGTAAGCGTTTAGCGCTGCTCGCTTCTCGCAAACATAACACCTTCTCATCATTTGACTTCCTGCTTCTATCTGTCTCTCTATCTATCTATTTATTTATCTATCTATTATGTAGTCCTATATTTGCTCGGCCACGAAAAATGGCGTACCATCGACATTTAATAGTTATAATATATTAATACATACTACATACACATTATAATGAACTTATAAGCTAATTAAGTGAAATACATAATATTGTAAAGTAACATAATTGTATGAATATTGTATACATATATTATTCATAGTAAATAGTGATTATTCAGTAATATTACATTTTAAATAAGTTGAATACATATTGGAATAAATGCATTAAAGTAAATTATTTAACTGTAATACAGTATGTACTTGGGTTATTATAGTGAATTGCATACATGCAAGAATAAAAATAGTTTAAAATTAAGATTATTGTAAGAGTTATTAATATTTCATTTAAAGATAATGGTACTGGTTTGTCATATATGGGTCATTCTTCTTTGTGTTATTATTATTATTATTATTATTATTATTATTTATTTTATTTTTTTTTTTTTTATATATATATAATTAATACTATATACAAAATATATACACTTCATTCAGGGTGGTTAACTGTGATGTTAACTCTCCCCCCACTAAACAATGACTCCAAATTAGCAATTCTTGCATGCATTCTGTGCATGGCCAACAGCAATACTGCAACCACAATGCAGATAATTATAAAGACAGAAGGTGCTTGGCTATACACATAATATGGGTTGAACATACTCAAACTCAAATCTTCCCAGGGCTTCATTGTTTCATTGATCAGCTGCATAGTTTCAAACTTAGGTGAAGTCAGCTTAATACTTGTGCTCATGTTTAAGTCCATATCAGGCAGTGGGTGGAAATGTTTGTGTGTATGGTTGATAATGGCGTAGTGATTGATGGTGGAAAAAGTAGACATGGATGGTGTAAATACCGCACAGTAGTCTGGTGCTATGTATAATCCTGAGGCTGATGTATGAGATGGTGGTATATCTGGACAGACTATGTAAACTGATGTGCCATGAGGAACATACGTGACACACACACCCTACTACACGAGATGTTAGGAAAGAGAGTTTAGAAGGAGACAAGCGACCCTAGAGAGAGGTCGAGACGGAGATTAGCCTTAGAACAGAGAGAGAGATAGCGAGACAGGGAGGTAGCTACCCAGGACTTATACTATTATACCTGTTTAATATTTCCAAGACAAATAAAAATAGTCCCATACTATTCTTTACCTCTCCCGTCACTACATGACATCTGGTGGGGAAACTACTACAAGATATAAAAGCCGCTCGACCACAAGTCTAAAATATACTTCTCTACAAGTAACTACAAAGTCTTTATGACATTTGGTAACGCAGCGAACATTATGCTGAACCTCGTCTACGAATCAACATTAAATTCCTACAAAATATCAAGATTGACAACAACCAACAATATCAGCTCCTGCCCCCTCCGTCTCCCAGATCATTACGCTGATGCAGAGGTCAAAGAGATCACTTTCGACGCCTTGCAAGTAGCTTAACGACAAACCAGCAAATCTGCGGACATCGTCTCGAATTAAAAGCAAATTTCTACAAAAGCAACCGAGACTACAAAGGTTAGCTTCAGTTCTACAAAGTCTACAGCCATCTACAATCAACTACAGCCATCTACAATCAACTACAATTAACAACTCTACGTCGTCTGTATAATCTTCTACACGCACCTACAAGTAGCGGCAGTCTTCATCCCACAACGAATAAATCACTAGAGAAAAGGACAGAGAAAACTTCCACATAGAATAAAGGGAACAAACAAACGAAGAGTGAGACACGATTTACAACTCATCTTACTCACTCGTCTTCACTCAAGTTACTCATCGCTACTCATTCACTCACCACAGCTACCAGTGTGGGAAGCCGACGTCACCATGTGCTGAGATGACATCACAACGCGAGTCTGCCATACCAAGCAACGTGTGACTGACACCAGGCACTTCTCACCCACTACTCATTACTCATTATTCACATAGCTCCTACTCATATTCACTTATTTTCACACATCCAAAGCCACTCCAACATTACATTACAACCACTCCAACATTACAACCACACTTACAAGCACTTTTCACCCTACATACAATGTCTACAAGACAGCCTAAGCCACTTGGTAGTGATACATAGGCTGTATCGTTCCCACTTCGGTCGGGATAGGCCAGTCCTGGAATGGACACTCAAACGGCTGCTGCTGCTGATGATATATGGATAGATAGATAGATAGATAGATAGACAGATAGATAGGTAGATAGATAGATAGATAGATAGATACTAGCAGGGGTACCCGGCGTTGCCGGCCCAAAGAGGCGAACACTCGAATCCTATTTGTTCTAGTTCAATCTTTCTACTCCAGAAGACCATGTACGTCTTGTGCTTTTGAAGAGGGACTATAAGAGGTCCAGGAACTTTCTAATTCAGCTTTCACAGACTAACGCACAATATTTGTGCGCACTTGTTTACTATTACCGGTGACCTCAAATGACCTCCTACAAGTGACCTCAAATGACCTCGGAGGTCAACCTCACATAGCCTATGTCCAAACTGGACGTCATGTGAGTCTCCAGGCCAAAAATTGGGTTGCAGAAGTACCCGGGGTTGATCGGGCCAAAAAGCTAACACTCTACCGGTGACCTCAAATGACCCAGAGCTGAATTTTGACTCCCCTAAAACCATCCTTGGGTCACTCTGACTCAGCATACAGTATGTATGGGTCTGGGGGTCTCTGGCCCTTGGTTTGGGCGTGATTTAAGGACGAACACAAAACAAACAAACAATGCGGCTCTTATATATATATATATATATATATATATATATATATATATATAATGAGAGTCGATGACGTAGAAGGCAGAGTAGTTCGTTAAAGTTAAGTGACTGTACTATGTCGACTTTGAGAAGGGAAAAAAGTATCTTTATACAGAGGATGCAGGAGGACTGTATGAAGATGTGTTATTTCCAACATTTACGAATGGCCTTGAGACACTGGAGTGATGTAATTATCTATATTAAATCGAAAGTAGGCACATCTGATATAGTACTTGTGAGGACTTGTTAGCGTAGTTCACGCGCTGGACCGGATAACAAATATAGAGATTAATAAAAGACTAAGGAAAAGGAGTAAGGAAATCTACTTTCAAAGTACAGAGGAAAATGTCTTTGGAGGCATGGTCATACTAACAGAATTTATATGAATAGGGTTGTGATAAAATTATAGATCAGTGAGATTGAGGAAAGAAAACATGGTAGATAACGTCGACGGTGGATGAATATGAAGAGTGAAAGTGTGAATATGGAAGATAAGGAATAAAAAGATTTGACAAATAATATAAAGTGAGGGGGATAGTATGAGTAGATGCGCATATGACATGAGTTTCATTTTTTTTTTTTTGGGGGGGGGCAGTGTCCGGAATGGTCTAGGTAACACAGGTAATAAAAAGCTCATTGTTTTGTGCAAATCAATAGGCTTATGAGGGTGAACCGAGACTATCCTTGAACTGTATGATGACAGTGAATAAATGGCCCATTTCACTGGACACCGTTGAAATGTATCCTACTTTTGCGACTTCCTGTCTCTGTTACCGTATCTGTTCCACCCCATACTCTCGTAGTAGTGAGGGGAATATTGCCTCCCTCACCTAAATAAAATAGAGAAAAAAAGAGAATTCTGCCAAACTGAGAATACCTGTCTGTATATACAACCATCATCATCAACATAATCATCAACATCACACCTAGGAAGCAGCTGCAACTCTACCGCTGTTCTATATCCAGCCTTCCTAACAGCCGCAAAAGGCAACCAATGTTTTTCAGGGTTCGGCGACAATATGCAGTGGCAATATACCGTTCATGCTTGTCTTGCCACACCACAGGCAAAAAACGAGAGGGTGTATAAAACAAATGTGAGCCGAGATTTTAATTTGGTTTCTCGGGATTACTGGTGACTAAGTGGTTGAGATGTACTCGGGGAGAGAGAGAGAGAGAGAGAGTGAGAATTATTCAACAATTTATCAGAGTATTTAAAATTAAGCAATTTATTACACCACCATCTTTGTGCGTGAGGTTGCGAATTTGAGTATGTGCGTGTGTGCGTTCGTGAGTACCTGGCAAATTGCGTGTAAGGGTGCATGTCGGCTTGTGCATTAAAGCAAATCGTGAAGGTGCGTGCATGTTTATTTCTTTGCGTGCTCTTCTGCTTGTAATTTCTCGACTTAATGAGTGTGTGTGAGTGCATTTCAACTTTTAATGTTTCTTCTTTATGTCTCGTGGACTGTGTGTGTGTGTGTGTGTGAATCTCTCTCTCTCTCTCTCACACACACACACACACACACACACACACACACACACACACACACACACACACACACACACACACACACACACACACACACACACACACACACACACACACACACACACACACACACACACACACACACACACACACACACAACTGACCATATCAAAGTGAACTATTAACTTTATCACAGGTTTTTATATAGCCAATATTATCTGTGTGTGTCTATATATGGGGGAGGTTATTTTACCCATAAAATGAGTAAACACACGCTGCTGTTAATAAGATAATTTATGATAATCACCATTATCTATATTATTAGCAATATTATTCCAAATCCAGCAGTAGGAATAATGTTAGTTTGATTTGATGACAATGGTATAATCAGTGTATCAACATTATATTTCATTATTATGCTCGAAGCGATACTGCATATTTAATATCATTGCCATTGACAGTTATCACAAACATCATTCGCAGATTTATCACTGCAACGTTCAATACCAGTACTGTATACTCTCATGCATTATCCATCATCATTTCCGAGGACGATAAGAAAACATGGTAAGACGGAGGTGAAAAAGTAAATGGTAAATGTAAAGAGGGAAAATACTGAAATGGAAATTATTGGGAAGAGGGTCCGATTCCAGCCAGTCCTTAACGTGTGTGTGTGTGTGTGTCTCTCTCTCTGATACCCACACACCCTGAGAGGTAATGAGATTCACACTCGTTGACTTCAGTTCTTGCAGCCCCCTCCTCTCTCTCTCCACCAACTTTTCTCTCTCTGCCCCACCCCTCTCTACAATAGAGTTTCTATCCCTTCCCCGTCCCTCCTTCCCCAGCCTCTCTTCCTCTAACCTTTCTCATCCTCAGTCAGAATTACATGGAAATAATTATTTGGGTTGAGTTTGTAGACATATTTAATAACAACGTGATATTTTTAAATATGTGTGTTAAACTGGGATATAGTGATGAAATTGTACATATATGAAAATTATCACTGACAGGAGAGGCTAATGTACAAGTATATCGATAAAATGCTACCCCTTAAGTCTGAAATAAAACTGGGACAATCTTTTTAACCAGGATCTGTTCAATTTTTCTGGTTATTATCATCAAATACATTTAATGAGCTCTAGAAAAAAAAAAATAACGAATTATTACTACTGAAGAATTATTATTTAATGGAGTAAAACTGTATATATAAACTAGTTAGTATTATATTCATGAAAGATTAGGCTACTTGGAAAAATAAGAGTTGGTATCTATGTTTGATGTCACTGGTCCGAGTGGAAAAGGAGCAATGACTACAGTATGTTAACGATGATACGAAAGTGACTGCCGCAGCCAAAAGGAACAGGGATGACCAAAATACGTGTTGGCAACTTGTGACCGTCTCCCACGCTTAATCTTATTGCTTGTGGGTAACTAATATAGCATCTTATTGGGTAACCGATATAAATATTCAGTACCAACTAACAGGCGTATATTTATTGTTTTTCTCATTATGGTGTTATGCAGTAGCTATGTTTATCTCTCTTCTTCAGCATTTTCGCCCCAGTAGCCTACATACACGGTCAATGACAGGAAAGAAGGCTTTTATTGTTCTCATTCTAACATTGATGTGTTGGCAATATAACTTCACATTTGCGTTTTTCCTCCGTGCTGCTTGATCCTTTTTTTGATAATAACAGTATATGTACTGTTTTTATCATCCTCATGTTACGTAACAGATCAGTTTATCACTAGTATATGTTGATGTTGTTCATGTTCTATCCTTTGTGCAGTTGGTCAGCAACAGGGGTAGATATGTTTTTTCATTCTCATGCTATGTGGTGGATATTTTTATCTTTTCTATTCTCTCAGAACTTCTTTTCTCGTTTAAATTTCTGAATTATTTTATATAATATTATAATTATTAATGAAACCAACAATAACAGGAACATATTTATTCAATGTATTGCAGTTAACAACGTATTTAGCACACAGACCTATTCAACCACCAGTATATAAAGAGAATCTCTGATAATTACCTGCATAATACATTAATTATGCATGAGAGATTGGCTTTGGTGTCTAATACAGCATTATAACTTGGCTCTACAGGCATGTAGGTGTACATTGTAAGTTTTAAAAATATGCACAACAAAAGCACATAGGCCTATCATAAACAGTAAGCACTTAGCATAGTGAAAATGCCTACCGAAAGCACAAAACCCTACAAACCGGTAATACCTGAGCAGCAAAACTGAATGGTGTACACCATGCACGAGCATACACAAAAGCCAACAAACTAGGAATGCCTAAGCATAAATATAAATGAGAACTTAAATCCGCATGTTATACACTCACAGCTACCGTGTAGGCCTCCTCTAGGTTATGTCATTCTGGGTCTAATGGTCAATAACCATATATTAAGTGCACTTACTGTACCAGTACTTACTGATCTTTTTCTTTGGGAATCGTTGATACATGTGTGTGTGTGTGTGTGTGTGTGTGTGTGTGTGTGTGTGTGTGTGTGTGTGTGTGTGTGTGTGGCTTTACTGCACACAATACAATAATGTGAACTCCCAACCACGTTTTCCTCATTCAATATCATGTGCACAATGAGAAAAAGCCATTTCGTCTCACATCACTTACTGAAAAAATACAACCATAGTTCCTTTATGCTGAAACGGTCATTGTTATATAAATTTACGTATCTGAAATGGTTTCACGAGGTACAACTTATTATTTTCCAGGTATACTGAGAGTAAAATGATTAGAGACGAGGTATGATCGTGGCGAAACGTCTATTCCTCAAACGGGCACATTGTTTACATGCAGACGATAAGCTTCGTTACGCAACACTAGCACACTCTGAGATTCCAGTTGGGATTAAAGATCCTTTTAGAGCCTTTTAAGTTAGTCCTAACGTAGCTGGTGTGGAAGATAGACAAACTTCTAGCATACAGTATTACTATCGTCTGAGTGAAAATTTCCTACATCGATAAACACCTTAAGATAAGTTTTACAAAGCTTACTGTTATTATGTGATTAACCATTACTGAGTTGAGATTATAACTTATGAGCCTGTTGTATGGCCATATGAAGGTTCGTAAGAAAAGAGGCGGATCGATACACCGTCATTCAGACACCGGTGTATCGTTACGTCGCAAAAAAAAAAAAAAAAAAAAAAAAAAATCTGCACTCACTCTTTACCTTTCACTGACAAATATATAAATTGAATAATAATTCCTGACAGTGAATGTTAAAGTAATTCGTATCAACATTTATTTCAGAGAGTGGAATATTGGCGGGTTTTCCAAAGTGGGTTCACAGGAGCTGCGAATCAGAACTTCCTTCTCCAGTACAGGTGGGTTGGATTCTGTTTTATATTTTTAACTTAACATGTATTTAACACTGGTCTTCCCAACATTAGGTATTAATACTTAAGCCCTGAGATCTGCTGGAGTTAGAGATTATCGACGTGTGAGTCAGAGAAAGCTGGATCATTGACTATTCTCCACATCCCCATCTCCCTTATCAACCATTTTCCTCCCTTCCTCCACCCCTTTCCCTTCAGCCTAAATGTCCCCTTGTCGTACCTCCCCCAACCTTTCTCGCTATCCCCTACCCCTCTCTCCCCAGTCTTTTCGCATTCCTCCACCCTTCTCTCCCTAACCTCTCTTCCCTCAAGCCATGCTTACCTCTCTCCAAATTCTTTTTTTTTTTTTTTTTTTTTTTTTTACCTCCCATCTCTCTCTCACCCTTACATCATACTTACATCACTCCCCTTCCCAATCTCTTCCTTTTGCCTTCCTCCTCCCTCTCCCCCTCTCTCCCCAACCTCTCTCCCTTTTTCCCATCCCTTTCTTACACTCTCCCTCCCCTTTCTCTCCAGTCTCGTCCCTCTCTCCCACCCATCTCCCTACTCCCTCATCCTCCGTACAGATATACAGTATTTTGATGACCCGGATAAGGGGGATGTGCGATAAGGAAGCGTATTTATCTTCACGAAACTGTTCGCCAAATGTGAAAATGATCACCTGTTAATATTGT
>NC_137004.1:33202884-33327884 GCF_032717465.1 Coenobita brevimanus
TCTCTCTCCCTCTCTCTCTCTCTGTCTCTCTGTCTGTCTGTCTCTCTCTCTCTCTCTCTCTTTATCTCTCTCTCTCTCTCTCTCTCTCTCTCTCCAGCTCAAGGATATTCTAGTAAATTCCGGATCATTATTTAGTAGTTGTGAAGAACTCAGTGAAAGTTGCATTTGATATTACCATTTCAAGGTCTCTCCAAAACTGAATAAAATCGCCAGGAGGTAGCTAGAATAAAATAAGTACCCTGGGAATGAAGGGAAGGAAATTATACTCTCCTTCCAATTCTCTTCAAAATAAGCTTCTTTCCCTCCGTAATTTCTTTTTGCCATCACACACTAGTAATGATTTTCCACTGCTTGGCTACAGTGTTATCATTCTTCTCCCCCTTCCAATACTTCCCTCTTACTCATTCCATTTCTTTAACAGGTTCTTTTTCTTCTGACTTCCCTCCTCCAATCTTTTCTTATATCTGTCCTTACTTCAGTTATTCTCTTTTAGCCCTCCTTCGTTTTTTCAACCCCTTCCAATTCCGTACATCCTGACCTTTTCTAATCGTTCTTTCATCTGTGTGATTTCAGTCTTTACTTCCTGTCTTTTCCGCTCCCCTTTTCGCGTCTTCTTTTCACGCTTTTTCTGTTTCATTCTTCTCTACCAGTCTTTTTCATCTTTTTTCACATATGTTTCTCAACCAGACCCACCTTTTAATGGGGAAAAAAAGTTTAGGATGATGATGATTATGATATGATGATGATGATGATGATGATGGTATTAATAGTCTTTAGTGTTCTTTCCTTCCATATTTCTGCATATTTCTCTAGTTTCATTTGTCCGTCTTCTTTATTTCTCTCCCCTTCTGTTCCTCATGTTCTTTGTTCACTTCCTGGGCCGTTTTCTCGTCAGCTTAACAGCTTTACTACCATCTCTTCCTCAACGATTTATTTGCTAATATCAGTTTATTATTTTCCTGTATTTTGTATGTATCTTTTATATCAGCATGAATTGCATAAATAACATATAAGAGAATATTAACAGGTCATATGTAAAAATAAACTGATAAGGAATGGTGTTGGGGTGCCTCTTTAACCTACGAGAATACGTTCTCTCTCTCTCTCTCTCTCTCTCTCTCTCTCTACTTCTCATTGCTCTCCCGTCTGTGTCCATCATCTCTACTTTCATCCATGTCTTTATCATCCATCTATCCATTACTCCTCAATGATTTCCAGCCTTCCTCCATTTTCTTCTTCTGCCTCTTCCCGATTTACATCCTATCCCCTTTATCTCATGTGTATTTGCTTCCTACGCTTCATTTCCCTACTTCTTTCGCTGATTTCCTTTTCTATCTGCAACCTTTTCCATTTTTGCGTATCTCATTCTCTTCCTCCCTGTCTTCCGTCTGTGCAGTCTTTCTCGGCTACACATCTCACTTTCGGCCCATTCATACCTCACTCTCATTCTCCTCCACATTGATGTATCTATATTGATTTTTATTTGTTCTTCATTTTTAACTCATACTGTCCTTCCACTTCTCTCATTTCCATCCTTGTCATTATTTATCTCCCCGTCCTTCTGTAGTTTGTCTCTCATTTATCATCAGCTTATCTCGTTACTCCATCTCATTCCCTGCAGTCTACATATCCTCCATTGTTATTAGTTTTACTCCTTCCTTGTTCCTCCATAGCACTCTTGGCCATAATCTTTTTTTTTTCTTTTTCTAACCATGATTCTCCACTCAAGTCCGTTCCTCATTCGCTTGAGTTCTGTTCATTTTCTCACTTTGCCCACCCTCCTTTCCTAGCCTTCCATATTCGCATTAATTTTATTTTCCTTTCCTATTCAAAGTCGTCTCCAGTCGTTCTCGCACGTCTCTCATCCCCTCTTGTCCCTGGTCTTTCACATGCTCTTTCTAGTTTCCTTATTTCCCATCCTCGCCCAATTTTATCTCATTTCTTTCCTCCACAGCTCTCATTCTCATTCCCTTTTCCTCCCATTTACCCATCCTTCCTCACTTGTACCCCTCTATCCCTCCCTCTTGCCTCTTCCCCCTCCCTCTTCCCTCTCCCTGGCCATCTGTTCCGTAGTGTATGCAGCTTCGGAAAAGGATTGCGTGTCTCTGCAAATACCTCGACCCTTTCCCGGTTTGAATTCCACACGGAACAAAGGGGTGAGAGAGAGAGAGAGAGAGAGAGAGAGAGAGAGAGAGAGAGAGAGAGAGAGAGAGAGAGAGAGAGGGAGAGAGAGAGAGAAACCCGTGGCCGTGAAGAGCATATACTTAAACAAAATCTGCCATCTCTACAACAAGCGTCATACATCAAATCCCAGCCTATGCTTATCCAGATATATTGGCGATTCCTTCAGCTTGCCTTTCATATCCCATTGTGTTTATTCGGGACACGGACTGAAAGGTTAAGGCTGAGTTATGATCAAATATATTCCCCGGTCCCAGCAAATAGAAATTATCGATACAGCGTTCCTCGTCTATACATTTTGGCTGAATCAACAAACCGCTTACTCGTGAAATATCGCCAAGCTGTGAAAAGTTCAAGGTTTGTAGAGGATATCCCAGAAATTAGTAAACATTTAAGAATATCAGAAAATTAACCCTTTCATACTATTACCAGATAACTGTAATTTTTAGGGAATTTTTCAAACTGGAGGGGTTAGGATTTGCCTTCCCAGACCCATTTCATTAACACTCGGACTCTGAGTTGGTTTTAGCTAAACTAATCCCCTCACTATTGGGTGTATATACGAAGACGAATAAAATCACCTGGTGGTGGCAAGGACATATATAGACACGCAGCCGAATTCAGTGGGTAAATATAGTGCTTTTAGAACGAGCTTATTCGTAAACTTAATAAAATCTCCTGGCGGATTTGAGAGTACGGGAAAGTAAGGTGCATTGAGAGGACTGAACCAGCATGCCTATTTTTTTGTTTTAATCTAAGCGAGCAGGTCGTGTAGACTGTACCTGAAACTGCGGACCACATGGGGGATCTAGGTAGAGAGAGAGAGAGAGAGAGAGAGATTCACACACACACACACACACACACACACACACACACACACACACACACACACACACACACACACACACACACACACACACACACACACACACACACACACACACACACACACACACACACACACACACACACACACACACACACACACACACACACACACTCGATGTAGTGCTACTCTCGGGTGTATGCCCTTTCCTCTCCTCCATCCTTTCTTTCCATCCTCTTCTGTCTTTCTTTCCTTCATTCTTTCCTCGTCCTTCTGCCTACGGGTGTCTTTACACTCCCTCTTCTGTCTTTCTTTCCTTCATTCTTTCCTCTTCCTTCTGCCTGTGGTTGACTCTACACTGACAACCCAAATGGTTTCCTGTACACCAGGAAACCATTTACTATGCTGGGTGGTAACCATATAACCAAATTTTATTCCCTGGTGGTTTTGTGGTTAATAACGGAGCTCCAGTCAGATTGAGCCGCTGAAGGGTTATATCCAAGGGATGGTTGGGGTTTACTGCTCACGTAATGCCACTCGGGGATGAGTAAGGCTGGTCACTTTCATCTTAAATGTCAGGAACAACTTGCCTAGCCCCGGGCTCCTGCGCTCCTCATGGGGCAAAGTAGGATTAGATGATGATGATGATGATGATGATGATATATAGATAGATAGACAGATAGATAGATATGTGTGTGTGTGTGTGTGTGTGTGTGTGTGTGTGTGTGTGTGTGTGTGTGTGTGTGTGTGATGATGCTCTCATTGCGACTGAGGTACTGTATGGCAATAGGCGGCTCGCTGGCTTGGCTACAGATGGCCGTGGTGGTAATGGCCACTCCTCTTTACCTTTTTACCCCTTGCAACTGACGGCAAATACTGTATATTCTTGATGATTCCAGATTTTTTCCTTCAACTTAGGCCTCTCAGACTGAAGGTTTAATGAAGGATGTAGGTAACTTTCACATCGAAGAGTCACTCCAAAGCGGTAATAGTAAAAAAACAACTTCATCTTAGCTGATGGTGATAAACCTCGACTGACGACTTATCTTCTCTCCCGAGGCTGAGGCAAAGCGATTATATTCGCCACTGGGATGCCTCGCGAGGTCTAAGGGTTAATAATCTTACAGTCAGGCGCATTTTTCATTTTCTTTCCCATGATTTCATGTTAACTTTTTCAGTACCATGACAACGTAGTATTTAAATTTTTTCTTTACCCCAGACGATTTTGTTTAGGTTGCTTAAGGTCGTTCATAAAAGTGATGTTACACTCTTTTATAACAACTTCGCTATTATGTCGTCTTTATATTTCATTCTTGCTTTCTCCAGGTGATTGTGGGTAACTTATCAAATGAACAGTTTATTTTAGCCTCCATAAAGTCCCTCAGTACAAGGTATAATTCCTATAAAGGCGTCTGGAGGTAAGTACATTAAGGTGACATCGTATTGAAATTTTGAACTTTTCTAACACGGTGTCGTCTTCAGTTGCGGTATTTGTACTGCCCCCAGACGACCCTGGCCAATTTTTTTTTTTTTTTTTTTTTTTTATGCGAGGAAGAAGGAACCAAAGGCCATGAGCCCGCAGTAACAGTTCCCTCCAAGAGAAAAACAAAACACAACAGAGAGCCAAATTCAAGATCCGATCATTTGGAGATGCCTGGACACACTGCGCTTGAAAGAGTGGAGATCATAGGCAGCAGGAAATACAGATAGAGGGAGACAGTTCCAGAGCTGACCTGTTGCATAAATGAAAGACTGGGAGTAACGGTTAACTCTTGCATTAGAGAGTTGGACAGAAAAGGGATGAGAGTTTGCTGCCAGACGGGTGCTACGCGCCCGTCGTAGAGGTGGAGGAATGCAAGCAGACAGTTCAGAGGAGCAATGACCATTAAAGTAGCGATAGAAAAGAGATAAAGATGCAACAGTGCGGCGAAGAGACAGAGGTTGAAGGGAGTCAGTAAGACGAGGAGAGTTAATGAGACGAAAAGCCTTTGACTCCACCCTATTGAGAAGAGCTGTATGTGGGGAGCCTCCCCACACATGAGAGTTGTACTCCACACAGGGGCGGATAAAACCCCTGTATAGAGTCAACAATTGTGCAGGGGTAAAGAAAGAGCGGAGACGGCTTAGCACACCCAATCTCTTGGAAGCAGATTTTACAAGAGATGTAATATGATCTTTCCAAGATAAGTCCCGAGTAAATGAAACCCCAAGCATGTTCAAGGATGATGCAGGATTAAGCTGAATATTATTAAACATTAATGGGTATACCTGTGGAAGATTATGTCGGGTTGATAGGTGTAAGAACTGAGTCTTAGATGCATTAAAGACAACCTTATTATTTTTACCCCAGTCAGAGATACGAGCCAAGTCAGACATTAGGTGTGCCATAGCCTCATCCCTTGTTTCTTGAAGTAACTGTTGAGATGGGCGTTGCGGGAACCGAATGGAAAGGTGAAGGGTGGAGTCATCAGCGTATGAGTGGATAGGGTTAGATGTACAGCTTAGAAGATCATTGATGAATAAAAGGAAGAGAGTTGGTGATAGGACAGAGCCCTGAGGAACACCACTGTTGATAGATCTAGGAGAAGAACGGTGGCCGTCTACAACAGCGGCTATAGAACGACCAGAAAGGAAGCTAGCGATGAAGGCACAGATAGAAGGATAGAAACCGTAGGAGGGCAGATTTTAAATTAAAGATTTATGCCAGACTCGATCGAAAGCCTTTGAGATGTCAAGTGCAATGGCAAAGCTTTCGCCAAAGTTCCGAAAGGAGGATGACCAGGAGTCTGAAAGGTAGGTGAGAAGATCGCCAGTGGAGCGTCCCTGACGGAACCCATACTGACGATCGGAAAGAAGGTTGTGATAGGAAAGATGCCTTAAAATTTTTCTATTAAGAATTGACTCGAAAACTTTTGAAATACAGGACGTTAAAGCAATTGGACGATAGTTGGAGGGTTGGGAGTGGTCACCCTTCTTTGGGACTGGCTGAATGAGAGCAAACTTCCAGCAAGAAGGAAAGGTACAAGTTGACAGACAAAGGCGAAAGAGTTTGCCTAGGCAGGGTGTAAGCACAGAAGCACAGTTCTTGAGAACAACAGGAGGGACCCCATCAGGCCCATATGCCTTGTTAGTACTGAGGCCAGAGATGGCAGAAAATACATCAACTGAAGATATTTTAATGTCAGCCATGAGGAAGTCAGAGGGGGGAAGTGATGGAGGAACAACACCGGAATCGTCTAAGGTGGAATTGGAGGAGAAAGTCTGTGCGAAGAGATCTGCTTTATCAGTAGAAGAAATAGCTACAGAATCATCAGAGTAGAAAAGAGGAGGGAAGGATGATGAGGTAAAGTTGTTAGAAAGATTTTTGGCAAGGTGCCAGACGGAGCGGGAAGAATTCGAGTTGGAGAGTTGAGAGCATTTAGTATGGATGAAATAATTTTTAGTAGAGCGAAGAACAGACTTAGCACGATTCCGGGCAGAAACGTAAAGATGATGTGATTCAGGGGTGGGTTGGCTCCGGTACCTTTTGTAGGCCTTCTCCTTGTTGCGGACAGCATTAGAACAAGCGTGATTAAACCAAGGCTTTCTTGCATTAGTCAAAGGATATGAGAAAGGAATGTATACTTCCATGCCCGAGAGAATAACCTCCGTAATGCGCAAGGCACACTCAGATGGCTCACGGCCATGGAAGCAATAATCATTCCAGGGAAAATCAAAGAAGTACTGCCTGAGGGCCTCCCAGTCTGCAGCTCCAAAATGCCACAGACGACGTTTCCCTGGAGGGTCCACAGGCTGCACCGGAGTGATAGGACAGGTTAAGGTAATAAGGTTGTGATCGGAGGAGCCCAACGGAGAGAAAAGATTAACAGAGTAAGCAGAAGGATTAGTTGTGAGGAAGAGGTCAAGTATGTTGGAGCTCTCTCCAAGGCGGTCAGGGATACGGGTAGGGTGCTGTACAAGCTGCTCTAGGTCATTAAGGATAGAAAAGATGTAGGCTTGTTCACCAGGTGGATCCGTGAAAGGAGAGGAGAGCCAAAGGTGGTGGTGAACGTTGAAATCTCCAAGAATGGAGATTTCAGAGAAAGGAGAAATGGACAGAATGTGTTCCATCGTAGAAGTAAGATAGTCGAAGAATTTTTGATAGTCAGTAGAATTAGGGGATAAGTAAACAGCACAGATATATTTAGTCAGAGAATGACAGGAAAGCCGAAGCCAGAGTGTGGAGAATACAGAAGAGTCAAGTTCAGGAACACGAGAGCAAGATAGGTCGTTGCGTATATATACACAACAGCCACCTTTGGCTTTGAAATGAGTATAGAGAAAGTAGGAGGATACAGAAAAGGGTTTGCTGTCGGTTGCCTCAGACAGCTGAGTCTCCGTTAGAAAAAGAAGGTGAGGTTTAGAGGAGGAGAGGTGGTGTTCGACAGAGCGAAAGTTAGATGAAAGGCCGCGAATGTTGCAGAAATGAAGAAGAAGAGAGTCAGACAGTGGTCCCAGGCACCTCGAGTCGTCACCGGGAGAGGGGCAGATGGCGGGGGCATTTATGGTCCCCCCCCCTGGGGACTCCGAGGCTTGATTAATCGACGCCATTTTGGTAATTTTGAATAGGAAGTGTAGTGTGTACTGTGCATGTAGTTTGGTGAAGATAGTTAGAGAAATTTGTACTGGAGAGCATGCTGGCCTACTCTCTGTGTAACTGAGACACTGAAAAAGTTCAGCAAAGGGGGATGGTCAGGAACTAGTCCTGAGGGCTGCTGATAAAACGGGAGCTCCAGCACTCCCTGTCATCAGCTTTCCATCCACCTCGGGAGTACTGCCCTGCTCGACTGGTGCTACAGTCTACTCGTAGTGAAGGAGCTAATTCTCATTCTTCATATGCCGGGTATCTGATGCCTTCTTTGTCCGTGTCCTCTCTCTCTCTCTCTCTCTCTCTCTCGTTCGTTACCTTTCTCAATCTCTGACTGCAGTTGAGGTACAGAGAGATGGACACAACGAGGATGCAGTATTTTTCTTCTCCCCGCCCCAATGAAAACAGTGTGTGCGTGTCGAAGGAGGGACTACGTTATCCCTCGTTACGGCGGCAGTGCGATGTGTCACCAGGGCTGCTGTTGGTAACGACTTGCAGACGCGTATTTCCTGCACTTCTCTCACTCCGTTTGGCTTTGTGTCTTCCGCATATTTCTGAATCGTGTCGCTTGCTCCCGTCTGCACCCTTCTTTATTTTCTTTTGGCTTTTCTTTCCTCCTGTGTCGTCTGCATCCACTTGTGTTCTTTCTGTATCCTCTTGTGTCTTTTCTGTAGCCTCCTGTGTATTTTCTGAAATCTTCTCTGCCTTTTCTGTATACTTCTGTAATTGTTACATTATCCTTCTTTTTCTATGTTTCAGGCTTTGTTAACGTCAGTCTGGGCGTATCTTTCTTTATGTCGGTTTTCGGTTACGGCTGCATTTGTGGCTTGTGTTTATCTGTTTGTCTGTCTAGCTGTATTTTCCTCTTTGTCGGTCCGTCACTCTGTATTTCTGTCAGTCAGTGAACGTATTTACCTCTCTGTTTATTGGTTCGTCTGCCTATGTGTGTCTATTTGCCTTTCTTTTCTATATCTGTATGTTTGTCTAGCCAGTGTTACTATTATTTTCATATCTGTTGTTATTTTTATCTTCTCCGATGTCTAAAAAAAAAAAAAAAAAAAAATAGTTCTGTTTTTTTAAAACAGTTTCCAACTTAGACACACGTGTTTCATTCTTTCGCGATTTATCTTCGAAAGATCGTATTACCTCTCTTGCAAAATCTGCTTCTAAGAGATTAGGCGTGCTAAGCCGGCTCTGTGTCTTCTTTACCCCCGACACATCTGCTGACTTTATACAAGGGTTTTATTCGTCCCTTTGTAGAGAACAACTCTCATGTATGAGGAGGCTCATCACATGCAGATCATCTCAACAAGGTGGAATCGAAGGCTCAGTCTCATCAACTCACCTCCAGTTACTGGCTCCTTTCAGCCTCTGTCTCTTTGCCGCACTGCTGCATCTTCATCTATTTTCCACCTCTGCTTCAATGGTCACTGCTTCTCTGAAGTGTTTGCTTGCATCCCTTCACCATTACCTCAGCCGCGTAGCACCCGTCTGACAGCAAGTTTTCATCTTTTTTATGTCCAACTCTTTAATGTAAGAGTTAATCGTTGCTCCCAGTCCATCATGTATGTAATAGGACAACTATGAAACTGTCTTCCGCTGTCAGCATTTCCTATTTGCTATGACCTCCAGTCATTTAAATGCAATGTGTCCAATCATCTGAAAATGAACGGATCTTGTTTTTTTTATTTTTTTTATTTTTTTAGGGAATTACTGTGCGAGCTTCTGCCCTGTGAGTCCTTCTTCATTACATAAAAAAAAATATATATATATATCAATTTACGGAATTATGGAATGTTTAGGAACAGTTTAGAATGATTATGGGCAAGAAAGTTTTTAAGTAGCTATGCAGTGGAAAGAAAAACAAAAGTATGATATTTTGTATTATCTACAACCAGATTCCTTGATCGTGAAAGGGATGGCCACAAACAAATCGCTTTCTTGTCCCTCTGTCCTGTACCATCAGACTACCTATCAACATATAATCCTCACTCATACACCTCTCCAGCCCTTCCCTACATCTCATCCTTGGCCTGATCCACTTCTGTCTCATGCAACTCCACTCTTGGTCGATCTTCCATAGTCGATCTCTCAACATGTCCAAGTAATCTCGAAGTAAAGCACTTCGGCTCATGCTTTCTGATAAGTAGGGGTGCGCATCATCTAATTACTCAGTGTGGGGACTACCCTCATGTGATTCTACACTGAGTGACAAGCTATTCTTTCTTCCTTTTGTTGTTGTTATTTAACAACTCCGGTTTGTCTGGCCGAGCAAACCCATCAACCATAAGCAAGTGCAGTGAACACTTGCAATGGACAGCACCTTGCCACAGAGAGGTGCAGGCAAAAATGTGAAGGTATGGTTCCTGGATGTGAGCCGCATTTGCGTCTCTCCATCAAGTAAACAGAGGCACCGTAGTACCTTCACATCACCCTGTTATTTGATTATATATATGGTTGCAACCCATCGCTGTAATTGGCTTCCTGTGTTACAGGAAACCACTGTGAGTATTTTTGTCACTTAGTGCAGAGTCACTTTAAGTCAGCACTGCAGGTATTTGTTTACTATTATTAAATTCGGACTATTTCATTAACTCAGGTGAAACAGCATTGCATTTCATGACGGTCGTGTCAGCTCTAGTGTTTTACTCGTATTTGTGACGCGTTTAGTCAGCTAAGAGTGAGACACAGAACTTTGGGTGTAAATACTGGTATCATTAACATTCTCATGTTTTGAAGAGCACTAGCACCAGCTAACGCTAGATGATTATATTAATTCATTGTCTGTGCTTCTTGACTTCCACCCCCTCCCCTGATTTCAGAAGATATATTTGATCTATCATCATTGCTTTATTGGCCCATCGGAAGTGTGGGGATCCGGGTTAGCCTGTTTTGTCTAGACACTTATGGCGAGAATGACCAGCTTCCGCCTCTGAGTGGCGTAATGTTAGTACTATTGTAAACACCAACCGGCTCTCGGATGCCAATTTAATTGGCCACATCTGGTTTAGGTACCTTAATCCACAACACCAGCAAACGTCCACTTGGTCAAATAGTTACAACCCAACGTAGTCAGTGGTTTCGTGGGTCACAAGCAAGCATTTGGCTTGTCACTCAAAGCAGTCCCGTGAAGGTACCATTACACCAGGCGGGTGGATGGTGGACACCCGTGCCTATGAATCTTATATTCTTTCTTCACCATCTCGATTAATGGCAACTGTGGATAAATAAATAAATCCATATTTATGTATTTACACTGACGCTTAATCGTCCTTTAAAAGATAAAAGTGTTTACTCACCTGTGAAATTCGACACACAAAAATCGTTCACAAACAGTCTGTCAATGTTATCAAATAGAGAGACAGGGAACCATTTAATTTATAAGCCTTTTTCCTATATTCATTTCGGTTTTTATTTACTGGCGTACAGCGACAACTTTTACTTTCCTTTATTAGCCGTGTTCTGTCCTGACTTATTTTACGACAATGAATGATTTCCAATACAGCGCGACAAAATGCATCGGCCGGGTGAGTGTAGCACTGCCATTCAGCCTGAGTTGTTGTTGTTGCAGCAAGTTGCATCAGAGAGCGACGCAACGGAGATCTTTCAATAACATCATTTTAATTGGTCGCGTGTGTGGTGGGGGGTCAGCGTCGATACACAGAGACCTCCCTCTCCTAGTTAGTTCGCAGTCTCACAAAGCAACTCACAGGCCGGCCCCGACTCACAGACATCCACACACACACTGACACACGTTCATATTAAAGTCGGACACTGCCAAGGCTCTGATTTAAGGACAAATTTACCATCAAACCTCTCTCGCTCTTCAGATTTGCTTTCTGCAGGAAGAACAAGAGACAAGGGAAGAATTAGCATGCTTCTTTTAACGTCTGTCCTGCAAAAACAAGTAATAGTAACTAGCGGGAATTGACTGCAGTGTTATTTGTAAATCTACATCGTTAATCACATATCTGACTCAGAATTTAGAATTCCTACCTGAAGGCCAGATTAATATGTTTCCACAGATGACTCGCAAACAACCCACACTCCCAAATGGACTACAAACAGTTTCGACCACTACATACACGACAAAGTTAGGACGGAAGCACACAAGCATTTACACAAAGTCACACAAGCGGTTTACCATCGCAGAACGAGCACACAGACTTGTACTCTCATTAGGCAGCACAGACTTTGCCAACACTCATACTCAAATGACAGAGAGAATAAACACAGGTAAAGCAACTATCCTTACTCTGGTGGCACAGTAACTACATGCTCGTGCTTACACACACACGGTCCTATATGAAAAAAACATTAAAGAATTTGCACTCCCACACACTTATACAGTATGTACTAATCGAATAACGCCCACAAAATAGACAGTTTATATTAGTATAACCAACGCACATGCCTGGTACAAAATTTATAATAAACAGTACACTTAGCGCACAGACGCTCAAGCAGAAATTCACAGAACCCATAGTAATCAAACAGCACACACAAAACACACAGGTAACATACAGACATATCCAAAATAATTAACATGCATACAACACATTCATACAGCTAGCACGTACATGCACTTCCAAACGCAAAGCACACACGCATGTTAGCGAACACTTACATATCATATTCACCCAAAGCAAAAACTCTCACTCACTCCATACCACAGTCACACTATCATGCAATCAACAGGCACCCGCACAACCCTCCCGATACACAACAGAAAGTCGTCGCTGCAGGTTCTCATTCCTTTTCCCTCGTCCTTCTTTTCCTCCTTCCATTACTTCCTTCAGTTTTTTCCTCTTTCTCCAAAACCCCTTTCTCTTCCACTTTCCCCAGGCTTTCACCAAGTCAGGCCACAGATAACTCTTTCTGGCCGAGAATGCCACATTTTATGTAATCTATCTACTAACAGGCAATGTTATTCAGTTTTGGAGAGCACCCCAATAATGAAAGGGTTATTGAAACTCTTCCGATTCGAAAATTTCCTCGAAACCTGAGTAAGTTTATGAAGAAAGCAAGAACAAAGTAAAAAATATATATATATCCAAGTGAAGAAACTAATGCTTTTAATTTTATACACGGGTCAGGTGTGGACATCATTTCTCTTTATTTTTAAGGACGAAGTTTAAGACAAGAGGAATACCCTACACAAAACTTAATTCTCTTGTTCTCATCCCACTCTTTGTTTACGGTGACTTTCCGGGAACTGTTTTTGCCAGAGCGACTCTCAAAACAGGATTCAGACAATGCTCACACCCCCTTATCAACCTCCTTGTTCGATCATGTGACGATTAATTAGCTGCTGAATGAACAAGATTTTATTTTTTTCGTGTGTGTTCGTGTGAGTGGCATGTTATCACGATTTTTTTTTTTTTGTCTGTTGATGGACCTTGTTTTTGTTTTTTTCTCTCTCTTTGTAGTTTTAATGTCGTCAAGAACTGTATACATTACTCATCTTTGGTCTTTTTGTCTTTCTTTCCTTGTCTCTGCTTTCATTATCTGAGCTTTACATCACACCCTAAATTCTTGAAAATTAACGTCTGTTGTTTCTGTAACTAAACACACTCTCTCTCTCTCTCTCTCTCTCTCTCTCTAACTTATATTTTCAATTTACTCTGAATACTATTCCCAAACCCACGATGGCCAGCCTTCACCGTAGCTTACAGTTTAGCGGGTTAAAGGTTAGTTACGTCCAAGACAACCTCTCATATACCTACCGACTTGCCTCATATTTTTCTTTTTTTTTTCTTCGGTAGCGTCTTCATTTTCCTCCGCCTCCTCTCATCAATAGGCCCTGTTATTAAGCAAATTTAGACAGGCTGATCTGGAGCTGGCTGTTATTACCGTGCTTTCATTAAGTGGTCTATTAGTTGCTTAACAGTCTCGTATTTATTCACTGTATTTTCAAGTTTGTCCACCTATTTTGCCTCCCTGCCAGTTTCTTTTCTTCTTACATTCTTACTTTTTTTTACTTTCTCATACATCTCAAATCTGCTGGTGTTACTGAAGTTGGAAGCAGAGCAGAGGCAGGCAAATCAGAGGGACCTAATCGAGTGTTTACCTGGGCCCAAACATGAAAGATAGATTTTAATATTAGCATGTGGAAAGTGCTAATCATTGTTAAAAGGAACGAAAAAGCCAGTTACACTATGCATAATATTCAACTAGATAATGTCAGCTATGAAAAAGAGTTAGGAATTATAGTAACAAATGATCTTAAATAAAGAAGACGGTGTACGAGTATTGTTAAGAAAGCCAGCAAACTAATCGGATTCATTGGTAGAGAATTCGAATATAAATCAGTAAATATCATCCCCACCTTCCATAATTTGCTAGTGCTCCTACACCTTGAGTATTACGTCCAGTTCTGGTCCTCTTGTTACAACAAAGATGTAGAGAAACTTGAGAGAGTACAGCGACTGGTGAAAATAATATACAGTTTTGAGAAACCATATGAGGAGTGCTTACAAGCCCTGAATCTCTTACAATAACTAAGCACAGGTTATGAGAAGGGTTAATGCAAGTAATCAGAATATTCAAAGCACATGGTGATATGGCTTTCTTAAATACTTCACAGTAGATTAGTCGAATTATCCTATAAGTAATGGACATAAAATTATCGGGCAGCGATTCAGACCCCGTGAAGCTAGGCCTTTCTTCTTCAGTAGGATTGTAAAGATATGGAATAAACTGCCCTCCAATGTAATAAATTGTGATACTGTTAGAACCTTTAAAAATCGCTTGGATTAATGTCTTCTAACTCGTAGCTAAATATCTTCTCTCCCGAATAATACTTTTCCGTAGTATGTATAACTTTTCGCTTTCAGAGCGTGAAGGAAACAACTGCAGAACAACACCGATATCTGTGTTGACTTAATGTTACTTTCCTTTCCAAGCAGATAGTGTAGAATAAGATTTACTTTCCCTCGATCCCATGACAACCTTTCTCTGCTGCACGGTCGTTCTTCTCTCTATTTCCTGCGGGCTTCCGCTGGAGGGTTGGGTAGGTGCGGGAGCAGCCTACCTGCTCTTCTATCCTTGTCTTGACCTGATTGAATAGTTTTTCGGCAATAATCTTCCCTATAACTAACAACCTGTTTCTGTTTAATTTCCTTTGTACTCCTGTTTCTCCCTGTTTTCTCTCCCTCCCACTTCTCCATTCCTCCTAAATCCTTTCCCTACTGTTTTTGCCTTTCCTTCTCTACATTTCCATCCTCTCTCTCTCTCTCTCTCTCTCTCTCTTCTTTCCCATCCTGCTTTTACTCCCCTCCTCCTCTTCACATCCTCCTTTTCCACCCCTAGTATTCTCCCCTCTTTCCCCTCCCCTCCCCTCCCCCCACCAGCCGACTCTGGATGCAGGAAACTTAGACTTGTTTTTGTCCGCCTCTTCAATGCAGATTTATGCTACGAGGTACAACAGGTTGGCCTGGGGTCGTGAGAGGAGGAGGAGGAGGAGGAGATGGAGGAAGAGAGAGGGTTAGAGGAGGAGAAGGAGAAAGAGAACAAGAATGAGGAGGATGGGAGTGAGATGATGATGATGATGATGATGATGAGGAGGAGGAGGAGGAGGAGGAGAAAGAGTGAAGAGAGAGAAGCAGGAGGCGGAGAAAGATGGTAAAGAGGAGAAGGATGAAGATAAAGGCAAAATGTTAGAGGAGAAGGATGAGGAGGGAAGAGAGGAGAAAGAAAACAGGAGAGAGAAAGGAGAGATGATGATGATGATGATAATGATCATAAAGTGAAGGAGGAGGAGGAGAGACGAGAAGAGAGGAAAAAATTGGGGGAAGAGTTGAGTAGGGGAAGGGAGAGAGTTACAAAAGAAAGGAATACGAGTGAAAACGAGCAGAGAACGGGAGATAAGAGACACGAGTTAATAATTTCAGTCCAAAGGCGTATCTTGATTTTATTCATGCTGACTCCGGACGATTTTCTCACCGTAGAATAGACTTTCAAAAGGACGGGGGGGGGGGGATTCAGCCTTTTTTTTCATTGACTGGGGGGGTCTGCTAAGCCAAATAATTTCGTCTGGTATTCTCTTTACTTTAACTTAACCTAAAATTGCAAACTGTCTATCTGGAATGCTTAGTTGTAACAATAGCTGAACACCAGAATATGATGCTAGTCACGATGAGGTGTTGTGAACAGGGTGAAGAGCCGTAGTACTGAGCCGTAGTATTGCATTTTTTCTGCCACTGAACGACGTGAAATAAGCTAGAAAAGGACGAAAATCTGAGCCAGGCTAGAATGAAAGCAGTATAGTAACAAGAACAAGCTACAAAATACACAACTGTAAGGAAGAGATTAATGAAGCTTAAGAAGTGAGACTGGCAGAAGGAAGAAATGAGTGTTAGATAAGTAGGAGAAAGGGAAAAGGGGGGAGAGGAGAGCAGAAAGAAGGAAGAGGACCAAGGGAGAGGGGATAAGAATAAGAATGAGAGAGAGAGAGACAGACAGACAGACAGAGAAGAGGGGAGGGGGAGGGAAGAATGTGAGCGAGACGAAGGTTAGAAAGAAGGAGAGGCGGGGAAATGGAGAGAGCGTGTGTGAGAAGGGATTGAAAGAGCGGAGAAGAGAAGAGAGAGGGAGGAGGGAGGAGAACAACAGGAGAAGGAAAGGCAGGAAAGAAGGATGAAAGATAAGGGAGAAGGAGAGAAGAGAAAAAGGAAGAAGACAAAAGGAAGATGAAAACAGAGAGATAAAAGTTACTGTAAAAAATATAGGAGCAAGAGAGGTAAGAATGGTGGGAAGGAAGCTGAGGAGAGTAACCAGTAGAGCAGCTAAAAACCGATTCAGTGAGGCCGCTAATCTTGCTGCTAATAATTGATTTCAGAATGTTGCCAAGCATGAGTCTCTAGAAAATCGCTAGAAATGTAAGCTAAAAATTGTAATGCCTGCTGAACGTCTTGTAATAAACTACAGATAAACCGAAATAAGTATTTCCAAGACTATTTATGGAACGGCTAGCATGGCACGAGGAAACAAATCTATGTAAGAAAAAAAGGAAGGGAAAGTAGGGCAGGAAGCGTTATGAAAATGATCGGAGAGGAACAAGGGAAAAATATATACAGCTGGAAGCTAGGGGGAAAATGTAGCTCTGAAACTAGTCTCATGCCCGGAAAGACTCGACTTCTATACCAGATCAGGGACGGAACAGCTTAATGGGTTGAATTTCGTAAAGAAAATTCTATTCTTCCCTGAGACTCATCGACATAACACAAAAAATACCCATCATTATTACCATTACGCCGGTCGCTAATGAGGCAGCCTGGCGTGTATTGAATATGGAAGTCGGGTATTAGTATTCGGACAACTGGTAATAATATCCAAGTGTTGACATATGAAGGCGTAGGAGAACTGTTCAGCCTCGGGGAACGAATTATCATGTCTATACCAAGAGTCAGAAAAAAAAAAAAAACAACAACATTATAGAAGAAGCGCAGAGAGAAAACGAAAAAAAGAAAAGGCTGAAAGTTGGATGGAAAAGAACAAGGAGAAAAGAGGTTAGGAAGAAACATGAGAGGAGAGATAGAGGAGAGGAGGGAGTATGAAAGGGAAATGGAGCGAGGAAGGAAACATGAGAAGCAAGGTAGGGAAGGAAAGAAACGACTGGAGAGAAGCGGAAGGAGGAAACATGAAAGGAAAAAGAAGAGTGCTGGAAACATAAAAGAAAAGGAAAGGAGGGGGAAGAGAAAGGAAAGAAACATCAAAGAAGAGAAGGGGAAGGGAGGAAACAGAAAAGAAGAGAAGGCGAAGGAAGGAAACTAAAAAGAAGTTAAGATGGAAAAACTAAGGTAATGCCAAAGAAAAGTGATGGAAAGGCTATTAGCTAGTTTCGTAAATTTTTGCGAGCAAGCACTGGTCATATATTTTGGAATTTCTTGGCGAGTTTTTTTTTAGTTTCGGGTAAATTTTCTCGAAAAAAAAAGGGGGGGGGGATTAGGTAGAACCATAATTGACTTCATCTTCACAAGGGAACTTTCCTAAAGTAACAACAGTCATCTGGTAGATGAAAAATGAACTGGAAATATACGTCATCGTTGTGAAGTGGATAAAACAGAAGAGACTCTGGCATCAACGAAAAGGATGAAGAAAGGCAGAAGGAAGAAAAGAAGTGGTTGACAATAAGGAGAGGACAGAATGCACAGGAGGATAAAGATGACACTGTCAGTACGATGACTCCTTATAAAATCTATTCTTGCTGCTACCATACTACTGTGTCCTGCTTTGGAGAACCCCCAGTAGTGAAAAGGGTTAACGAAGTCTCTCCTAAGCTGAAAAAAAATCGTCTGGGTGCACCAAGCATTATATGTAAAAGACGTCATCAGGCGGAAGGGGTAAAAGGTGAAATAAAAAGTATGAGAAGGTAAGGCTCACAATATGAAGGACTGAAACAAAATATAAGGAGAGAAAAAATGAATGAACAAGAGGCATCAAGAAGAGGAAGACAAGATCTAGAAGTAATACAAAGCTTAATTTAGTAACTCGATGGAATAAAACAGGAATGAATGAAAATGTACCAAATCTTGGTGATTTAGTAATTAAGGTGCTCCACCAGGAAAAGATCCATAAAGATTATTTTAGTTCCGAGGAACTATTAACAAGTGTCATATATATATATATATATATATATATATATATATATATATATATATATATATATATATATATATATATATATATATATCTAGCAAGTGTATGAAGGGAAAAAATACTTTTTCACACAAGACACACACAGTTCGGGCCGTGTTCCTTTAGTTTAAAAAAGCTCCCTAGCAACTTTCATTGAATGATTTATTTTGTATATTTCACAAAAACATTCATTTTCTTGCTGTTTAATACTGACATAATTTACATCACTTTATGGATTAAAATATTGTTGTACCTTATGCTGAAATAAAACTGGTAAGGAAAAAGTGTTGCAAGCCTCCTAATCTGACAAGAATATGCGCCCTAGTCCTGCATCCTATTGACCACCCAGCTGTACAGTGTGTAATAAGTGTGTCTGGTGAGTGGTGCGTGGCTGGTGCAGGTGGTGGGGTGATAGATGAGGCGAGGCGAGGAGAGGGGAGGAGGGCAAAGGGGGCAGTTACTTCATAATGGATATGTAAAATGTGCTTTGTCCAGCACCCCACTGCATGGTAATACAGAATGCCATAAATAATAAAAAATGGCTTCAAGTAAAATTCTGATGATACGGGAAGACTAGAGGATGTTTTGGGAAAGATTTAAAAATCAGTGTACCCGAAGGCATTATAAAAAATCAAAAACCATATCACCTCAGTCGAGCCGAAAATACAACACAGATTACCAACCCTTGCGCAGTTGCACAGAATAACATAAGTGTGTTGAAGTTCCTAGTTTGGTCTGATGGGATATACAAAAACCCCTCCACTAAACAACTGCAGCAGGGCAGCCCGTTACGCAGACAGGTATAATGCAGCACCACACACACACACCGTAGAACCTGCCTTGCTCTCTAGCCAGCTCATGCACGCCTCACATCGTCAGCTCCAGGTGGGCAGGCAGGTCGGTCACTCAGCACTTAATAGTCTGGGTGGTGCAACCGCCTTTGACGTGTTCGTGTCCTAGATAATATAATAAAAATGTGTACAGTAGCAATGTAAAGATCTTCTAAAACAGTCTACCTGGTAACTACATATGCCAGTCACTCCTGCTAGCCCCTTAGGTGTGTGAAGTCGCTTAAGTTGAAGCTAATCATAGACCTCAGAGAACGTGTTGTAAGTAGACTAAAAAAAAGAGATAACTGCATTGGTTAGAGAGAGAGAGAGAGAGAGAGAGAGAGAGAGAGAGAGAGAGAGACTGATTAAAAAGCCAAGATACAAATTGCAGTGACACGTGGATTAAAAAGAAAATAGAAGTGAGTAAAGTCGAGACACCACGAAAGAAAGAGGGTGAGAAGAAAGTTGAGGGGTAGGGATTACAGAATAAAAGAAAACAGAGGTGAGAAGCAAAAACTCGAGAACCGTGAAGGGTGGAGGGGAAAGTGCTTTGGAGAAAAATAGAGCGTAGGGATAAAAGAAAAACAAAGGGATTAAAGAAAGGAAAGGTAAGAAAAAATGAAGAGGACAGCTGAAAAAAAGGATAGTGGCAGTGGAAACTATGCTGAATTATGAAGAAAGGCTATGAGAAACTGAGAGGAAGATAACAGATCAGGATACGTAGAAGAAAAGGAAAGCTATATTCCAACATATTAACCTGTATACACACACACACACACGACGATTATGACAAATTTACGAATACATTTGGGCACTCAACGATCGAAAATTAATTGCTCCATTCTCTTATATCTTAAAGTGTTCGAATGTCAATTGTTAGAGACAACAGTGTCATAATTCGTTGAAATATACTACCAGTACGTTTCGCTCCTGTCCATAAGACCCTTTGATGAGCGATAAAACCTCCTCCATCAATGCACCTTCATATGTTTTGACTAAGACATCACCAGTATCTTATGTTTCGAGAAGAAGGTGAGAATTAGGGCTCAAGTGATGGTATTTCAAGGTGGGTAACACTTTCCTGTTGGAGAGATGAAGAACCCGGAAATGGGCATCCTGGCCAACACACACACACACACACACACACACACACGCGCGGTCCGACACGAGGCGGAGACTCGTTTTATATGCAAAGACTGCCGCAATGGATCTTCTAGTGCAGACGAGACTAGAAGTGCAACAACATCCTGTTTCGGTTTAACCCTCACTCTACGATGATTTGTTTGTTCTTTTACCTCGGCTACCACCTGGCCATGGAATTCAGCTCAGGAAAGATTTCACAGATTGAAATGATGGGAACAATAGATTCTTAAATTTAACACGCTTTACATATGTATGCTTGTCTTTATCTAGGTGTGTGTGTGTGTGTGTGTGTGTGTGTGTGTGTGTGTGTGTGTGTGTGTGTGTGTGTGTGTGCAAATTTATTTGTGTGTATGTACAGTACATCTGAATTTCTGAATGCAAGTGTGTAGGTATCATGGATCTGTGTGTGTTTTGGGGTGCATGCGTCTGTATGTATGCGTTTTATGTATATAGCCGTGTGTAACTGTGTATGTACCGGTATATATTTACGTGTGCATGAGATGAAATATTCATCCTAACATTAGTAGCCTAGTAGAGGGAAGGAGAGGAGAAGGGAAGGTGGACGTGGAATACCTAGAGGCGCAGAGACGGGTGTTGGGGTGAGAGTCAGGCCAAGCAGTAGGCAGGAAGTGCATGTGTTATAGCTGGGAAAGTTTGGTAGGTGGGTGTGGTAGGTGAGGTTGGAGGACGCGTATTGTAGGCTTGGAAGGTGTGGTTGTGGTAATGTAGGCGATGTGGTAGGTAGACAATTGTGCATGGCCTATGTGGGGTAGGGTAGGAATGGTTAGTGGGCAGGTGTGGTAGATGAATAGGTAAGGGAAGTGACAGGTGCGGTAAGTATAAAAAGTGGAATGGTGTTCTAGGTGGGTAGACACGGTACGTTGGCCGGTGTGGCAGGTCTGATATACGGTAGGATCAGAATAAAGGTAGAACGATTATGAGATTGAGCATGTGAATGTAAAAATCGTGTGTGTGTGTGTGTGTGTGTGTGTATCTGTTTGTGTGTGTGTGTGTGTGTGTGTGTGTGTGTGTGTGTGTGTGTGTGTGTGTGTGTGTGTGTATCTGTTTGTGTGTGTGCGTGTTTGTGTGTTTACGTTTGTATTTTTGTGTGTGTGTTTGTTTGTGTGTGTGTGTGTGTGTGTGTATATATATATATATATATATATATATATATATATATATATATATATATATATATATATATATATATATATATATATATATATATATCTATGTGTGTGTGTGTGTGTGTGTGTGTGTGTGCTGGAGATAAAAACTAGCTGATGAATCTGACTTCCGTCCGGAGATGAGGGAAGCAGTAGGCCAACTGGTTCGGATAACTGACTTACCTGAGAAGACGTGCTGGCTGTGATCAACCGGTTTATGATTGAATGGAGTGTATGTTGGAGTTAAAATTAAACCTAACTTTTCTTTCTGCACCTTTCTCTGCACATAGGTTAGGGCACCAATTCCCATCTTTATGCATCTTACTCTGCACATAGGATAGGGCACCAGTTCCCAAGGTACAGTAATCCACCTACGACAGTCCAGCAGATGGCTGATCACTTACGCCCTCACACGTCACCTGGCTTTACTGCCCACCATCCCTACCGTGGTACGCAAGAGACGTATCATTACCCCCACCAACATAACTGGGTGGAGTTTATGTATTCACTGGTGTCTGGTTGTCTGTTTTTCAGTTTGTGTACAAGTTACCTCAAAATTTTTCTACAGGGTGTAATTGGAATTGGATGGATAAGTGGGCAGTGGGTCAAGGGAAAGTTAATCACATTTTGATATGGTACCGGATACTGAAATAAATAATAAATTTTACTTGCGTTGAATGAGGTATGCCCTCTATGGTACTGTATAACCGGGCAGACAAAGATCGTAGAATTAACTGATTGCGCGAGACTGTAAAAGAATTTGTCTAGTAGGAAATACGAATTACAGCAGTAAATCATACATTTTATTGGCGTTGGAGGAACTATGCGCTCTGTGAATGATTTTTATAATTCAAATCTTTTGTTACATGGTAGCCTAATGGCGGGGCTCTACTAGTGTTTACGACCTATGACTGAGGCCAGATGGAAAAGCCATGAACAAAATGGTATCGAGATATACGGTAATCCATAAAATTTTCACTGCGACAAGTGGGCCGAGCTCACAATCGCACAGTATCTAGTAGGTGGAATGGCATCCTTTTAGTTGTACCTCCCGCAGCACAGTGAAAGTCTTGTGGGCAGGTAGAAAGGTGGTATGGTACATGACCTGCTATCGGGTTGAGTAACTGACTGGGAGCTTAGGTCCCCTATAAAAACTAATTGGATCATTCAAAAACTGATGGGTAGTTGTGTACATGTTGAGATGGCTATGTACTTGGTGAGATAGCTGTGTGCGTGCATGGTTGTGTACGTGCATGGATGTGTACGTGGGATGAGAAACCTGTTTAATCGCATGAGATTAAGGAATTATTTACTGGGTGGGTATGATTGCTGGCGGAGAGGCTGAGTATGGATAGAATGTTTAAATTTACTTATGGTCGCCGTGGTTGCGGCTTGAACTCTGTAACCCCGGTAGTGTGTCTACTGTTTTGACTGGATGAGTAACTCTGGTGATGATAACAAATATTTAAGCTGCAGACAGTTATATAAGTTGTGAGGCTAAGTGTGATTTCGTAATGTTTGTGGATTACAGTATCCGCATATGATATTATCTGCAAGGTCCAGCATATGGTGACATGGATGGTGTGGTAGTAGCCTCTGCGGAGCTACGGTGGTTCAGCGCTACCACAGTATTTTCATGGTGCGCGTGTGCCTTGAGTTTAGTCTTCGAATCCCAGGCTGTGATGGACATGTAAAGTGGGTGCTGGTAAAATAGTATGTCCTTCATAAACCTGCATATACTTGCACAATGTTGATTAACGTATATGACATAAACAGATACAAATGCACGCAAACATAGCCTTACAACATTTAGACTTTCGCATGCAGTATTCTCACTGCATACAGTACATTCCCATCCCGTTTCGTTCTTGGCAGCATGAGGGAGAGGTTAGTTTGGCTATCACTCTTCCTTCGAGTAGAAGGTACTTTCCTGCAGTGACCCTACTTCATATGGACCGTTATTGGTACCGTCATTATCGTCATTCCACTTCTTTTTCCCTTACCTGCAGATGACGTCCAAAAAGCAAGGAAAACGAAAGACTATGATGGTTAAGGAACTAATCAGCAGCATGACCACACACCCATTCATTCACCATTCAAGCCCGCGGAATCCTGACTCCATTTCATAGGTACACCGTTCCACAAGTAACTTTATTATTACTTATTGGTCAGTCCGATGACTATCTAGTTAGAAAGGGGATGTTAAACCCATGCCATTCACTTCTCCGTATACACACACACACACACACACACACACACACACACACACACACACACACACACACACACACACACACACGCAAGCACGCACGCGCGCGTTTAGTTGTCTTTCTAATTATTATTTATTTGTTTATTTATTTATTTATTTATTTATTTATGACATTATCTTGACATTCAAACCGTTTAACCGAATTTTTGAGGGAAATTCTTCCCTAAAGAACGTCGAATGTCAAAATACAAATCCGTATAACGCAGCTACATTAAAATAAGTCAAAACGGCTTCAGTGGCATTTAACCTCCACCTGAAGTTGTCTCTCGCTTTTTATACAAACTTGGCATATGAGTAAGGAAAAGAAATACAAACACGAACACCTGACTAAGGCTGACCAGTAACAACAGAAGACTCCAGAACACGCTCTTTTATTTCTGTGGCGCTGGTACCGATACTTAACGTTGTAGTAACAACAGTACAGCTCCTGTTTCAGAGTTTTATCGAGATGCCTCTGAATTCAAAACTAGTGTCCGGCGAGAGTACTATCAGGTTCAGTTTCAAATATAGTGAAACTACCCTCTTTTTAATGAACAAAAAGTTCGTTAGATAACTTGCCTCAACACTGTCAGTCTCCTATGACACTCACCTGAAAGAAATTGCCTGGTGTTAACTGGAAAGAAATACTAGAAGTCCCAACCATGACAGTTAAAGAGGAAATAATATCAGATGGTTAGGTGTATGGAGTGTATACTGGCTGGATAGTCCGGCACACAAATGATATACTGTACTGGACTGAGTTGCTGGTATACTGTATAAGTAATATATGTATGCCTACAAACATATGGCAGCTGGATAACAGAACAAGTAAAGGATGACTGTGATGGCTGGGTAGTTGGCAGAGAAAGTTATCCCGATTGACAGATGTATAGACTGATACTAGTAAAAGGATTCTGTATTATTATTAAGTTATGGCTAGGTTGTCTGGAATATTGCAAACATACAGGGTATTACAGTCAAGAATAAATTTATACTGCAAACCTTTAGAACTAAGAATAAATTGCTGCTGATGGATGTATAGAAGACTTACTGAGAATTCGAAGTCGGACACAGATATTAAACAGAAACAGTGGCGACAACCAAATGATGATATAAGAAAGAACAACAGGTTAACACTTGATGAACTACACTAAGGAGAAGATTAGCTGGATAATATGTTACATGTCACGATTAGCATATTCACAGTGATGCTTTTTCCTTTCCTTTTCTTTTTTCTCTTCTCGCCATCCACAGTCGATTGTATTCAGTTTCGGAGATACTCTTCAAACTGGAGGGGGTTTTGTTATAGCTTTTAATGACCCCCTCCACACAAAATGTTTCCCTGAAGAAGAATCAAATCATGTTAAGATAGCAACTTTAAGCCGATTCAATGCGTCATCTAATCCAAGGAGATAATATTCGAAATAACGCTGCTTAAATAATTAAGAGCAGAGTGGGGAGGATGGACCAGTGACAAACTCAACGGATCCGCGGTTCAGTATACAGCGGAAAATAATGGTTGGACTATTCAACGTACTGCAGAAATATTGAATGGTTAGAAAGACGAGAGTCAATAGGTAACTTATGCTGCATTATACGAGTAGATGGATGGTTCGGTATGACATATTAGGCTGGGTGGTTCAATACGCTGCATAATAATTCAAGACAAACCAAGTAATAGAGGTGCAAATAAAGACACATATAATAAAACAATGATTCAGTACCCATCATAAAATATTGACTGCATAGCTTAGTACGCTGCCGAAGTACTGGCCTGAAAAGGCCACTAATGTTGGGTGCACATAAAGGAATAGTTTTATCGACTGATGTACGGATAAGAGTAATAGCTGTATAGCCTGATACCTAATACAAATAGTTATTGCAGAAATATGGAATGAAATGTCAATTAATTTGGGTGGATATAAAAGAATATATTGATGGACAAAGGAACGAATGAGGATAATGGCATTCGATATGGAATGTACCTGATAAAGATATTGACTGAACGGTTCGGTATGCTCAGAAACAATGGAGTGAAGCGATCAATAATGTTAGATGAATGTAAAAGAACATTGTGATGGACTATTGAGTGGACAAGAATTATAACTAAAGTCTGGCACTTGATGCAAATGATGACTGCAGAAATAATGGAATGAAATTACCAGAAATTTTGGGTAGACGTAAGTGAATATTTTGCTGGATAAGAATTATAACTGTATGGTCTGGAATCTGATACAAATATTGGCAGGATGGTTCGGAATGCAAGAGAAATATTGGAGGGAAAGGCAGGCAGGCAGGGAGGCAGGTGCGGCGTTGGGTGGTAGCGGCGGATGGGTAGGGACCGGGAACACACGTCACCCTATTACAGGCTCCTGCGGTCATGAATGCTTGACGAGCTTTGATTGGCACCTACACCGGCCTGCCTTGCTCGGGAGAGAAACAGTGGCAGAGGTGCGGGGAGAGATAGAAATAGAAGGAGAGAGAGATAGCACCAGCCGTGGCCGTAGCGGGGAACATTTTGCTTGGAGACTGATGAAAAACAGAAGGGTGAGAAAGGGGTGAGGGTAGGGTGGGGCAGGTGATAGGGGCTGAGGTAGGGATAAGGGAGAGGTGAGGGCAGCGGTAGGGATAGGTAAAGGCAGAGGTGAAGACACGTGTGGCAGGTTAGGGGAGGGGTGAGGACACAAGGGGTCAGAGGTGGGATGAAGATGAGATGAAGACAAGGTGAGGAGAAGGAGACGGCTGGGGACAGGATGAGAGGAAGGATGAGGAAGCGAGTAGAAACAGGGTGAGGGAGGAGTGAGGGCAGAGGTAGGAGGACAGTGGGAACCTGATGAGAATGAGAGTGAGGAGAGAGTTTTGAAAAGGAATTTACAAGAGAAGAGAGGAAAGAATGGAGTAGGATAGAGTGGATAAAGAGAGAGGAGAGGACGAGATGAAGTATGGTTCGAACGTGAGAAGTGAAGAGACGACTGAGAAGTGAACAAGTGGAAGGATGAATAGTGTGAGACGAGATTTGAACTGAATCAAGACAGGGGAGGGATGGGAAACGGAGGGAAGTGAAAGAGGAGATGGCAATGAACAGAGATAAAAGAACATCGTACTATAAGGAATGAGAAGTGAGGCCGAGTAGAGGAAAAGTGAAAGGCAATATGAGGTGAGGGCTGAGGTGAGGAGTAATGCGAGGTAAGGGCTGAGGTGAAGAGTAATGCAATGTGAGAAATAAGGCATAGGGCAGTATGAGGTCATTTATGTAAGGCTATTTAAGTGAGGTGTGGTAGGAGGATGGTGTGGGTGGGCGCTGTGGGAGGTTGGGCACAGCTTGACGTAAATACAGTAATGTGGATCTGCCGTGTTCTCTGTACGAGGAAGCCAGGCAGTGTATGGATAATTAACTGTGTTGGAGCATGTGAGTGTGTAGGTGTTGCCCTCATACGGATCAGGTTAAACGTGTTTAGTGCCTGTGTCAGCAAGAGCAGAATGTGGATAAATTAAGGTATTCATGTATATGCAAAATGTATGGTACGCATTTAATTGATAATATGCAAATGTATCTGTGATTGTCAAACATATATACATATATATTGTAAGTCTGCAGTATAATTTGTGTGTGTGTGTGTGTGTGTGTGTGTGTGTGTGTGTGTGTGTGTGTGTGTGTGTGTGTGTGTGTGATTGTTTGTTTGTTGGAAACACGTCAGAACAGGACAGTTTCTGGGTAGATCCGTATGAAGTTCAAGGCACATTAAAAACACATTTATAGTTCGGCACATAATTGATAGAAGGTATCAGAAACATAAGAGGCAAAAATTTATGCTACATGGTCATCACAAATCATACTTCATGTTACCTTGGGAGTTTTTGTTTATCGACTGCATAAGAATGTACCTCCAGAGTTTATACAGTTACACACTTTCTAAATTTTGATATCTTACCTTCCCTACGGTGACAAAAAACGATTGCCAAAACATAAAAAGAGATATCAACTCCGCCATTAACCTCTTTAACACGATGACGTTTTTACCTCCGCCAGTTAAGTTGGAGAAGGTTATGTATTCACTTGTGTTTGTCTGTTTGTTTGTTTGTTTGTCCACACTGTATATCCAAAAGTTTTCAATGAATTTCAATGAAAGTTTGTGGAAGGGTGGGCCATGGGCCAAGAAAGAACTGATTAAATTTGGTGGGGGGGGGATTCGGATCCGGGTCCGGATCCTCCAATGGCATTGGCGGAGGTATGCGCTCTCTGATTGCTTTCTAGTTTCATTTTATTCTTACTAATACCACCAGACAATTTTAATCATATTTAGAGAGCACCATTGAAGCGAAGGTTACATAGAATTCCGCTAGTTTGAAAAGTCTCCCTAAACTCCCTAAACTTAAACTAGAGATAACACAAATATAACAAACTACATCATGCTGACGAGGTTGACATTCACGCTTAAGGACCTGTGCAAAATGAAGGGCAAAACCATGGCGGCCACGGAGGAAGAAACTGTTGCGAGGAAGATCAAATTAAGGACAGCGGCACAAACACTAAGAACAAATGGCCGCTAACAAATGACCGCATCAGCTGGGCAGGACCTTGTTAACAACCCATTTACTCAGCACGAGGAGGTCTTCTTTTACAGTATGTTCTTCCTACCCCCAAATGGTTTAAAAGAGATCTCCGGATGAATTATATTACTAAGAAAAGAGATATTAAGCCGCGGGGATTACATACAGCCCTTAATGACTCCTTCACCACAAGAGGTCGTTCCTAAAGAGAGAGAGAGAGAGAGAGAGAGAGAGAGAGAGAGAGAGAGAGAGAGAGAGAGAGAGAGGGAAAAAAATCGTTATAGTAAAGTAGAAAAAATGTCACTGGCGTAAGGAGAGTATTTATAAACCTGACCAACAGAGTAAGTCCTCGCCATTATCAAGAATCATTTCACAATAATTCACGAGAGAGATGAGACAACTATTCCAGGCCTTCTTCTGTCCCCGTTAAAAGAGAGAGAGAGAGAGAGAGAGAGAGAGAGAGAGAGAGAGAGAGAGAGAGAGAGAGAGAGAGAGAGAGAGGCGAGGAGGTGGAGTGTGTGTGTGTGTGTGTGGAGAGAGAGAGAGAGAGAGAGAGAGAGAGAGGAGGGAGGTAGGCGAGAGTGATGCTGGAGGCGACTGGCCTTGCAGGTAGAACAGGACGCGACACGAAAAGATGCGTTTGGGACAAAAATATAACTAGCAAAAATATTCGCTGCGTGGGTTCTTACTAAGGTTGTGAACGTGCCGGCCTCCCTTGTAGTTCACACACACACACACACACACACACACACACACACACACACACACACACACACACACACACACACACACACACACACACACACACACACACACACACACACACACACACACACACACACACACACACACACACACACACACAGGACTTCTCGTACTTTTGCAGTAGGCTGGTGAGGAAATTCAATGGTCTGACTTTCCCGTGTGGCAATGTCTTATCAAACCCAGTTAATCTTTGTGTGTGTGTGTGTGTGTAAGAGAGAGACAGACAGACAGACAGACAGACAGACAGACAGACAGACATGATTTTATCCCCATAACTCTTTTCAGTTTTTCCCCCATGAGCAAGCAGTTACATTGTACTTAAGTGCGGTACAGCGTGGCACGTGCTTTGGTGTTTATAAAGCAGTATAATTCTGAATAGGAACACTCCTGTCTACTGTAGTTCCATCCTTAAAAGCAGAAGTAAAACATACGTGGAAAAAAATTCTCTCTCTCTCTCTCTCTCTCTCTCTCTCTCTGCCACTAAGACAGGAAAGAGACAAGAGCATAGAGAGTATCGGCATCCCATTACTCTGATTTCTACTGGACTGGGAGGCTGAAACTTAACACACACACACACACACACACACACACACACACACACACACACACACACACACACACACACACAGACACACAGACACACACACAGACACACACACACACACACACACACACACCCACACACACACACACACACACACACACACACACACACACACACACACACACACACACACACATTCCTTCCAGCAAGAGAATCGGATTACGTCAGAATGTAAATAGATGGTCGTTTCCTCAGTGGTGTGATGTTGGGTCATTGGCAGCAGAGAAAGAGTGTATCGGAGAACGAGAGGCAGGACAGTGGTGAAAGGGAAAGGAAAATAACAGGAATAGGCTAATGACACGAGAAGGAAGGAGAAGGTAGGTAATGGAATGGGAAGGGAATTGGAGAGGCAAGCAGGGAAGGAAAGATCAGAGTAATGACAGAGGTGATGGAAGGAAAAGCAGGGAAGGGAGGAAGGTACTAGGAAAAAGGAAACGAAGAGCAAGGGAGCAAACAGAAGCTGTAAGGGAATGGAAGGAAGGAGGTGAGGGGAGCAGGGAATGGAAAAGCAGGGGATGGAATGAGGTGCTAGAGTGGTAATGCAGGGATTGGAGAGACGCTGGAAGGGAGGAAGGGGAAGGAGAAAGGTGCAAGAAGAGAAGGAAAAGGAAAGATGTCCTGGAGAAAAAGAAGAGAGAAGAGGTTGGAAGAAGCACTGGAAAGAATGGAAATAAAGCTCTGACAGAAAAGCAGGTGCGGGGAAATTCCTGAGAGAAAGGAAGGAAAGGAGAGAAATGGAGGGTGATGGAAGTGCTGGGAGGAAGGGGAAGAAAAAAAGAAGGTTTGGTAAAAGAGGTGAAAGAAAAAAAAGGAAACTCTAAAGGGAAAGGAGGTTGGAAGGCGTAATGGGAGAAAGGGAGGCTAAAACACGCATTGTAAAAAGAAAGGAGGGTTAATGAGACGATGAAGAAACGGTATGACAGCTAATAAAGAGAAAAGTGGATGGAAGAGGCACAAGTAGCAGAGACAGATTAGCAAAGGCGATGGAAGTGCGAAGACAGGCTGCTGGTGGAAATGCTGTCCATCAAGAGAAGTTGGAGGGAAAATGCATGGGATAATGAGGGAAACGTAAAAAATGAGGATAAAATTGGAACAGAGCACTGATTACTTCAAGGGTTCGAAGTTTGGAGGACTAATTGAGGCTTATGCGTGAGAGAACAAAATAAAATGGATAAAAAAGGGACAATTACAGAAGCACATTAAACGACGAGAAAAAAATCAACGATGAATAATGGGGAGAGAAGTATAAGTAAAGAGGAGTGAAGATGAAAAAAAAAATCCCTTAAAGCGAAGAAGGGAGGAAAGTGCGAGAGATGTGGTGGAAGACTGCAAAAAGAGGAAGCATCTCGGAAAGACGAACAGTAGGCAGCTTTTCGTGTGGTGAGGCTAAAACAAGAAGCAAAGAGAAAGGGCTATTTAGGGCAATGAACACAATGGAGGAGTGAAGTTAGGTATGTGGAGGATATAGATGCAAGGAATATAGGGGGAAGGAAGAAATCAATGAGAGATTGCGTTTAGAGGAACGAGAAGGGGAGAAGGGGAAGGAGAGGGGGAGGAGGCGGAGAAACAAGAAAGTTATTGTGGGGAGGTTGGGGATGATATCGGTGAAATGAATCTAAAGGAAGACTTCAGTTTGAGGAAACATGTGGAGGAAGGAGAAGGGGAAAAGGTGAAAGGGGAAAAGGAAGAAAGTGAAGGGGAAGAGGAAAAATGTAAAGGGGAGATATGCAAGAAGATGGAGAGGGGAAGAGGGAAAGGAGAGGAGGAAGGGGGAGAAGAGGGAGAGGAGGCGAAGGAGAAAGGCAGGAGGGAAGGAAAAGGGCAAGAAGACAAGGAGAGGAGCCAGGGGTTTGGGGAGGCTAGGGGAGGCTACAAGTGCAAGTAGTAGAGAGGAAATCTACAGTGAGAAAGGGAACGTACAAGAACAGAAAGGAGGCAGAGAAAAGAGAAGGGGAGAACTGGGAAGAGCAAAAAAGTCAGGAGTGTGGAGAAGCTGAAGGAGGATATATGTTTGAGGAATATATGGGACTTCAGTAAGAGGAGGCATTTACAAGAAGGGGGAGGGGAAGAGGAGAAGGGGATAAGGATGAGGGGGAATAGCACGGGAGCCAGGAGAGTGGGGAGGTACCTGGCAGCGATGAATCCCATTACAGTTATTATTCCTCAGCAGATTCCACGAGTCGTGATCGGGGCTTCAGGGGTGCAGGCGGGTGTAATTATCAATATTGCCTCTGCATGCTCGCGTTCCTTGCATCAAAACAATATTCAGCCGGCAATTACCATTTATCAATTCCGTTCTCTGAAGGCGGTCGGTGTGTTGGGAGGTTAGGCGGGGAGCGAGAGAGAGGACGGCATGAGAGGCGTATTAGAAGCCAAGTCTCAGGGAAGAGTAATCATTGACTATTGTATATTCTCCATACGGGATAACATGGCATATATATAACTACACGCGGTATCATTGTACTCACGACACGGACAGTAATGTTTGTAGTAATGCTAGGGTTTGGTATTAGGGATCCATGCGAGACATTCCATCAGTGAAAGTGGGACCTGCCTTGCATAGTAGTAGGGGACATGCTTTATTCAAATTTGTGTCGTAATTAATTAATAACCGTAGTAGTGACGGTAAAAATGAAGAAGAGAGGGTGGGGTGAGAAAGTAGGAAGATGATGAGATAATTAATGAAGAGTCATGAAATGGGAAGAAAAGAGTTGGAAGGGGGTTAGGAAAGATGTTTTAAGAGTGAATACAAATTAAAGGTATGACGAAAACTCCGAATGAAAATCCGAAAGAATCACGAGACAAAGTGAGAAAAAACAGACAGACGAATAAGGAGTATGTAAACGATAAAAAAGCGAGACACAGTTATGTTGTCTAATAAAAATAAATTGACGATGAGGAGGAGGAAAGTAGTAGACCGCTGCAGTAGCACGACACTCCATCATCAGTGCAACAAAGCTTATACATCACACCATCACCAACATTGGTTATACATCCTAGCAGTCCAGTAGCCATATTATTTAGAAATTAATCATTCAGATACACAGGATCATGGATCTGTCGTTTTCCCTTCTTGCTCATGGCAGTGTGAATATCCGGTTACAGAAATTCAAGCCTTTACTTATATATTCTGATTTCATGTTGCTTCAGCACTAAAGCCTCTAATGGAATGAGGATGATTGTTCAACTGACTGTCTAGATTTAATACAAGATATTTCTAGATAAAAAGAGTAGTGCCCAAAGGAGTAAAGTCGTTTTACAATAATCCTATCATCCATTTTTAATCACCTAAATATTTTAACAAAGCTAGTGCCATATGATTTGACACAGCTGAGGGAGACCAGCCAGCATTAAAATGATATACCTGTAAAATTATAAAATCATCTGTAACAAAACATGAATAAATCAGGAAATACGTAAATTCTGCGAAGCTCATTCTGCCTTTATTTTGCAACCATATATATGCTTCTTTTAACAGTTCCCTGCTTTCATCATGTACTAAATATGCAATTACTTCACTTCTAAAATGTCATAAAATCCAGCCGCGATAACTGTAAACGAATTGTGCTATATGGGCGATCCTTTGGTTTCTCATCCTCGTAAGAGTGTGGAGAGGCGTGAAGTCAGTGGAATGGCTTTGGATGTCGGCGTGTTGAGCGGGAGGAGTGAGAGAGACTCGGATGAAATTCTTTAATGTACAGTACAGCTCCGCGTGAGGGGAAGTGGTGCCTGCCCCACCATGCGCGCGCACGCGCACTCACACACACACACACACACACACACACACACACACACACACACACACACACACACACACACACACACACACACACGCAAACTTACAGACATATATATATATATATATATATATATATATATATATATATATATATATATATATATATATATATGCACTAAAGCATGTAAAAATACAATAAAGAAGACATGATACCGAAAAGGAAACGTAGAATAGAAAGAGAACAAGGGTCTGATATAGGATATTATACAGAATTGGTATGTATTTTCTCTGTGTCTCAGGAGAGGATACGCAGAACAATGCAGGAGGATTGGAGGAGTGAAGAAACAAAGGAAATATAATATATATAGCTAGCTAGCTAGCTAGATAGATAGATAGATACAGATATATAGATATATTTATTTATTTATTAATACATTTATATATTGAAACGCTGAAAAAGTTAAGCCAAGGGGGTTGGTCAGAAACTAGTCCCGAGGGTTGATGAAAAGAGAGCTCCAGCTCTCCCTGTCATCAGCCTTCCATGCACCTTAGAGGTACTGCCCTGTTCGGCTGGTGCTGCAGTCCGTATTGGTACCATTATCTCTCCAGTGGTCAGAATAGCCAGTACGAGTATTTTATTCCAACAAACGTTAGACGACTTAATTCAGATGAGAAAGAGTCATAGAAGTCTCGGTGCAAAAACGCTGCAACAGTTACTCTGAGACGACGGTGAAGCGATGGCTACACTGCACCACAGAAATAAATGTCAAAATTCAACTTCCAACTCTCCGTCAATTGTAAGGACACACAGAGCGGGACCCAGTGCTCAATGACGCCCTGGAAAATTATGAAAGGCAAAACTGTTCTATATATTTTTTCGCTTTCTCTTTCTTTCCATCTTTTTCTTCTTTTTTTGGAAAGAAAGGAAGGAAGGCTGTGACGGGGCTATTGTTCCCTGTCAAACAATGAAGGCAATGCTGTTGACCCGCTCCGGAGGCCGGTTAGGGGGGAGGGGGGAATGGGGGTGTGGGATGGGGCGGGGAAGAAAAGATAGAAGTGTAGAAGGGGGCTTGGGAGGAGAGAGGGGCCTTATAGAGTGGGAAAGAAGGGTGAAGCAGAATGGGAAGGGGAAGGCAAGAAAGGGAGGAGTTTGGGAGAATAGAGAGACTAAAAAGGAATAGATGTGTGGGGAGGAGTGGGAAGGAGGGGAGGAGAAGGAAAGAAAGTGGAGGACAGAGTTTGGGAGAAAAGAGGAGGGAGCTAAGGAGAGAGGAGGGAGTGTAAGGGAAGGAGTGAGTAGGAAAGATAAATGAGAGCAAGGGACGAAGGAGAGGAGGTGTGTGTAGAGAGGTGTGAGAGGTAGAAGGGGAATGAAAATGAGAAGTAAAGAAAGGAAGAGAGCGTCTGGAAGGAGAGAAGAATTCAATGGAGAAGGGAGGGAGGGAGGGAGGGGAAGAAAAGGAAGGTGAGGAAAAATGAACATAATCCACATAATATGGGTACTTTTGCAAGGTTACCGAATCTGTCTGTGTATGTTTCAATTTGAATATTTGAACAATTACAATATGGAAAAGCTCTCTTAACACTGTGACTGGAGTTGTACATATATATATATATATATATATATATATATATATATATATATATATATATATATATAGTGATAGATAGATAGATAGATAGATAGATAGATATAGATAGATAGATAGATAGATAGATATATCCATCCATCCATCCATCATCCAATCCTACGTTGCCCCATGAGGAGTGTAGGAGCCTGGGGCTAGGCAAGTTGGTCTTGACATTTAAGATGAGAGTGACCAGCCTCACTCATCCCTGAGTGGCATTACGTGAGCAACAAACCCCAACTACCCCTTGGATATAAACCTTTACCGGCTCTATCCGATTGGAGCGTTGTAATTACCCACTAAACTACCAGGCGCCAAAATTTAGTTATATGGTAGTATATGGTTTCCTGGTGTACAGGAAATCATTTGGCTTGTCACTCAGTGTAGAGTCACCCTCACGCAGAAGGAAGAGGAAAAAATGAAAGAAAGACAGAAGAGGGAGTTTAAAGTCACCAGTAGGCAAAAGGACGAGGAAAGAATGAAGGAAAGAAAGACAGAAGAGGATGAAAGGAAAGAAGGATGGAGGAAAGGGCAAATACCCGAGAGCAGCACTACATCGAGTGAGTGGATGGTGAGCGCCCCCACCTACTACAATACATAGAACAGTGAAAAGAACAAATGGAAACTCAGGACCACCCTCATTCAAAACAAGAATTTCCCGGATTTTCAGTGGCTCTCCAAAATATGAAGGAAGAACAAGTTACACTGCTTCTATTTCCTCGACCAGCATATATACAAATAGCCTCTTGTGATAATATCACGAATTCTCTTACAAAGTAGCCTAATTTACTTAGTCAAAAGTATCTGAACTGGCTGTCTCATTCTCGGACTGTCCCATCTATCAACACATCGAATTGCATAAGCACTCACTTTCCTTGTTAGGTCATTCTGCATCAGGTACAAATCTTACCTACACCTGGGCTTACAGTCATAAAGTATGGAGCAAACGTCCAGGCATATACTTTATATTCAGCTAGTGAGGGTTGTGTAACTGCGTCCGATGGGCCTCAGCGTCCGTCAACAAAACATATGTATAAACTCAAAATGTGTAAAATTTGACGTATATTTTAATGCCAATGAAGCAGTTGCGTTTGGTTACATAGCTATATATTTTATTGGATACCACTCCACACCCCACTGCACCTTTCCTTATATTTCAAAGTTGGAGGAGGCAACACTAGTGAGGTGCCTATGGCCGGCCGTGGCTATACACGTGCGAAAAGAACAAGAAATCTGTGAGCCATGAGCAACGCACAACAAACCCATAGACCTGCTGACTATAAGATTATAGCATCGAAAACTTTCCATTTATTGAAATCCAGCTGACTGCTTTCTAATATGAGGCATTTGTCTAATCTCATTTTTAATGGGAATTGCATTTGTTAACTCCCATGCCTCTAGTCCTGTTCATTTTACATATAATAGATAAATAAAAGAAGAGTTAACAGGCTGCTCAGTTCTTTTCTGCATTTTGCCACTGTTCTAGCACAAAGTTTTTTTTTTTTTTTTTTGTGAGTGGGAAAGAGGATGAGCGGGGAGGGCGGGAGTGCCGAACAAAGGGATTTGGGGGAAGTATTAGGACTGGAAGGGGAAGAGGGGTGGATGGAGGGAAGATGGAGAGGAGAATGTGGGGAACAAGGAAATGGGAGGAAGTTGAAGAAGAAGAAGAAGAAGAAGAAGAGAGAGAGAGAGAGAGAGAGAGAGAGACAGACAGACAGACAGACAGACAGACAGACAGACAGACAGACAGAGAAAGAAGGGGGAGGGGAGGGGAGGCGAGAAATATAAACTATAAGGAAAGAAAGTGGATTAAGGGCAAGGGGGCACGAGAGCGGGAAAAAGAGTGAATAAAGGAAAAAAATACTGGTCAAAATAAAACATAATTAGGATGTACCAGAGGACAGAAAGCGAGAGGTAAAGACAGATTCATAAATAGGTAAAGAGATAAAATACACACACACTCATATCCATATACAGTACATCTATACACACACACACACACACACACACACACACACACACACACACACACACACACACACACACACACACACACACAGATAGATAGATAGATATAGGTATACGCGAGAGATCATGCATATGGAAAAACAATACAAGAAATTTTTAAAATGCGATGGGGTGCGAGGGACTTGGAGATACAAAAAAAAAAAAAAAAAAAAATGAGAGAGAGAGAGAGAGAGAGAGAGAGAGAGAGAGAGAGAGAGAGAGAGAGAGAGAGAAACGTGCGAGGAAGAGTGTGTGTAAAACAGGAATACGAAGCGAAGGGTCAGAAGAGGTGAAGAATATGACCGGGGGGGGGGGCTATGACAAAATTAGCAGTGTGTGTGTGTGTGTGTGTGTGTGTGTGTGTGTGAGAGAGAGAGAGAGAGAGAGAGAGAGAGAGAGAGAGAGAGAGAGAGAGAGAGAAGCAAAGATAAAGTGAAACGAAAGGAACAAGGAGAGAGAGAGAGACAGACAGACAGACAGACAGACAGACAAAAGGGGGTGATGAAGCAAGTGGTGTGAGAGGAACATAAGGAATGGAGGAGGGAGGGATAAGGGAGGGAGGAGGAAGGGGTGATGGAGAGAGGGGTGAGGAAATGAGCGTAATAAAAGATGATGCCAAATAATATCGGTGAAGTTAATTAGAGGGTGTCAACGCACATGACCGTGATATAACCCAGGTCTCTTTACCATATCATTATTATCAGTCAAATAAGATTAATAGGAAAAACAGAAGTAGCCATCGTCAGTAGCTTCTTTTTTTTCATTTACTATTTTTTTCCCTTAGGTCTGACACACTACCTCTCTTTCCATTTATTCGTCTGTTTCTCCCTCTGGCTGTCTGGCTGTTTTTCGGCCTGTCTGTCTATCAGTCATCTGTCTATCCGTCCTTCTATCCGCAGCTGTCTGTTTATCTACCCCTCTATCTCCCTGTCTATCTGTCGTTCTGCCTGTCTGTCTGTCTTTTTGTCCGCCTATCTATCATGTATTTATCCATCCGTCTATCCATATCAGTCTGTTTACTTACCTGCCTGTCTGTCTATCCATCTTTCTATCCATATTTTCATCCATCTGTCGGCGTATGCTTCCACCTATTCATCTATATTTCTCCATTTACTTACCTATACAAATCGTCTGGAGGCTATATTCAGATTCTAACATTTTATTCTCACTAATACCAGACGATTTAAACCGAGAGATTTTCTGTGTAGTCAAAATATTACCGACAATATCCCTAACCTTGTCACCACAATGGTCGCCCCTGTGTATTAATATCTACTTAGCTTCTCCACATATTATCCAGTCGAAAGAAATCAAACTCCACGGTGATGCACATTTACTGTTTTCTTTCTTACTTTAGACGGCCTTTTAAGAGACTTTTCGAACTGAAGTAACTAGATTCAACCTCCATTAACCTTTTATTTGTGCGAGAGATCTTTGCTAAGTTGCATTACGGCTCTGGAGGCGCTGGAAGTAAACTATATAAGGATGTGACAGTATAAAAGGTGCTAATTCACTTCTCTCAACCTAACTCTGCCCACAACAGTGCTCCAGTCACGGCAAAACGCAGGCCACGCGGTCGATGGTAAAGTAGCTAACCCATTCAGTCCGATGACTTATTCTTTAAATAAACTGTTGCGACAAGTCCATTATTTACTCAGCTTAGGACAGGCTCTGGCAGTGAAGGTGTTACCGAAAACTGTATCTAAATCCTCAGTTTAGAAACGTCTTTCCGGTGATGAATATAATAATCCGGTGGTGGTCATCGTAGAGAAAAGGTTATACTTCTCACAACAACTCTCCACTTACAGTAAACCGATGGACGAGCGACTGATTATACAACTGCTAAAAATTTACCGCGCAAGCTGAATGGGTGAATTCCTTTTTAACTCAGTTTTTTTTTTTTTCTTGGACGACTTACCTGGAGAAAAGTGACCCACTATATAGCACTTAAAAATTTAGTTGCCACTTGGCACCCATGGGACTCTACACGATATACCACCCACACAGCCTGAAGCTCATTACCTCGGGCGAGAGAAGAGTCACAGTTTTATCTTTCCCTTTTTTCGTCATCAGATTTTTCTCTCCTCCCTCTCCCCACTCCCCCAACCCCTCCCCCAGATTCATCAACATATTAATTGGCTATTCTGGGGTGATTACAGTCTGGTGGTCGTCTGGCGCGCCGCGAGACCCAGCTCATCTCTCACATGGAAAAGACCAACACAAAAAAAAAAAAAAAGCTATGAGCTATTAAAGAGCCAGACCAGAATAGCTCCATATGAAAAAAGGTGATAAGTCGAGAGAAAAATGTTTTGAGCCATTACATAATAGCAATGGTGGAGATAATGACAAAATAACCAACATATCACCAGCTCTGCTGCAACATTTTAAAATTATTATTCAGTTTTAGAAAAACGTTATTAAACCGCACAGAAAACGTTGCAATGATTTAACAATGCTTCCATAAACAAACATTACACGCATTGTATATATTAATATAGTTATACCTGTATCGGTATACTGTATATCACTCAAAAATTAATATCACGCAGAGAAAATTGTACAGTGTTTGCTATTGTATTTAAGGCTTAGTGGGAAACCATGATATTTTACATGTGCTTGTAAATCATATGTACTACATTAGCACGCATGTCTCTCACACCACAATGATCGTTCAAGGCAAGCAGTTGCCGCCTCTCACTGCCCGCACAATAGACCTCCGGTTAAGAGCGCAATTTTCTGTAATAAACATGAGTAAAAGCGACAAACGACTTCACCACCCCAAAGAAAAACGACGGTAACAGTCATTCTAGCAAGCATGAACATCCGGACTACCTTGAGTACTGGCGAACACACACACACACACACACACACACACACACACACACACACACACACACACACACACACACACATGTGATATAAATAGTACTCGCCATTTAACTCCAAGTGGGGAAAATACTCGAGGCTTAAACACTGGCTGAGAGACTTGGTGTGGAGGGCGAGACGAGGTGAGGCAAGGTGAGGTGAGGTGAGACGAGGCGAGGCGAGGCGAGGCGAGGGGGGGGTCACGGCCTACAGGAAAGATTCAAAGGGACCTGGACCCCACACAGAGCACCTGAAACATTCACCCGTAACACGCTCCTGGCCGGATGCAGGAAAGATTCAAGGAGGGATACGAAGGCTCCACGCTGGGTGAGAGGGGCGCCCTACAGCTTGCATGACGCCTCTTCGTTAAAATCAGAGGGACAAGGGGGTCATCTCTGTCGTATGGAAAGATACATAGGGCGCACCGCTGCTCCTCCGGCTTCCCATGAATTACTCAGATGCGCAGAGAATTCGATATGAGTAGAAGAGAATCCGACTATAAGACAATGCTTCATAGGTGGAATGGCTAATGTGGGAACCTTGAAGGCGCTGTGGCAAATGGTCTTATCCAGCAAAACATGCCTTGTGTGAATTCTTCCTGGCCTGGTTCTTCTTTTACATGCTGGAATTTGGTTTATGCATCCTTTACACGCGTAGCTTCCTCTCAGGTCAATTGTAGTGTAGTATAAGTGAATAGAAACGTGAATGCAAACATGACACGACAAGAGGGCTTCTCCTCTTCCCCTCTTTCTTCCTCCTCTTTCTCTCCTCTCTCCTTCGAATTCTTACTCTGCAGGGAGGAAGGAAGGCTTAAGGTAAAATTTTCGCAAGAAAAATAAATGAAAGTAAAAGCAAGCTAAGTTCAAGATGTCTCGGCGCTGTGCTTGGGGTATGGAAAGTCACAGGGGAGGAGGAAGTGAGGACTCGAAATGCTGCTGCAATACTAAGTGAAGCCATCAATATGCTTAAGTCTTTTTTTCATATTGTTCGTATGTTCCGACGATTCGACTGAGGTTAGAAGACTCTTTAGAAATGGGCTGTTGTAGAGAAGTCTTTATCAACCTTACACTACCAGAGGGTTGTCCTAAGCTGAATACTTTCGCCTAGAAATGGCAAGTATTAGCTAAACGTAAATAAATTTATATGTAAACAAATGCAGTATAGTGCTTCTGTTAAAGGACATGCTGGGAGTTTTGAGGGTCTTGAGGAAAGGATCACAATCAGCACAGAATCCAGGAGCATGGTGTGAGAACACATTGGTTCACTCTTAGATAATGCGCTTTTGTGAATTGTGTAATGTTTAGTTTATTCAGAAAGCAATGTCGGATATGGTTATTTTGTGCCTAAGTTTTCTTAAATCCTATTCTTAGTCAGAGAATGGATTTTGCGGGAAGTAGAGGCTAAAGGGCCACATTCAGAAGTTGTTGTCATATTCGTAAAATTACTCCTTAACGAGAACTAAATTGTCTCACCCTGAAGGGCAGGACCGCTTGGAACAGCATGAATGGGAGATTACCTATACCAGCCAGAAGGGCAAAGTTACTATAATTTCCCCAAAACCAGAGCTGAGTTTAATATCCTGAGTAATAAGGGTTTACCAAAGAGCGTGATGGACAGAACCATATACAGTAGAGTAGTCTGAGCCTGAAGGGCTGAATAACATACAGTAGCCTGAAGGGCAAGATAGTATGTGAAAGATAAACCAGTGGCTTCTCCTGAGAAGCTCTCTCCCTTTCTTTTGAATGATTGGTCCTAAGTTGCCTTCTGGCCGCGGACTTCACTTATGTCTGTGTTTGCGAAATGGGCCCGACTATGGACCGGAGATGTCCCGGCGGCATCAAGAGAGCACTGGAGCATGGATGTGATGCCAAGGAACTGTTGTTGGAAGTGGTTGGGGAGGATGAGAATGACGACAGTGACGACAGTTGAGATGGCGTGTTTTATCACTGTGGATCTTGAAGAACTTGTGGAGGAGTGCGTGGGTATAGTGGAATACTGGTGAATGACTGGAGCCTAAAGGAAATGCTGATGGACGGCTAAAGGCTGAAAGAAATCCCAGTAGATGATGGGTGGTAGGGTTGTCATTGTATTTTGGAAAAAAGCAGTTATAAGTGGATCATTGTACACACACACACACACACACACACACACACACACACACACACACACACACATATATAGTTAGGTAGATAGATATAGATGTAGATATAGATATTGATATATAGACATATTGATACATATGTATGATCTATATATAGCGGGTCAGGGACGAAAGTAAGAAACTTTAAATAGGTACAATAAAGACAACTCTTGAGGCGCATAATGACACACTTGAAAGATCAGAGGTCAAAGTTTAATTTTTCAGACGACGCTATTTAATTGAAAAAAATTAATAAAAAAATTTCCGGTGGGAGTGCAAATAAAGTAAGTGGAAGCAAAATTTATATCAGCGGTGCAAAAATAAAGATTATAAAAAAGTACAGTTAGAATACAGTCGAAAAGAGAAAGCGTCGTAAGTATCACAGCGAAGGGGAACTGAGGAAGTTTATTTCGTCCAGCGTCAGACGGTTTATTTCAGTTAAAGGAAACCCCCCAAATCCACAAACCTGGAAAGTAAGAAAAAATCAGGAATAAAAGTATGGGCAGCGGAATCATATCTCTAATCCCTTCAACAAATAGGAGTCTCCTCTCATTTAACAGATGTTGTTTATAACCTTATTAGTCAGACAGGTCTCTCCTAAGCGGTGACAGGTATTAATTAAAAGATGTCTTTCAACTGAAAGGGTTGGAATCATCTGGTGGTAGCAAAAAACAAATATGAAAGATAATGTCCAGGAGTTAATGGGAAAAAATAAGAGATGTCATCCGACTGAAAAGGTTGGAATCATCTGGCGGTAGCAAAAAATCATATATGAAAATTATTGTCCGGGAGTTAATCCGGCGAAAACCTTTAGCTTTTTTTTCACCCTCAATACTTCTTTTACAGTACTTGCAACAAGAGTAGGCTACTGGTCCGCAGAGAAAGTGGAAGAAACATTTGTTGTCACCAGCAGTTCATTTCGTGGGGGAATAGCTAACTTAGATATAACGATATGATAGCAAATGAATCATATACATATAGAAGAGCCATATATCCTAAAGGAAAAACACGGAACTAGAGAAGCTCTATAAATGTACATCCTTTCACCAAAAATATGCCAAGGAACATGTAGAATTTCGCTAACCCATTTCACCCTCTCTCCCTTCTGGCCAAGATAGGCAAACTTGACTTTCCGTTTTATCCCCTCCCTGACGGCCGTCTCCACCTCGCCTCGCTGCTCTCACTTGTTTCCTCGCTTGTCCCTCCCTCCCTCCCTTGGCCTCTCGCGCTTGCTCTCCTCTCTTCGTCCCTCTCCACTCGGTCCTTTCTTCCCTCTCCCCCTCACCCCAGCTCCCTCAGGTTCTCGCTAGGAGCCTTAATGAAATTCTGCCCCCTCTCTTGGGATGCCCACGCACTAACTTCACTTACAAGCGCTCAGGTAATTGGTTTAGGAGACACACAACTCAATTTCACCTTAGAAAAAAAATAAAGTCGACACTCTCCTCATCTCTGCACGCCCCGACATAGTAGCCCTCGCCATCTTCCACGACCATAAATTAGTAGTGGTGTTATTCTGCCGGTATAAGAGATTCTGACGATGGGGAGGGTGTGATGTGGGCAAAATATTACGTCTGGGGTGGTGAGGATCGGCCCACTGTCAGGGTATGAGGTGGAACGAGCTTGGGCGACACTTTAGAGGTCGGGGTGGACTAAGAGGTGTTCAGCGGGAAGAAGGTATGTCGATGCACTTTTAATGCCAACTTTAAGCAAGAAGGCTTTCTACAGCCTACAATATATGGCCTGAGGTTTGTATATGTTGAGTCCAATTTCTTCCCCCTATGCCAGACCTCGATTCAGGTAGTCTAACCTCCAGAAAGGCAACAAGGAAAACCCGAACCGACCGAGGAAGCCTGTATTGCCTACACTTAGTTTTTATGGTGGCTCTTACTCGGGTCCCACAATGCAGCAGTCTCACCCCCGTCTCCCACCTTAATTACCCTCCACGGCAACTTCATTTATCAAACGGAAAATAAAATAGGAAACGGGTCGTCACACTGACAGTCGAATGGAGGAGAATGGTACGTCACTGTGGCAGGCTAGTGCTGAACCAAGGTGTATATAGGACGAAGAAAAGGGTATATAGTAGCTGCACTGAAAGTCTGTCTGACGTGAAGGGGAGGGATGGAGGCCTCTCACCACCCTTCGTTACCAAGTTTAGCATCAGCACCGGCCTCTCACGCAACCACTTATTTCCGAGTAATTATAGGGGAGGATCCAGCATTAAAAACAGAACACACTTGCGACTCTTGACTTGCGGTCGACTTTTCCTTGCAGTAGGGCGAGCCTGGTTCTCCTCCCTCTCGGTTTATTGCATCGTTGTAGCCACGGAGGGAAGGTGTAGTGAAGCGGCCGGCTGGTTCCCTCGCTAATTATCCTGGGAAGGAGGTGTTCGTGGGCCGCAGGGCCTCACAACACAGGTAAACATAATGTCCCGCTAATGAACGAGCGGCGTGGGCACTGAGGACAGACTGGGGACGCAAAATACGCACTAAAAAGACACTTGGCACGGAACTTCACCTCCGGTCACAGTGTGTCATGAGTCACACCCAAGAACATTTTAATGTTCACATTGCTCATTTCTCTCAATATCATGGCGTCATTAATTTGACATTGTTTTATATTTAAAGAAAACAAAATATATCTTCATTTACTGAAAGCTGCTTGTACCAGGAGTAATGTGAGGTCTATGAACCTGTAAATTCCTTGGCATAAGTATTCTTATGAATACGAGGTGACTTTTAAATGCAAAACTGTTTTCGATTTACATGTCTTGCAGACTGGTCAGTAGCCTACTGAAAATCTTACACGTACGTTTCTCCTTAACAGAGCTGACTATGAATACAATAGCTTTTATATCGGCGTGAGTTTGGGCCACGTCTGAGAGGCCGACATAGGCTATAACCCAATCAGGCAGTTGTACTTGAGCCTCTCCGGGGTCATCAAACGTACATACACACACCCGCCCGTACACTCACCCTCCCAGATGACCCCTGTATAGAGAATGAGGAAAAGATGACGACAACAGATAAAGGATGAAGAGGAAGGGGGAGAGAAAGTAAGAAAAAAAATGAGGGTCCAGAACGATCCACGAACATCATAAAACTCTGGCGTTCCCTTGCAGCGGGGCGCCCCTCCTGAGAGAACATTGTACTACGGATGGAATTGCACGGCGGTTAAAACCCAGGAGCCACGCCGACCAGTCTTATGGCCCGTAAAAAGGGTGAGTGTGCGAGCTCCTTGATGAGGTGGCGTGGGCGGCCTTGCGCCAGGGTAGCGGCTTACATGACAAGCTCTCTCACAGTCCTCACATATTTGCATCTTCCATATGCACTCCCTTCACCATTACCTACATTACATGAGAAAGAATATATATGACTGGAAACGACACTTAAACGCAAATCATTATTATCATCATTACCATCATCATCATTATCATCATCAATCCATCCTATATTCCGTTGATACATAGGCTGGGTTACACATTCACTTCACCAAAAACAAAATCTTCCATTTCTGCGGCCCCTAGCATACTAACACCCAGAATGTTTAACTGAAGACGAGCGTGATACACAAAATATTCCCCTTCATATTTACTTACTCACACCTACGAAGAATGGCAGAAATATCCCAGAAAACGATATCTTTCCACGCTTATTCGCGTCCACTTATTCAACAACGTAATTCACATATGTCAAAATATATATTACCTTGCAAATATTCAGTGCAGAGTGAGCCATAACATTTTAATAATTCTGAAGGCTTTATTCACCGCACAATAAACTGTTAAGCTTCAACAACACACGCTTCACACTCCAATTGCAAAAATGAAATAGCAGAGGATTCATGTGAGCGAAAGTGACCAACACCGCAGCTTCTATTCTGGAGGGGCTTGCTGTTATATCTGTTCGGAGGGTAAGAACCTATTTTCATTGGATCAAAACAATAACTTTCCACCTCGGGTATATTGCGAGATACACTGCTGCCGACCAAATGAAAACACGGCCACTTTTCCATCACATGATACAGCTCGCCTCACACTGGAAGGCAAATCTCCCAGTATCAAAACAGGAGCATAGCCTGAATGTTCAGATAAACACCAGGTAAACAAAAGCAGAAACACGTACATAAACACAAAAAACACGTATGCACTTAAAATTCACACATAATAAAATCACCCTGTCTTATGAAACTATAAAACAAATTAATTTCCACAATATTACCTACAGCGGTACACACACACACACACACACACACACACACACACACACACACACACACACACACACACACACACACACACACACACACACACACACACACACACACACACACACACACACACACACACACACACCAAAACAGCTCATAATGTTATCATTATACGTTCCAAGCAATTTTCTGCCACATCAGCGAAACAGGAGGAACCATTGCCACAGTGTGAGCCGTATCCCTTTGGCTTGGCGTTTCTCGTAATAACTCTTTCTCAGTGTTGTATTTTGCCTAAGCCCCTTACCCTCTTGTTTGTTCTTTAAGTAATCTATACCAATATGTCAAGAACGTCATTTTATATTGTATACATGAAATGATGACTGTACAAAGTAGATAACAAATCGCTGAAAAAGTTGTACGAAGTTCCCTATGACAGTGTTTTCGGCTGAGTAGAGTGAGGGTAATTTGACGGGATATGTTCAGCCTGACTTTCATATGCTTTCTTGGCCAGTACTGATGCTGTTGTCTTGCTGCTTCTTGTTCATTGTATTATAACTTTCCTACCCTACTAAGCCATGCACTACCCAGTCATACCCTACCCCGCATTACGCTACTCTGCCCTACTGTACCATACTCCACCCTGTCTAACCCTTCCCTACCCTACCCTACAATACCCAGGCTTACACTACCTTAGACTACCCTGCTTTGCTCTTCTCTGCCTTATCCTACCCACTGCCCAGCCCTACAGTACGTTAGACAACCCAGCGCTGCTTTACCTTACCTTATCATTTCTTGCCTTACCCTACCTTACACTACCCAGTCGTACACCACCATAGACTGCACTACTCTTTTCTACTTTATCCATTATCCATTCTACTTTACCTTATCCTACCTACCTTATGCAGTTTCTACAATTCTGTCCAGCCATATCCTGCCCTTTTGATCGTGCCTTTTTCTACCCTACCTTACACTACCCAGCTATACACTGCCTAAACACTACCTGCAAACCACCCATTTTGTTTTATGTCAGAAAATTTCATCAACTTTAGAGAAACCAACCGCAGGCAGAATGTAAAAAATTGGCTCGATTTATGTTGTAGCTGAGAATTAAGGACTTTCAATCTGGCTAAAGCTTAAAGATATCATTCAGATAGCAGACAAAAAAAAAAAAAAGAACCTGTTCTGCTTTGATCTCTTCAACCATACCGCACCCAACCTACTATACCTGACCCTACGCTGTTCGTCTACGGAATACCTCCTACTTTGCCTTGCCTTGTCTTATTCCGCTGATGCTTAAAGTACCCTTAGCAAAAAGAATCCTCTCTTCTATACCATGATTCTAATTTGCTTTAATGAACCTCTTCATATGATATAACAATCCTATTCCAGTTCTAACTACCCTGCGTTATCTTCCACGCTTATTTTAAAATCTACCCTATCTTGTCCTTCTAGGTCCTTACCTTTCCTGCCCTAACTTGTCCTTCCCATCCCTTTCTTGCCCTGCCCTGTCTCACCTTACCTTTCTTGCCCTGCCTTATTTCACCTTACCCTTCCCTGCGCCATCTCATTTAACTCTTCCTTGCCCATCCCTACTGTCCGTTACCTTTCCTTGCTCTACGTTACTGTTCCTTGTTCTCTTTGTTCTATACACCATGCCATTACCGACCCATCCTTGCTCTACAGTACCTTGCTTCTCTTTTGCTACCTTGCCTTGCCCTTCATTACTTCTCCCTGCCTGTCCCATTTTGCCCTACCATGACTCACCTTTCCCTTACCTTGACCTCTCCACCCTTGTTTTGCGTTACCTTGTCCTACCCTGATCTAACCTACTCATCTCAGCAATATCCTAGTCTGTCGTGCCTTTCCTTAACTTGGCTTGCATTGCACTACCCTTCCCTAACCAACTTTGACCTTGCCTGCCCTTTCCCTACCCGTCCTATCCTTCCACCACCTACCTTACCTCTCCTGTTCAACTTCATCCTGCCCCTTCGGAGAATGCCCTGCCTTACTCTGTCTTTCCATACTGTGTCCTTTCATGTGCCGCTCTACCTTACCCTGCCTTTCCCTATCCTTTCCCACCCTACCTTTCCCTGTCCTTCCATTCCCTGCCTTATCTCTCTTTCCTTTCTCTCCATCTACCCGGCCCAACTCTGCCTTGCTCCTCCCGGCTTTGCCCTGCCTTCCCTACTCTGCCTGTCCCTATTCTGTCCTACCTTGCCCTTCCCTGTCCTGCCTTGCCCTTCCCTGGCCTGCCTTGCCCTGCCTTCCCTTGTCCCGCCTGAGCGCCCGCACAGCCTGACACCACTATGCAGATTAATAAAATTTGCATAAATACGTTAATTATGGGAGCTGGTTCTTACGACAGGGGAGTAAAAATGTAAAATACGGCGTACTACTCCCCTCCCCACCCCCCACCCTATTCTCCGCACTCTTGTTGTGGTTGTTGTTGTCGTTGTTGTTGTTGTTGTTGGTGGTGGTGGTGGTGGTGGAGGCGGTGGTAGGGGTATCATTATTATTACTGTTGGTGGCGGATGTGCTACTGATGCTGTTGTTGTTATTATTGTTGTTGTTGTTGATGGTGGTGGTGGTGATGTCGTTGTTATTGTTTTTGTTACTGCTGCTGCTACTGCTGCTGCTTCTGCTGCCTTGATGTTCCTTTTTATGGAAGTAATGTCTGTGATGTATATGTCACTTGGTTGAAATTGTTGCTGTTGTTGTTTTGCTGTTATTGTTGTTGTCATTGATGGTGTCGTCATTATTGTTGTTGTTATAGGTAGTAATGGTAAGGGGGGAAACATAACATCCACTCACTCGATGTTGTGCTCCTTTCAGGTGACTACACGGAATGATAAGCCACATAGTTTCCTTTAAACCGGGAAACCACTTACTACGTTAGGTGGTAACCATATAACCAAATGACATCAAGAGACTTAAAGGAGTAAGACGATCCAACCGGACTGAGCTTGTAAGGGAAGATTGGAGTTTTTTGCTCACATAATGCCACTCAGGGTCAAGTGATGCTGGTCACCCTTGCCTTAATGTCGAAACTGAGTAGCCTAGTCTCAGGTTCCTACGCTTCTGATGGGCTAAAAAAGGACTGGTTGATGGATGGATGGTTATTAGTGACGTTGGTTGAGGTGGTGATAACATTCGTGTCATTGTAGCTGTTGTTGGTGGCAGAAATGATGGCGGTATTTGTTATAGCTTTGTTGGTGGTGGCACTGGTGATGGTGATGGCACTTTTGTTGTTGTAGTGGCAGTGGTGGGGATGGTGATGCGATGAAAGGTGGTGGCAGCGTTGGTGTTATTCTCTACACCTAAGCGGGAGATGGGATGAAGTGTGTAATGTTTTGCTCGGTGTGTGTGTGTGTGTGTGTGTGTGTGTGTGTGTGTGTGTGTGTGTGTGTGTGTGTGTGTGTGTGTGTGTGTGAACAAAACAACTCAAATAGTTTTTCTCAGCTTTTAACCAAACTTGGCGAAACGGTTGAGGTGTTTTCCAAGAATTAACATCGTTTTTTAATGAAATTGGTCAACAGTCAAAGTCGCAGGGCTACGTCAAAATTTTTACCGATTTTAGACCAAACTTGGTAGAAGGGTCGAATGTAAGGTAAAAACGAGAAAAAAAATCGATTTTGAGAACACCCAGGCAAATGTCAAGGTCACATGGCACGGTTAGATTTTAGCCCGTGCGTTTGTGTGAAAAAAAAAAAAAAAAAAAAAAAAGTTTTGTTCTAATTTGGAACAAACTCTGTGGAAAAGTTGAGGATCAGACAGAAGGTTGACCTACGATTATTAAGAACATGTCAAAGGCCGCGGTCACATGAGAAGGTCAACGTAGAGTTTTTGTCCAATTTAGACTAAATTTTGTGGGAGAGTTCAAGGTAAGACAAAAATCCAAGTTCAAGGTTACAGAAAAGTATCAAATGTCCGAGTAACGGGATAATATCAGCGTAAACAGCTATGATCCAGTTTGAAAGCAATATTGCAAAGGTTAAGGGTTAGGGAAGCATGAAGGAAGTTGATACCAAGAGCAATATTTGGAAGGTCAAGGTCATGGGCAAAGTCAAACATTCGGCCCTTAGATAACTGAATGGCGCGGGTATTTCGCTCCTTGAGTGCCCCTTCTTCTTGGTGTTCTTGTTGTTGTTGTTGTTGTTGCTGCAGCCGCTACTGTTGTTATTGCTACTGTTGTGGTTTTTGTTGTCATTACTGTGGTTCATTTTAATGATATTAAGTGGTGCATGCGACAATACTGCTGTTGGTATTGAAATTAGTGTTATTGTTGCCAGCACTAATGTCTCGTATGACGTAATATTACAATTAGAATCCTCGCTTATTTTGATTTCTTGTTTTATTATTCGATAGATGTATTTTGGTTCATTAGCTTGATTTGGCTTTTTCTCCTTTTACTGAGAAATCATTGTCTTTTGGTTGAAAGTGTTTCTACTTCTGCTACTGTTATTGTTCGTGTAAGTACTGTTGCTCTCTGATCTGCCACTTGAGTTGGTGATGCCTGGTGTTCTTGCCTCAGGTGTTACTGTTTTCTTTGTTTCTGTTACTGTTTTCGCTGTTTCTTCTCTTAATTACCTCAGTTGTCATTGTGCTCTCGGCTTTTCGCACCTTAATTGTTCTTCCTCGTTCTGTTCTGCCTCAAGTGCTATTGTTATGGGCCGCTGTAACCCTGGGCTTCTAGTGTTATGGACTGCCTCTCACTTTTATTTCCGCTGTTGCTTCGTGTCCGACCTAAGAATAGCTTTTTCCGTGACTGTTATTGAGCATATGGCTTACACATCATTGTTAGGGGTAAGAATAAAAATTTTCGTCAATATTTTTAACAACTTCACTGCAATTGACGTCTTTTTCGGTTAATTCCTTCAACCTCAAACGATTTTATTTAACTGAAAGGAGACTTTTAGAACTGCGGGAGTTAGATACAGCTATCATTAATCTTTTCACTACCAGAATTCCTCCGATGGTGAATGAAATTGTTTCGAAGCTGCGAGAATCAAATAAAAGTAATGTGTTTGATATAACGGAGTTATGTAAAATTCATAAAATCTTTAAGATTTCTTAAAGAGTGTATCTGAGAGAACGTCCATGTGCCACTATGTGAGTGTGGACAGTCATCACTGCTTGCTGTGGATTCTGTTTCCAGCATTTGCCTATGCTTGGTGGCTCTGTTCTCTCTGGGAGGACCAGCTGCGGCGTCCACCAAGGAGCAAAACCTCCTCATATCTCCCTGCATTTCCCGGTGGGGAGGCCCCTTGTCTGATCCTGAGGAGGCGCTGGCTAGCACAGGGGTTGCCGGTTCCCTGTACTGTGCACTGTACTGTACCTTATCTGCAGGACGGCCCTGCAGAAACAGTTGCTTACTTGTTGTCGACAAGTATGCTTAGCTAAACAGGCCGGGGTTAAGTAACAACAACCTTAATGTCTTTTATGTAATTGATGCAAACCCTATTGATATTAAATTGATATAAATAATGTACAGTAGGACATAAAGTGTACCATCTAAAGCCTACTGCAAAGGAAGAGATGTTTTTATGCCACCTCATCCCAAAGAAACTACTGCTTATTCCTAGACTGTATTCGATGGAAGGAAGTCTGTTGATATTAAAATAGAAGCGCGTTTGTTTAAATGGTATTATCAGGTGGAGAAAGTGGATGATGGAAGGGTGATTAAACAGGTATATATGTGTGAGTTTGAAGGTGGGAGAAGGCATGTCAGGCGAAGAGTAGGTGGATGGATAAGGTGAATGAATGCGTAAGAAAGAAAGAATGGAAATTTATAATGCTTGGGAACTGTCAGCGGATGGAGATGAGTGGCTAAGACCTGTACACAGGAGAACTATATTACAAAGATTTGGCGCCATCGTTTAAAATTAATAGTCCACAAACTGACTTTGCATGACAGGCGCGTAAGATGTGCGTCTGTAGAGAAGATCGTGGTATATAGAAAATTACGAACGTACTGATAGTTAGGCCTGTGTGATGAAGCCGGGATTCCAGGCTTAAAAGATATGTTAATGGCTCTGTGTCTCATTCCATTGCATATACTGTTGATAGCCTTTTTCCTCTTTTAATTTCCCTTTCCTTTTGTTTGGATCCTACCTCACTCCATCTTTAGGTTCTGGATGTTGATGATGACGATAATTATGATGGTACAGGCCAGCCAGATTATCATACTACGTGTGCATTATAAACAGCTCTACCTTGACACACAATTGGCAGCAGTCATAATACACCTGCGAGCCAACACCTGCCATACAGACACACACTTGTAGCTTAGCTATATATATATATATATATATATATATATATATATATATATATACATACAGAGAGAGAGAGAGAGAGAGAGAGAGAGAGATGTGTGTGTGTGTGTGTGTGTGTGTAAAGAATTGTAACGATCAGCACTCAAGCTTTTACTGCTTACAGCATAATACAGCAATGGTCTATTATCTATTACCTTTTTTTTTTTCCATCAGTCTATCTACCTATACATCTATTAGCTTGTTTTTTTTTGCGTACCTCTCTATGAAGCTGGACATGAAGTCGGCTGTGTCATTTTGTAGCACCTTTGTACTGTACTTATTTGAATTCCTTCCTATGCAACGGACGCAACGGAAGGTGCTTTTAAAAGCAATATAACAAGGGGCCCTTTTACTTTATTTTTATTATTAATTTATTTATTTACGTTTCCAACTCCCAACACCGATTGGACAGCCTGTTTTTTTAGGCCTAGTAGGCCTCTTACGTGTCTCACACCTGTGCATGCCATCACTTCGATGCTGATATCCTCAAACACGTTTGCTTCAGAAACCAACATGCTTGTTGCGTTTGTGCCTACCGAATTGTTTGCACATTTTCTCATTCTGCTGTCTTTTTTTTTTTTTTTCTGTTTTTTCATTTTCTTTGTCTTATCATTCTTATGCTTCTTCTTCCATCTTTTCTGTTCAGTACTTGCGTTAACGCATTTTTTATCCTGTTAATTTGATCTGTTACCATTATTGCCATCAGCATAGTTTCTTTCTTTTTCTTTTAACCACAAATTCTTTTCGTTATATATTTTTTCATCTCTTTCCACTCCACACTTACATCCTCAAGCACGTTCCTCATTTATTTCTCCTCCTATCTCTTGTCCCTTCCTCATCTCTTTTTTTTCTCGTAACTCTTTTTTCACCTGCTTCCTTTCTTCACACTGTTAACCCCTTTCAACTTTCTCATTTCTTTCTCCTCTTAAAATCCTTGTCTCTTTTTTCCTCCCTCTCTCCTTTCTTCACATATCTCGTAATCCTTTCGACGTTCCTGAGTTCTTTCTCCTCTTAAACGTCCTTCATTTCTTTCCTGTTTCTTTTATTCCCTCTCACATTTCTCATTTCTCTTTACCCTCATTTCTACCTCAGGCCCAAGCACCGCCTCCCTGCCGAGTACCCGCCCCAGGGAGCCTCTTTACCCGGCCAAGATCAGACCCCGGCCTCTGTAACGCAAAACATACCCCTTACCAGTTCTTCCACCCCTTCCCTTGCCTCCTTCTCCTCCCACCCCTCCACAAACCCCTTCCCAGCTCTTACACCTTATCCTACCGTCACCCCCTTTTGAGTTTATCCTCCTTTTCCCTTCCCGCTGTTCTTTTCCCCTGGCTGTCTTCACTCCCCACCCACCTCACAGTTCCATACGTATACTTGCTCCTTCTCCTTGTCTACCTTCAACTCCCTTTCCCACTACCCGCGGCCACATTCCCCTCTCCCCACAAAAATTTCTCGCGAATTCTTCCCTTTCCTCCTCACCCCCTTCACCATGACCACTCCTTCCCTTCCACCTATCCATTACCCGTCCTTCCTCCCTCCTTTTTCCCATTCCCGTATCCACTCTCTCCTGCTCATAAAACACCCCTAGAATTGCTTGCCCCTCTCCTTTTTCCTCTTCCATCTGGCCTTCTTCCCCCTCCATAAAACCCTTATGAGTTATTCCTTCCCCTCCTCCCCCTTCCGTATGCCTCACTTTACCCCTTCCCCTTCTTCCCTTTCCCTTTGCCTCCCTTTATCCCTTCCTCTCCTCCTCCTTCCCTGTTACTTTCTTCTCCCCTCCATCCACCAGCTCAGTATATACCTCATCTGCCGGCCTGAGGGCAGTGAAGGCGAGGGTATATACAGCCCGTAATCCTGAATACGTTTATCAAGAGAGCTTTGTGATCCTGCTCTTTTACTGCTTTGACTTAATCCATGATTCTCTCTCTCTCTCTCTCTCTCTCTCTCTCTCTCTCTCACACACACACACACACACACACACACACACACACACACACACACACACACACACACACACACACACACACACACACACACACACACACACACACACAAGCACAGCACAATTTTGTTTTATCTACACATTTTCGACGAAAGCAGACCAGCTGAAAATTCCGGTTCTCCTCGTCATCCCAAATACGACCTGGCCACGACACGCAAATTACCGGAGCACCAAGCTAACTGAGACAGCTAGAGGCGATTACGATTCTAAGAGCCACGTTGCTGCCACTCGGTAGAACAGGATCAGTGGCGATGGGTACGGTATAAGAGAGTAGCGGGGCGACTGTGCTACCCTGGGTTTCATTAGGAGAACCTGTATAACCTGAACTGGGGAGAAGTGAAGCGGCAGATGGTGTTGTTGTGGCGGTGGGAAGGGAAGGCAGGGGTTTAACACAGGCAGGTGAAGAGGACTGGGGGGAGTTGATGGAAATGAGGGTTTGGTGTGGGAGAGGGAGGAGAGAAGGGAGGGTCTGAAGGAGGAGTAAAGAGAGAGAAGGGGGTAGGGCGCTTCCGGGAAGGGAAGAGGTGCGACAAAGGTACGATAATTCAACAAAAAAGATAGATGACAAAGAATTACAATGGAGCAGAGGAGAAAACAAACACAACAAACCTGATAGTCCTTTCGGCCTGTTTTGTACAGAGAAGACTATAACTATTATATCTTTTCTAATACTAAAAAAAATAAGACAGCAAAGCAAGAATCCCCCTGGCACCATTCAAACACTCCAATTGAAACAAGAAGAAAGGGCGGGAAGGACTATCAGGCATAGGACAGCTGTCGTGGAATTTCTTGGGAAAGAGTAAATGGAACATATTTTATACCACCTTAATTCTTTAGGTAATGATTATAGTAAGTACATATCAGTGTTCGGTTATTATTGGATGTTCGGTGACCTGGAATAAATAAGAAGCAACTTGTCACGTTTGTGCATTACCCATAGCCATAAATGTATTTAATTGAAGGCTAGAAGCTAGATACTTTTTTAAAAACCTTAAATATTAGTATAATATCACAGTTTATCACAATGCAAAATTTTTGCCTCATATGGTTATGATGCTGTTAATTTTTTTTTTACTGATTTCACGAATCATATAGGCCCTATACATACTCTTATATACATATATACATACATACACACATTCATACATACACAAAAATGGCGCCTTGCTTCCCCGTAGGGAATCCCAGAACTAAGGTTGCCATGCAGTGGGATAGATAATGTTTTCTTTGGACTGGAAACTAAACCAAGTGCCAAAATCAGCTAATTACTTCCAACAGGTATTGGAAGTTTTGGGGAAAAAAGATTACTTGAGATTTTTAATAAGATCTGCAACAGTGTGAGAATCTCAGTTTGAACTTAGACTCTATGTACAGTTGCTCATAAAGAAGATCACCCAGTGACTGAACTTGTGTCTCAAGAAAATTATTTTGACCAAGAAGACGAAAAATATATGTAAACCAGATTGCATAAGAACAAGAGAGGAACAGGGGGTGAAAGAGTATAAGAAGGGATGAAGAGAGAGGCGGACAAGTGAAGGAAAAGGAAGGAAGATGAAGGTGGGGAGAAGAGAAAGGGAAGGAAATGAAGAAAAAAGTTAATGAATGCCGATGACTTTAAAATGACGGAAGAATGGAGAGAATAAGAAAGGGGGATGGCGAATGTTAACAATAGCAGCTATAAAGGAAAGGAAGTGAAAGAGAGAGAAAATGGGATTAAGAAGAGAAGCGATTAAATCCAAGAGAAAAGTGAAGAAAAAAAACAAGAGAGACTTGAAATAAAGGAAGATAAATGCGAGAGGAAAGATGATAGGTGAAAAGAATGGAGATGAAACAATAACTGAATAGGAAAGGATGGTGTTGAGGGAAGATAGAATAATAAAACTGAAAATGGGAAGTTTGCGTTTGGTGATAGAATTGTATGAGGAAAATGACAATAGGATATAATAATCGAGCGGATAATATTGGAATAGATGAAAAAAGTAACTGAAAATTTAAAAAATCAGATAACTTAATAAGAGATATGGGGAGGATGATACTGGAATAAAAAGAATAAAAAAAATAAGAGAATAGGGAGGAATAAGAAGTGTAAATAATAATGACAGTGTCAACACAATGAGAAGGTAAGAAGATATAAGACGAGTATGGGCTGATGAGACCAGGACGTAATGAGACAAAAGAAACTATCAGAAGAACGAGGACCAATATATATATATATATATAGATAGATAGATATATATATATATATATATATATATATATATATATATATAGATAGATAGATAGATAGATAGATAGATAGATAGATAGGTAGATAGATAGATAAATGTATTAGAGGTTACTGGAAGCAGAGAAGAGAGAAGAAAGAACAGAAGGAAATAAAGGATGAAGTGACGACATGTGTAAGAAGTAAAAAGAAGAAAAGAGGCTGAAAGGAGTGAAAAGACGAGAATGAAAAAGAAGGCGAGAGAAGAGAAGACAAAGATGAGATGATAGAGAAGAGTCCTAAGACTAAAGACGAAAAAGAGAGGAACAACGTGAGGCTAAAGGTTTGGACGACAGAGAACACCAAACGAGTGATAAGAAGAGAAGAGGATAGGAAAGAGGAAACAAAAGAATAAAACAGGGAGAGAAAAGAAGAGGGGAGAAATGAAGTCAAGGAAAGAAGAGAAAAGAAAAATAGGCTGAGAAAAGAGAGGAGAGAAAATGCGAATAGGAAAGAAGGTGGGGGGAGGGAGAAAGGGCTGGAAATCTAACCACCATCCGCCGCACCCTGCCAATCTATCCCCAACACTCCCTAGCCCAATCACAGCCTCCCTCCCGCTCGCTAACGTCCGCTGAATCGCTATTTTACGAGCGGCCAGTTGCGAGGACAGTCAGTGGCCGCCATGAGCGAAAGGGGGGAGCAGGGGGTAGTGGGGAAGGGGGTAAGGGAGAGGGGATCACGGGCGGAACAACACGAGGGAGTTTTATGGCATGCTTGGGGAAGGAGGCAAGCAGGCAGAGAAGGGATGCAGGGAAATGTAGGATGGAAGGGTAGGGGAGGGAAGGAGGAAGGGAATGGTGAAGGAGGAGAGGGAAGGAGGCAAACAGGGAGGGAAGGGGTGGAGGAGAGAGTAGGGGATAGGGCAAGCAGGGAGAGAAGTAGTGGAAGGGATGAAAAGAGGGCAAAATTTTAGAAAGGAAGAGAGGGTGGAGGAGTGAACGGATAAGGAAGGGAAGAGATGGAAGAATGAGGAGTATGGGAAAATGGAGGAAGGGGAAGAGAGAAGGAAAGTTTAAATGACAGAAGAAAGAAAGGGAGGGAGGAAGTGAGGGTAGAAGTGAAGAGAAGCGTTGAGGGAGGAAAAGTGGAGCGATCTGGAGAAACAAAGAGAAGAGGGAAGTGGAGGGGGAGAGAGTACTAAAGGGAAACGGAGGAGAGATGAGTAGTGGAGGGAAAGGAAGGAGGAACGAAATAGAGAAAGATGATTAGGAAGGAGGCAAGCGGGTACAGAAGGGATGGAAGAGGGGAGAAAGAAGGAAATGAATGGCTGAAGTGGAGAGAAGGGGAAGAGGAAGAATAATCAAAGGACAGGAGAAGGCAGAGGAACAGAAAAGGAAAATAGAGGATGAAACAGAGGAGTTGAGATTGGAGTCAAAGGTGAGAAGGGAAATGGAGGAGATGGAAGAAAGGGCACAAGGTCTTAAGAAAGGAAGGATTGGAGGAAGGAAGAGTGAAGGAGGGAGTAGGGGTGGAGGCTAGCAAGGAGAGGTGAAGTGGCTAAAGGAGGAGTGAAGGGAATGAAGGAAGACAGGGTAGAAATGGCAGGAAGGGAGAGTGAAACGATGGAGGAAGGAAGGGAAGGATTAGAGAAAGGAGGAGTGAGAGAAAATGGTGGGTGAGAGTACAGAAATGGAGAGAAAGGAGGGGGGCAGGAAGGGTGATAGGGGACAAAGAAGGAATAGGGAAAGGTAGAATGGGGGTGAAACGAAGTGATGGAAGAAAAATAAACATTTGAGGGAAGGAACAGAGGAGGGAAAGGGATGAAGAAAGAGAGAAGAAGAAAGAAAACGTGAAAGGATGGAGAAGAAGGCAAGAAGGGTAAAGGGACTGAGAAAGAAAAAATTGAGAGGAAGGCAGACATGGAAGAAAAGAAAATGGATAGAGGAAGAAAGTAGGATTAAAGGAATGAAAAAGAAAAGAAATGAAAGAAGTGATGGATCGGGAAAGGAAAAAAGGAAGGAAGGAGGGAGGGAGGGAAGAAAGGGGGAAAATATGGCTACAAAATGAAGGAGGAAAGAAGAAACATGAAGACAAAAAGTGGAACAAGGGTAGGATTGTATTTATACCTATTGACTGCACGAGGCTCATTAAGGCACAGTCAGTTTTTGCTGAGTCCTATTTTTCTCCAAGATACAACCAACAGTAATGGGTTAATGGATTGGTCTCCAGTTACAATTAGAGATGAGCAGAGACAAGCGGCAAGGACGCCAAGACCACCAGTCCGACGAGAACGGGAATGAAAGAATAACAAAGAAAGGGGAGGGGGAAGTAGGACGAATGAGATGAAAAATGAGAGGGAAGGAATGGAGAGTGAGAGAGGTACGAGGGGACGGAAGAACTACCTAGGAAGAGAGAAAAGAAAAAGAGGGATCGAGAGAGAGAAAAAGCGGAGCGAGATAGAGAGGCAACGCGGATGGGAAGCATAGAGAATGTTGAATGAAGAAAAACATAGATGGAGAAATATGACCAAGAAACTGAGAAGAAAAGATGGGAGGGAGAGAAATAGGGACGGAGAGGTCTTGTCAAGTAGGTGGGAATAAAATGCAAAGAGGGAGGCAGGTACAGATAAAAATGTAAGAGGAAGTGAGCGAGATGACGAAGGGCGAAAGGTTACCTCCCTGTATCCGATGACATTTTTATCATATTTGTGTCACCATCATACGATTTAATTCACCACAGGAAGTACCTGTACATGTAGAGGCGTTGATGCAGCCTGATTATAACCCGTTCAGTTGTAAGCGTTTTTCCTAAGCTAAATAAAATCACCTGAAGAAAAGAAGGACATAAATATTTATCACGTCCCCGGGCTGAAAGAAGTAAGAGTACAAGGTAAGAAAAAGAAAATAAAAGCAGGCAAAGTAGGGAGCTGGGAGGAAGAAGATGAGGATAGGGAGGGGAGGAGGGAAGGGAAGGTGCGGAGAGAGAGGAGGAGAGGGAATGGGAGCACTGGGGAGAATAGTTGGAAGATGGGGAGAGACTGGGGATGGGGTGGAATGAGGGAGAAGTTGAGACTACAAGGGGAGGGTGGAGAGGGGGTCACCTTGACAGCAGCAGCAGCAGCAGCATCGCGGCCACGTCATGTACCAGCGGTGAGGGGCACCAGCACAATACAACACCCCCGGCATCATACACTAAACTGGCTCACCTCCGCACAACATCACTTTTTTGCCGCTTGAGTACTAGCAACACCAACACGTTGTCACTACATGTAAAAAATCACAGACAGAATTACACACACACATTCTCTCCATACTTCTTTATAAATTTTAACTCCCTCGGTACATTGGGTATCTCTTAAAATATAATAAATCATCTTCTACAATGCAGAACAAACTATGGGAGAATTATAACCGAACTAAAGGGATTCATACTCGTCCATACTTGTACTCTTAAACTCAAGTGGCTCAACTGATGTATTTATCCTTTACTGGCGGGTGACGTTACTACATAATGAATTGATACAAACTGCATCTTAACATGCAAGATTTGAAAATACCAATCTGGTAGGATATCAGGCAATGCAATTATCACGAAAATTGCCGCAGTGTTCATCTTTTTTTTCCCTCACTATATATCATGATATTGTCTTGACAGAAACTTTGGATTAAAACAAGAAAAGCCAAGAGGGGGTTAGGAAAGCTCCTGGAACGTCCAGAATACCTCTCTCACCTATCCTGAAGTTCCAGATTTACCACAAGCGTCTGTTAAATGTCAAAAGTACCAAATTCAAAGGAACTTCTAAGTCATTAGAGTTTAGACTACAATTCTTCTACTAACGATAGTTACATTTAACAAAAGATGCGAATGAATGCGTTTGAATGGATGAGTAATTGGGGAGTGTGTCGTCCTGTCTCGGCTACCTCCCTTTCCTTGGGGGAAGCAGCCTAGGTATATAGATAGATAGATAGATAGTTTCTTCTTGACGTTGCTCTCGTTCTTCTTACCAAAGCTCGTTTCCTCTGTTTAATGTCTTTATTTGTAGGCCGACTGACCTGAGAATTACACTGCAAGTATATGGGCTGATCCCTAGGAGCCACCAAAAGACGAATGCAGAGCCACCAGACGCTAGAACAACCATCACTGTAACAACACGTTTTCTTCTCTGCTACGAACGCACCGTATAGTACCGGTAACTTCGACTCGAGGGTGCCCACTAGCCAGAATGTTCTATGGTTCATTTTCACATGAACTACAAATACAAGCACCTACCGGTACAAGTATTTACAGCACATATAAGCAGCAAATTATGAAAAATGTCGTGCATCCTTAGTGATTATAATAGCAAGAGCTGTTTGTTTGTTTGTGTGTGTGTGTGTGTGTGTGTGTGTGTGTGTGTGTGTGTGTGTGTGTGTGTGTGTGTGTGTGTGTGTCTGTGTGTGTGTGTGTGAATAATATGACTCATTTTGATCCGACATACCTAACTTGGTGGATGATCAGCCAAAAATGAAGTGGTTTGATTTTTAGAAGATTATGACAGAGGTCATGGTTACAAATCAGGGTTGAATGTTCGGCCCCATAACATAAAAAATTCTGATTCCATATGAACCAAACTTGGTGGAAAGATCTGAGAGTCAGCTTAGAATGAATTGCTACGATTTTGAGACAATCATAGTCCAGAGTTACCGGTCAAGATCAGCTCAAACAGTTTTCATCCGGTTTGGACCAAACTTGGTGGACAGGTTGAGGGTTAGGTAAGGATTAAGTAATTCGATTTGGGGAGCAATCGGTCTAACACCAATATCATAGGACAGTGCCAAAGTTTCAGTCCTTAGACCGACTATAGGGAGACAGTGTTGCACTCTGTGAATGGTGCTTTTTGTTCAGTGTAAGAGGATTATCCTGAACTGTTGTAAGTAAATGGAGATAGTTTCTAACCTCAAAGCAGCATGGAATCGTCTATTCGGTAATAATGTTGAAGTAAAAACTTCATGACACTGAATGCTAAATAAATCCCCTTCCCTTAACGTCGACCTTACGGATTTCATTCTAGCTAACCCAGGACAATTTTCCTTCAGATAAATGATGTGAGTGTGGGTAGTATAATGTGGGAGAAGGTTGTGGAGGAGTGCGATATCGCATGGGTAAGAGAGGCGTGATGTGAGTGATAGTGGTGTGGTGTGGGTGATGAGATGGTATGGCGAGAACGAAGGAAGTGTGGTTTGGGTAAGAGGGTGATGGGGGAGGGGGGGGGAGCTGCGTGAGGGAGGTGGCAGGGTTCGGTGACCCAGCCTTCATGCAGTGTTTGGGTGCGTGTGTGGGGTTATCGGCATGTTAGCGTAATGGCGTAGTATCACCCATAATCCCATCACACCACCTATGCCATAAGGGTACCAACACTCGCGGAGGAGTTCACCTACAGGCAGGAAGGTCTGAACAGGTTTAAACATTATGAAGTTTTTTCCCTACCTAACCGTGAAGGCATATTGTTACATATAAAATGTGCAATAATTCATCGTGGTATGTTTTCCCCTTTGCTATGTATATGCTGTATCTCTCTTTTCTTTTCTGATTTTGTTTCAACTTCCGGGTGAGGAAAAACCAAGACACAATAAAGGATGAAAAAGCTAGCTACCTTAACCGTTTGATGGCTGTGTCCTCAGTTAGGTAGCAAATTTTGGTTAACGAATGCTACACGAATGCGTTAAGCCGCAGGAGACCCTGATCCGCTAAAGGGTTGATCCACCGTGTTCGTCTCATGTACTTAGCGACAGACCGGAAGTGTTCTGCAAGGATTGGTGACGTTCGTATTTCTTATGGAACACATTAGAGGCTTTCAAAATAACAAATCGCTTTTGAAATATAATTTTCTAATTTGGAGGTGGCTAAACAATATTATACAGTAAACGCCTCAGGGGTGTTTTGCAACATAAGCTGATTTGTACATTAGCCATTACATTTGACCCTTAACTGAAAATTAATCATCCTCTCTATTAAAAGCCATATACCATTAACGCAGCTTGGAGGGTGAAAAATAGCCTGAATGAAAAATATTTTTAGTTCACAGTTGTGTATATGATACTGTTTTAGAGGAATTTAATCCTTACATGAACTAATGTTTTATTTTGTCGGAAACAAAGAAGTTTTAAAAAGTAGTTTCACAAAACAGTGGCAGATTCCGTTAACAGCGATATAAACTTGGTAAACCATAGGTACTGAATCATTCCAAATAGTGGATCCCTTTTATATACTGATGCACACCCAACTAATATTATGATAACTACGTGGCTAAGCGTGCCTAAGTTTGTCTCTGTGCGCATATCTAAAGTTCTCCGGAAAAACGGGTAATATATGACAGCTCTTTGCATTTGTCTGTTGATGATTTATTGATGATAGATTATTAATGTACGAGACTTAAAGTTTGGTGGAGGACTGTATTGAATGATTGTGAAAGATGTAATTTAAAAATGTCCGTGTTTGAAAGAGGAACAGAGACTTACTGTGCGGTGAAATGAAATTATTCAGATATGGAAAATCAGCTGGTGTTCATATATTAGGTGATGTTATAATCACTGCTGGTAGTATGAAGAATGAACAAAAAAAAAGTAAAACAGTACAACAAGGAATGAAGTGACAAGAATGCTGGGAACAATATCAGTAAAACTAGGAATGTAAGTATAACAGTAAGAAGAGCTCAACATAACAGCATATTGGTTCCATCACTGACGCAGAGTAGTGATGCGTGGACAATGCTGGAGGGACAGACAAATGGAGTGGGAACTGTTGGAGCAAGTTACCTCGAAAGTGCCTGTGGAGTAACATAGAGAGATGGACGGACAAATGGAAGGACCTGAGAAGATTATGTTAAAGAAGCAGACATAATGGAAAAACAAAAAAGATTAATGATTGGAAGTGGTTTGGCGACAAGTAGTGAATGGGAAGTAGAAGTCTAACTAGAAAAGCGTTTAACAATGGGGCTTGAACGAAAAGAAGGCCAATAATAAGATGGAGGGAGGGTGATGTGCGGTAAGAGGTGACTTTACTGTGTAGGAGCAGAAGAGCCTGGGAATGATTTTTTTTTTTTTCCAAGGTGCTTATCAGAGGATGCGGCTTCAGGAAATGATCTTCCTGTATTACCCAGGAAATACCATAAATGGCGTTCATTCATAACATATTATTTTTGCAACAGACAGTGCAGAAATTATCAAAGCAGCGATTAAGTATCACGACAGATCTAAGATGTTAACTGAAACCAGTTACACACACGCTAAATCTCAGCATTTGTGGTGTGAATATAATTGCTGTTTTTGTATTTTCTTCTCTTTTGTAAATTTAACAATAATTAAGACTTTTGTGATATTTGTGGTATCTGTTATGTATTTCAGTAAACTTATAGGCAGAGGAAGAAAATACTGTACCGTATCCTATTGTATGTTAGTGACCAAACATATGTGTACAAGGCTGTGCTTCTGACTAGACTATATGTGTGTGTTTGTCTCGTGACTAGTGAACGTATGTTATGTGCATGAAAACTACTATCCAATACCATACGCAATATTTTGCTGCAGGTGTGTGATTTCAAACGCTTATTTATAAGTGTAAGCACTTGGGTGAACCGGACTGCATCGGACTCAACTGCATTAAGCAAACTAGCCTGAAGTGGTTAGCCAGACCATAGTAAGTAGGTTTCTGGATAAAACGAGTCCTATCTAGGCGGGTTTAGTTATGTACGGTAAACTATTCCACTACAGTAGCTGTTTGAATACAGTTATGCATTTAAATATTAAAACACACATACATACACACATGCATACATACATACATACATACATACGTATGTACACACACACACACACACACACACACACACACACACACACACACACACACACACACACACACACACACACACACACACACACACACACACACACACACACACACACACACACACACACACACACGCACACACACACACACACACTGTCCTCCACACAACCCCCTTCCTCCCACATCCCCAACAGAGGGAGTGAGCGAGGTGAATGATGGGTGGGAGCAAGGTCGGTCAACAGGACATTAATGGTCACAAGAAGACATCCATTACAACCCCCACCACCACCACCACGACCCATCCCCAGTCCTCACTCACTCACACCCTCACCCTCACATTACACTCATTTATACCTCTACCATACCCAACCACTCATTCTCATCCTCTGTCTTGACTTACTCTCATACTCATCTCTCTTTCACTCACACCCATGCATATCAACAGTCTACCCTAACTCTTGTCCTCACCCTCTGCACTTACTAACTCACCCTCACCTCATTCTTTCCTTTACCCCACCCTCACTGTCACCCAAACTTTCACTTCTCTCTCCACTCACACGTACTTTTGACTGCACCTGACCTTAACTCTTTCACTCATCTACACTCTACCCTAAATTTCACTCTCACCCACTCTGCTCATACCACTGTCACTCTTCCTACTGCCAAATTCACTCTCACCTCTTTATCAACTCATATTCTATTTCACCCTACTCATGCAACTTTCACACCCTGCCTGCTCTTATACTCACCCACTGCTCTTTCTGCACTCATACCCGTATTCATTTTACTGACACTTTACTCACGTACTCAGTCTCATTTCATACTACTCACATCTTCCCTTCATTGTTGTTCGCGCACTCTTACTTCATCCTTTCACTCATCCTCCATCCTTACTGTCAAATATCCTCATTCCCAGACCACACTTACTCATTTTCACTCTTTATTTCGCTTACAATCTTGCACATCTTGCACTCATCCTCACAATTACTCCTTCCTCTCCCCTACGTTCTCCTGTTCTCCTTCACCATCCACAACTCATGCACTCACACCCACTCGCCCACCTACTCCCATCCTCACACCAAGACCTGTTATAATTTTATCAGATCCGCTCGATGCCACCATAACACCTACCACCTCGGCTACCTCTCACAGTCTCGCTCTCACACCCCTTATTCCCTCTCAAACTTAGGCTGCTGACACAAAAATATTACCATCTCCGTGCTATGATGGTACCACCTAAGTAACCACTTATTCTAAAACATTCACATTTCCATGTACACACTCATAGTCCCATATTCACACACACACACACACACACACACACACACACACACACACACACACACACACACACACACACACACACACACACACACACACACACACACACACACACACACACACACACACACACACACACACACACACACACACACACACACACACACACACACACACACACACACACACACACACACACGCACCATCATTTACAGACTATTACCCTGTTAGTATAACTATTTAACTCATGTTTATTATCTTTGAGAAAAAGAAAATAAAATGAATTAAGCACAAACAAAAATAAATCAGTCTTGACTAAACGAACAGAGATGAAGAAGTGGCTGTTCATTAACTTGGGCACTTTCTCAGCAATTACACGTGCTGATGTTGATGACAGAGTTGACACGCAAATAACTAAGGTGGGCTGGAGAATGAGTAGAACACTTGTAATTTTCGCACTGATCATTTTATATTAATACACTCAAACTCTTGTCTTTTAATAGTCCTTTATAAACTTTAATTCCATTTCTATAAATCCTCATGCAATCCTCTTCCAGAAACTGGCGCTCTTATCTTCACTTGCACAATTTTTCACATGCACATATCCTGATACTCTGTCACAATCTCTCCCTTTTACCTTCACATATTCGCTCTCATACAAGCCCACTCCCAATCTTGCACACTCATTTTCACTTACACAACCACTCTCACTCCCATTTAGACACTCATTTTCTCCCTTACACAGTCACTCTTACTCCCATTTACACTTATTTTCACAGTCATAAAACCCTCACCTGTACGCCACCACATTCCCATCCACACATCCAGACTAACCTCGCTCCCTTGCTACCCTGAAGGACCAATACTTCCCACGCCTGCATTGATTGTTCTTCTTTGTGTATCGCATCCAACCTTGCTAGAGTGCCACTCACAGTAACACTGCACACTCTTGGTGCTCGTTCTTGATCAGTGACTACTTCTCCTGTTTACAGCACACATTTTCCATCTTGATATCGTGCTTTATTTAATACTGGTACTGACTGTAGATGCCAAGGTTTCCCATCTTGACAAGGTTTCCCATCTTCTTATTATGACTCACCTGAGTAACTAAAAGACCAGGCATAATAACGTCCCTTGCGAATTTAACCTCTTTAGGCCAAGGACGTCGTATACATTTCTTTGTACTACCGCAAAACTTTCTTCAACCTGAAGAGTGCCTTGGTAGTGAATGTGTTAATGAAGGTTATATCCAATCTCCCTGATTCGAAAAAAAAATGTCTGGTGGAAGCACTAGTAGAAAAATATAGTCATCCTCAGGTTGAAGGGGTTGGATGTTAATCCTTTCCGCAAGGGCTTCGAATGACACAGTATAAATTTTCACCTTTTACTTCGATGGCTGGCTACCTTCATCTGGCAAATGACGCCTTCCAGGGAAAAGAAACAGATACCTGTCTTACTTACGAACGAGTCCCTGGCCTATAACCGGAGTCCTTGTTAGGTTCATGACGTCTGCCGCTATTGTGTGCAGGATCTGATAAGCGCTCACTCATTAAATCGTAAATTGCTGTACAGGTGACGTTTATGCGGCAGACTGAGCGCTGCATTAAGCAATTGTTTGATAACGTATCCGAAGGGGTAATTTCCTTCAATTTTGTGGAAGGGCCGACGACGCTCCGATGTTATCATTTTGTATCGCGTAATCAGTCGACTTTGCCTTATCCGAGTCTCGAATCTTGATCCAGCTATGATGATATTATGCCGAAGAGCCACAATAACGTCAAGTAACACCACAATATTACTCAGACTAAACTGGTATTAGCAAAAGCACGAGATCTTCCAAAATAAAACCAAATGTAACAAGAGGCAAGGGTGATGGACACTTAACATGAGCATGATACAGTACTCTAGATAACTTGAGGCCTCAGTCAAGGTCAGTCTTTCATTTCCACGTCAAGTAAAGGATTTCAGATGATTACGGTAAAATGAAATTCCTTCTTATTCAACTCGCTTAAAGGCCTCCTTCGGCGGCCTCCGCCCGACATCGTCAATTCATATTTTCAGTCGAAAGGAAACAGAAATTGGAATTACTCATGCCGTGAGCAAGACGGAGCGATGAATTTTCCCTTATTTTTTTCCTGCTGGGACACCCTTTGAGAGAGAGAGAGAGAGAGAGAGAGGATAGCAGTGTATGCTGTTATACTAAATCATACTATAGCATTATACTACACAGTTTTAGGAGTGTAAGGAAGGAGGAAGGAGAGGCGAGAAAGTGATAATACTATAAACACGTCACTCATCTCTTCTGCCATGCTGGAAATTTCAGTGCCGGACCAAGAGCGAATCCATCCCCTCCACTAAAAGCAAATACTAAAGTTGAAGCAAAAGGCCAGAAATAAGTCATAACTCCGGAACCGGTGACCCGATTGGACTGGAAATTGTTTTATTCTTCAAGTTAGGGCATTTTGGTACCTTGCTCTAACAAAAAATGAGCTACGTTGCGATGTTTTTGTTGTGTTACGGTAACAAACAAACAAACATAGAAATCGTATCATTAGAATATAGAATTATTATGACTTGATATTAAGTGTATAAGGACACAATGGAATATCTTCTCCAGATTTTTTTGTGTCCAGGTCTGTGCATAGACGTGACAACCCTTCCCCTATAACTCGGGAATTTTCTACCATGTCACACACTATCACTCGTTATTCTTTTAACACTAATATTCATCATCTCGTCCTTATTTAATACATGGTAAAGCAACTGCATTAGCATGGATACATTATGGGATGTTGGTGGGTCTTGTGGAAGATCAGTATTGTCCTAATCTGGGATCGAACTCGCGTCCTTTCAGGTAACATTTTTCAAAGTAAACCTATAATGGAGAGAAGATAACACATTCCCCTAGTTACTCTTTCTCTTCCTTTTCTTCTAGTCCTTACACTCTTTCATTGACTCTTGTTATTCAGCCTTTTCGTTTTCTTACACATCCTTTTTACTCTCTCACAGTCTTTTATTACACTTTCTTTGCTTCTAAACCTTAGCTTTCTCATAATATCTTCTTTTAATCGTTCTCTTCTTGTTGTTTTATCGCTCTCCTCATTTAAGCATTTCTATCTCTCCTGTTTCCCCTCTTCTATATCATTTTTCCTTATTCGTATTCTTTTTCTCCTTTTTCGCTGCTTCCTCCTACCCTTCTTACGTCTTCTCTTTTTCTCTTGTTTCTTCACCTTCTCCTTTTCCGCTTCCTTCTCCACCTTTTCTTTTTCTTGCTCCAATTCCTTGCCTCATCGTCTTTATTTTTTAATCCTTCATGTTCTCCTTTTTTCACCTCTTCTTTCTTCTCTTCCTCTTCCTTCTACAGCCCTCTTTCTCTCCTTCCTCTTGCTTCAGCACCTCCTCCTACTCTCCCTCTTGCGTCTACAACCTCTCCTTTTCCTCCTCACCTTGTTTCTACACCTGCTGTTATTCTTCTTCCTCTTCTTGCTACACTTCCTCCTCCTCCTCCTCCTCCTCCTCCTCCTCCTCCTCCTCCTCCTCTTTCCACTTCTCTCCCTTCCATTCCACCTCCACCTCATCCTCATCTTCCTCTAACCTTTATTGTCACCTGTCTTTCATCTTATCATTGGTTTCTTTTTATTACTCATCGTTCTCCTAGTCTTTCTTTTCAACAGCATTTTCCTGTTGTTCTTTACTAATACCTGCGCGTCCTCTTCCTGTCATATACTTTTATCATCGAGGTCATGTTAATCATTCTTCCTTTACCTCTTTCCTCTTTTTCTCCTCTTTCTTTTCCATCTCGACATTTGTCCTTTGAGTTTCCTCTAATTCATTTGTCCTTCCTCTTTTTCCTTTAGCCTTTAGATCTACGTAGCCCTTTTCTTACCCTTTTCATCATCTTTATCCTTTCTCTATCTCTCTCCGTTCCTAGACACTTCCTCAATCTTTTATTTCGTTATTCTTTTTACTTTTCTCACCTCTGTTTCTCAGCTCTCGATCCTACATCTCCTCCTTAGCTTTTCTCCCCCTCTTCTCCTTTTGCGTCTTTCTCTTACTCCTCCTCTGATATCTATGTCACTTCTCAGCTGTCGATCCTACACCTCCTCCTTAGCTTTTCTCCCCTTCTTCTCCTTTTGCTTCCTTCTATTACGCCTTGTCTAATATCTATGTCACTTCTCCAAATATTTATCATCTGACTCCAAATATTCATCCATCTTTGGCCCATCGGTTTCTCCTCCTGTTTCTACACTTCTCCTCTTCTTCCCTTTCTCTTCTTCGTCTTCTTCGTCCTTGGCTTCTTGCCTCAGCACCTTCTGTTATCAACGATATCACCTTTGCACACTCCTATCATCGTATACTAATACTTACTATCATTTACTATATCATTTTTTCCCTCATGTCCAACACAGTTTTATTTTCCTCCTCCTTCTCCTCCTTCTCCTTATCATCCCCTTCCTCCTCACCATCATCATCATCTTCCCCTTGGTAGTGGTGTTGGTGGTGGTGTGAGGGGTGGATCAATGCCTTATAATACGTGAGCCAACACAACAAGGGCGTGTCGGGATGGATGTACTGCCGCCCCGCTGATCGATGCCTCCCGCTCTACGATATACACAGAAACCCGCTCAATCCTATACAATATTAATACACGCTGGCTAATGACGACGCAGAGGGATGTGTGTGTGGAGGGGCTCTTGGATATTAGTTAGGGGTACCTGAATATTTTAACTAGGTGATGAGGCGATAAAGAAGACCTACAGACACTCCAGGCCTTGTACAGAGCACTAGTACAGTAAACAGACTTAAGGCTGACGAGGACTGAAGCCTGAAGGACAGTCTCCGCTATTGCTGAAAGCTATTTTGAAAGAAAAGAAATACACTGTAACGCATCATTTAACACTTTCTGATTATTATGCAGTATATGCACAGCGTGAGGAGAGATGTGGAAAAGAGGAATAGGTTCCAGAATCTGCTTTGTGGGGTGACATCATAATCATACCGTAGCAGTTAAAGAATGTCTATGGAAGGTGATGTAAATGTAAGAATCTGCAAAACGTGTTACATCCACATAAAATGAACACAGAGCAAGCCAAATTCAAGACTCGTTCCTTTCGAGATGCCTAGACGCATTGCATTTGTAAGACTACGAAAGACAGAACAAGGAAGACAGCCCCAGACTTAACCAGCTGCATTCATGAAAAAAACTGAGCGTACTGGTCGACTCTTTCTTTAGAGACCTGGACACAAAATACCAAGACAATGCAATGAATATTGAATAAAAGCCATTTGACCATGTGCTAGTAGAAAGAAATTTGCTTAGAAGTCACTGCCACGATAATCGAAATGGACAGGGTGGGATTAAAATTGATATTGAAATAGTTAATTAGTTATAATAACTATATCATAAGTACATGTGCATAATTTATAACTTATTTCCTGCTGTCGTATTGAGTTACCGCTTCTATCTGATTATATCACTGTGGTATGAAATGTAAAATTGAGTGGTGCAGGAAAGAAAAGTGGCAGGGGTACCGAGAGTGAAAGAACAAACAAAAATAAACAAAGTGGTATGGAATGAACGAGAGAAAAAGACAGAGGAGGAGTTAGGATTTCTAAATTAGTAACAGATGGAGTCAGAAAAAAAAATTGTCTCAGCTACTTGCATAAGAGGGGGTTCCCGGTAAACCAACAAACTCCCCTGGCTGGGACATTCTGTGTGTGTGTGTGTGTGTGTGTGTGTGTGTGTGTGTGTGTGTGTGTGTGTGTGTGTGTGTGTGTGTGTGTGTGTGTGTGTGTGCTGCGGAGAAAATTTACCTCATTTAATGCTGGTACATATTTTTCGTTCTATCTCTGCTACCATCGGACGATTACAATATATTCAACTTGAGTAAATTTTGCAGTAGCGATGAGGGTTAATCAAGTTTGTATCTAACCTTTTCAATTCAGAATTAATTCCACTCCTAAAAGTAATCGTCTGGTGGTAGAGTAAGTAGAAATAAAAATGCACGTTCTGAGTGAAGAATTTGTCAGTCTGTTGTAGTAGTAGAATCGGTGTGGTAGAGAGCGAAGGATTGGTAGAGAAATAGCACTGAAGAATAAGTCAATGATGGTGTTGGCAATGTGTACTGGTTGTAGAGTCAGGAAATCAAGCTTGTAGTTTCCCCATTCTTATTTTTCTGATTATTACTTAAAACTAGCGAAACATAACCAGAGTTTTATCAGGACAAACGCGTATCTCGGATGACTGAACATGGCTGCAACGTGTCTTTAAAATATTTACAAAGGAAGGTACTTGTTTCTCTCACTGTGCAAGAAACGTATTGAATCAATACCTTAACTAGAAAGCACTCAGAAAACGCAGTACCTCCGCCAGTGCCACCGCCATTTAAAAGGATCCGGATCCAGATCCGCCCCAAGATTTAATCAGTTCTTTCATGGCCCATGGCCCACCCGTCCACAAAATTTCATCGAAATTCATTGAAAATATTTGGAGATATTGTGCGGGATACTCCGGGTCCGGATCCGCCGCCAACTTTAATCACTTCTTCCTTGGCCCATGGACCACCCTTCCGCAAAATTTCATTGAAATTCATTGAGAACTTTTGGAGATATCGTCTGGGCAAACAGACAGACAGACAGACAGACAGACATAGGTGAATACATAATCTCCTCCAACTTCTTTGGCGGAGGTAATTATTAAGTTTCGTAAGCTTAGGATGTATATGAGGTTGATTGTTTATACTTTTACCTTCACTCATACTGCTACCAATCACTTCAAAACCAAACTAGAGTGAATAATAAGGTGAAAAAATACTACCAAGTAAATCGTTATCTGATAATAATTCAGTACCGACGCTTCTTCACTGTAGTTGTACGACAAGTAGCTGCAACCCCAGGATTATCTTAATGTGATTCCTGTGGACTGCAGGCCAAGGTTACATCTCACCCGCAATCCAGTATCCTCCTCTCGGAGGATAGGGACGGAGCTGAGGGATGTTTGCATAAACAAGCAGAGGAGCCGCCCACTTATGTCGTTGCCACCTCATGAAGGCGTACCCTCTCCAGCACCACCTTCATCGTATAAGTTGGCTCTGATCCTCTGCAAATACAGCCCCTGGCAGTAGCGAGTTGGCCAGAGGATAGACGAGAGATAAGAGGACTCTGATTAACCCGACTGCAAGGCGGCCTTAGAGCAGAAGCCTGTAATGATTATGCTAACATGACTCGCAATCCTGCCCCCGTGTTCGACTGATGGGAAAAATAGTCAGGAAGATAACGGAACTTTCTTCCTTTCTTCTTTCACTGCTTCTTTTTCTTGGTTGCTATTCTTCTCATTTCTACTTTGCTGTCTTTCTTTGTTTCTTTACTCCTTCTTTTCTTCTGTCCCTGTTTGCTTCTTTTTTACCGTCTCTTCATCTATCACTGCTTTCTTTTTGGTCATTCTTCCCCTTGATTTTGTTTTCCTTTCTTCCTTTCTCCTGTCGCATCTTCTTAATACTTGGCCTCCCTCATCTCGTCTCTCCTTCCTTCCTTCCTTCTTTTCTTGTCACTGCTCATTTGTTCTTGGCTATCCTTTTCCCCGATTCGTTTTTGTTTTTCCTTCCATTCCCTCCTCTGCAACAGCTCCTTTTTTCGTGGCAATCCTTTTCTATTGTACTTCCCTCGTTCCTTGCCTCCCTTCTCTATTTCTCTGCTCTGTTTATTTTACTGTGTCTACCGCCATTTATGATTTTTTTTTTGTCTTCTTTACCTCTTGGTTGCAGTTATCCCTTACTAACCTCTTCATGATTGTTTCTTGTCATCTGTTTTATGCAAATGAGTGAGTCTTAGCACCTGAAAGTATTAATTATTGCATTATTAATCCTCTCATGGTCGGGACAACTCTAAGATTCTATCCCAGTTGACACCAGACAGTTTTATTCAGCTGAGTGAGTTATGTAGTATGAGAGTGTTGATATTAATAATTCTTTTCCTTTTTCCTCCTCTTTCCGTCACAAGTTTCTCCCCCCCCCCCACTCCATCCACCCCTGCTCCCTCAGCTAATTCCGGCGGAGTCTCGTCTAACTTTCTCCTCTCTCCTGTTCTTAGCGCATCTTCATTTCCCACTGCTTCCTCTTCTACCTCAAATTGAATCTAAATTATAAAGGAAAATTTACTCTTTCATTGTTGTAGAATTGCAGTCAGGAATATCGATCCACTTATTTTCTCGACCTATTACGACACTTTAAGACAGTATTCTGAAACGTTGATTGGATTGTGCCTCCAGGTCTGCATTACCGACTTCCAAAAGTTACTGTTCACTGTCTCGTTACATGTGGTAAGGATGTGGATCGGCATTAATGTTATCAGTAGTACACTTGGGTATACTATTCAAGCCAGCAATTGGCAGTTTTATTCATCTTAAATAAAACCAAACAGAAAGAACCTTAAATAGAAGAAAAAAAAAACGAGTAACTTCTTCCGCTGCTGATAATGCACGTAAATGCAGACATGCGCTAACTATGTGAACACCAGTTTTCACACACCTACAGTATGATGACAGGAGTTCTTATATTGCATTGTAGTTCATATAACGCAGTCATATAAGAGGTACAAAGGTCACGTTTCCCTTTTCACCGTGTGTTTTAATAACGTCATAAAAAATGGAGTTTTGTCTTTCCTTTCACGATCTGAAGTTCAATAATATGTCCTTGGGAATGGGAAGAAAGTAGTTGGTCATGGCAAGAAGGCACAGACTAGGACAGATATAAATGACGGCTGTGAACGAAGCTGAGAGAATTAAGAACAAGAAAGAGGAATCTGAGTTGACTAATGGATGGGCAGAGGAGAGAAGAGTGTGATGGGGAAGGTTACAGATAGGAGTTAGGTTATTACAGTAGACAGAGAAGAGTGGGCAGCAACGGGAAGAGTAGTGTGTGTGTGTGTGTGTGTGTGTGTGTGTGTGTGTGTGTGTGTGTGTGTGTGTGTGTGTGTGTGTGTGTGGGTGTGTGAGGGAAAACTTGGATTGAGAGAGGTGAGAGTGAGTGGGCGTAAAGGACTGGGAAGAAATGAGCGGAAGAATGCGAGTGTCTGAGCTGGTGGGTGAAGAAAGTATTCTAAGAAAAGAAGGAGTGCGGAAAAGTGAAATTGTTAGGGGATGAAGAGAATGGAAAGGAATTTAGAGCAAGGGGAAGTGAAAATGAGAGAACTGAACTGAAATGGAATGAGTTAGAAGAGAGTGGGTGGTGGCAGAGTGGGCGGGGAGAGGATGCGTGGGTGGGGAGAATTGGGCGAGGGGAGGGTGAGTGAGTGGATAGGTGGAGTGTGAATGAGCAGGGAGAGGGTACATTGGCGGGTAGGAGTGTGCGGTGAGACAGTATGTGGCCCGGAGGAAAAGTGAGTGGGTGGGCAAAGAGAGGATGAGTGGGCGGGCGAAGAGAAGATGAGTGGGCGAAAGACAGTGTGTGGGTGAAGGAAAAGAGGGTCAGTGAGCTAGAGGAAAGTATGTAGGAGTGCCAGGAGAAGGTGAGTAGGTGGGAAAAGAGCGAGTGAGTGGATGGGACAAGGGTGAGTGGGCGGGAAGAGAGTGAGTATTTGGTTGAGGAGAGGGTGAGTGGGTGGGAGCTGAGTACACAGGTGGGCGAGGAGTGGGTGAATGGACGGGGACTGTGTGAATGAGCAACGAGAGGGTGGGTAGGCAAGAAGAAAGTGAGTGGGTGGATGGGGAAAGAGTGCGTGGGCGGGAAGAGGATGTGTAGGTGGGCGAGGATTGAGTGGGTGGGCAAGAAGAGAATGAGTGCGTGGCTTGGGATAGGGTGAGTGGGCAGGGAAAGGGTGAGTGTGTGGGCGGGGTGAGGGTGAGTGTGTGGGCGGGGTGAGGGTGAGTGTGTGGGCAGGGAGAGAGTGAGTGGATGGAAGGGGAAAGAGTAAGTGGGTAGGCAAGGAGAGGATGGAGTTGACGGGGACAGAGTGAGTGTGTGGGCGGGGAGAGGATGAGAGGGAGGGCGGGGGGGTGAGTGGGTGGGCGGGGCGAGGATGACAGGGCGGGCAGGGGGGTGAGTGGGCGGGGTGGGTGTGATCACAGGAACGGGAGCATCTTCATCAAGGGAGCCTGCAGGATAATGATGAGCCGCGCTAGTGTCAGCACAATCACGCCTCTCCTCTCATCTCATCTCATCCTCTCCTCACTCTTTATCATTCCCTCTCCTCTCTTCCTTATTATCTTCCTGCTTTTCCCTCTCCTCTCCTTCTTAATCATATTTTCTCTTCCTCTCTATTCTCTTCCCCTTCCCTCCGTTCCTCTCATCACACCTTTCTTCATTTTCTGCTTCCTTCATTTGTTGTATCATCTCATTTCTTTACTTTTTCAAATATCTCTGTATACTCTTTTTTCAACCATTTCATTCTTAGGGCATTCTCTTTCCTACATTTTCCTCCCACTTCGTCCTCCTCCTTCTCGTCTTAATCATTCTCCTCTTTCTTTCTTAACTGTGTTTGTTTTATGCAAAACTGAATAAACTAAAAGCTTAAAGTCATCAAAAATTACCGTTACCAGGAAACAGTAACGTCGAAGCAGTAGAGATCCATTTATTTCCAGAAGCCTAGACAGTGTGACGTATACAAGACTGGAGGTCATAGACTGCGAGAATGACAGACTGAGAAAGGCTATATCGGAGCTGACCAATTGTGTATAGCTGCGAATACAGGTACTGATCCATATTCTTTGCCATAAATACCGAGAGAGTAAGCAGTGACTCAAAACCCAGTACAGTGATCTTTGCAGCCCAATAAGCTTGTAAAACTAAATGTCAGGGTTTCATAATGGCATGACTAAAAAGCAGAGTGATGTCATCGTCCACAAGTGCACATGAAACATCAGGAATACCAGAGAGCTCTTGTCTTAGCAATTCGAACAAACAAGAAATGAGTGCACTGTATAGACATGTGCTCTGTGCCCGCCGTGATAAGAATGCTTTGCGGACAGAGAGTTCAAAAAAGTGTCCAGTGAAGCAGTTAGAGTAAAGACAGTGTAATGCAACACTGCAGTTATATGGAAGAATATCAAAAAGCTGATAAAAGAAGAGGAACTGGTTTTACAAAGAACCAAGATCAGCTCCATAGTACAGTATTCGGAAGAGTTTTATGGAGTGACCCCTCTCCCTTTCCCAACATCATTTTTCATTATTTATTATCTCTTCACTTCACCCTCTTCTTTCTCGTCTTCCTTCATTCCGTACTTCCTTACGTTCTCCTATCTTTTTTCTATTCTCGTGCTTTCCTACCTTCTTACTTTTTTCCTTCACACATTTCACATCATCTGTTTCCTATTCAGCTTTTTTTCTCCTCATCCATCTTTCTCCATTCCTGTTTATCCATTCTTCTATGATTCTTTTTTTACTATCATTCATTTCTTTATCTTCTTCATTCCTGATGTGTTCATTTTCTAGCTACTTTTTTTTTTTCTCTTTATTATTAAGCATCCATCCATCCTCATTCCAGTTTCTTCAGTACCTTATATCCTTGAATAATCTTTCTTCTTCCTCTTTATTATTTTCTCCCTATAGCCCATCTCCCAGCTTTCACATTCCTACCACCTACCATTCCTTGCTGCATCCTTTAATTACATTCCATTTCAACTGCCCATCTTTATTCTCATTATCTCTCTTCATCTTCTTCTTTTTCATCTTTACTTATTCTTATTCTTAGTCTTATTCTCCATCTAATTCCAAACTTTATTCTTCATAATCCCATTCTAACACTTCCCTTTTACAGCTCGAACTTCTTCCCCCACGTTAGGTGCATTTCCTTTTCTATGCCTGCACTACCGGTGTATGAGGAGGGTGGGGAGTGCCTTCATCTTTACTTTTCTCTCACTAATAGCATATTAACGTGTACCTAGCTACTTCATAATTGGGATCTCCTTGGTATGAGTCGTAAGGCCTTTTAAGGTGCTACGTGTCCTTTTAACGCCCTCCCTCCCCCCCCCTCTCTCTCTCTCTCTCTCTCTCTCTCTATTTCAACAACCTTCCTGCCTTTCTGTTCTTCCTTTTCTTGGCTGCTATTGTCTTTTCTCTTTCCACCTGCATCCTTGCCTCCTCACTTTCCATCTTCCCTCTCGCTTCCCTCCTTCCCTCAATTTTCTCTCCCCTTCTTGGCTCTCCTTCCAGTTTTGCTTCCCTTGCTCACATCGTCGTATATTTATCTTTCCTCTCTCTCTCTCTCTCTCTCTCTCTCTCTCTCTCTCTCTCTCTCTCCCCTTTGGCCAATTCTCCCTTCATTAATCCCCTGTTTCTCCTTATTCCTTGATCTCCGTCTCTTCTCCCTCCTTGACCTCTAACTCCTCATTCGCTAATACTTCTAATCCTCAGCCTTTCCTTCTCTTTCTTTCTTCCTCCATCGTTCTCTCTCTCTCTCTCTCTCTCTCTCTCTCTCTCTCTCTCTCTCTCTCTCTCTCTCTCTCTCTCTCTCTCTCTCTCTCTCTCTCTCTCTCTCTCTCTCTATATATATATATATATATATATATATATATATTCTCTCTCTCTCTCATATAGATAGATAGATAGATATAGATATATAGTTATAGTTTTAGTTACCTGTTTGTCTACCTAAATGTGATGCTGTCTCAGTCTGTCTGTCTGTCTATCTATCTATCTGCCTATGCTTATCTCTCTATGACTCTATCTTTTGATCAACCTATCTGTCCATCTTCCTGTCAGTGCCTCTCTCTACGGCTCAATGCAGTTTAATATCGAGATTTAGTACAATTGTTATAGTGAGCTTTTTACTCTCTCGCCAAGACGCCTCATTCGAAACAGTGAACTATAGCAGAGTCCCCAGAGTACACATTAAATAAGTACTTCTTTTGCAATCGACATTGAAGATAAATGTAATTAGTACCTGACAGCGAGAGAGCATTAGAGATTGTACGGTACCCTGAATACTATGCAATACGTATCTGCACTGTGATGGAAACGTGTTAGAGTGAGCGGAAGGTGTTCAAGTTGAGTAGCTATTGATGACAATGTTGATAAACACAGACTTTACCCAAAGTCACCACTCTTCACTGTAACTTCGGTTTTTGGTTTTGTTGAAGTGATTTTCACTTTGTTACTTGCTTTCCGCAAAGATCAAATCGGCATGTCGAGACTTGTATCTAGAGTCAAAGCTATTATTCGCGCGCATTGCGTAACAGCAATGCCAGACATCACCAGAAAAAATCTGTTATGCATAATCTTTCTTGAAATCGTTATTTCTGAATCAGTTTTCATATTTTGGGTAGTAAACCCTATATTTCTTAGGATGCGCAATCAAATAAACTAATAAAATAAATATCCTAACCTCATTAAGTTCAACGTTAGGACAATTTTAAGAATACCTTTGCTCTCTAGGTAAAAGATTTTGGAGAATTTTTGAGAAAGTTTCACATGGTCATACTGATTTTTCATGACGCATCCATAAAGGTATATTCCATATCCGTAAGTTCGGTACTTTCACATGATTGCACGATTACAGGCTGCCCCAGTACATAGCCTCATTTTATGCACTGGTAAGGGGGCAAGCTTTGAATGTACCTAAGTATTCTCTCCCGCTCGCTCCCCTCTCTCCCACGATCATTTATATATGGTACCTAATTGCAGGAGTGTCTGGCGCTGACCGGAACCTAGGGGAAGCGCCCATAGGGATACCACCTTCCTAAAACGTGGTCCTGCAGATCTTCCACTGCGCAAAACTGCGTTTACGTAAGTAAAAAAGTCTATGACCGTGCACTGAGCATGCACCACACTGGCTTAATATAATAGATATATCGTCATTGATGTCATATGTTGATTGCTTTTTACTTCGATAGAATAATCATACAGACTATCTTGGGATGTATCTTGTTTGCATATATGTATATACAAAGTTAATATTTTTAAAATGCATGGCCTGTAGTACTAGTTTTATTTATTACGAAGGTTAATTTCATTTTAGTGTCATATTCCTGCCTTTCCTGTAAAATTTTCTTCGGGTATTTCTGTCTACAAGACTTTTTTTTTTTTTTTTTTACGGCTCATTGCAAAGGAGTCTGGAGGATGAGGGATAGCTTCCCACATTTTTATCATTTTCTTAAAAACGGCTAAGTGTATTTCTATCCACCTAGAAAGGACCATAAGGTCTGTGCGATCTGTAAATCATTAAACTATAAAACACCCTCTCTCTCTCTCTCTTTCACTCGGTGTACCCTCAGTTCCCTCTCTACCCTACCTGACCACCACTCCCTGCCATTACCCACCATGCATTCACTCTTCCTCCGATCCACCCATCTCTCTCTCTCTCTCTCTCTCTCTCTCTCCCCTTCATCTCTTCTCTTCCTCCACATATACATTTCCTTGTTCTCTCTCTCTCATCTCTTTCACTTTACATACACTCCCTCTTTTCCATCCTCTCAACCATCTTCCTCTTCCACCTTACAATGACCTCCTCCATTCCTCATTCCTCCCTTCCCACCTTACGTCCCCTCTCCCTCCCAAACACCCTCCCCCCACCTCTTACCAGCACAAGAGCAGCGTTCCCCACAACAGTGACAGTGATGGAGTGGACGGGTATATAGATGATGGGGAAGGGGAGGCAGAGGGGAGGGGACGGGAGGAGAAGGGGGAAGGTGAGGGAAGAGAAAGGGAGACGACTGGGTGGGATGAGAGGTGAGGCGAGCGATGGGAAGAGGATGAGGAGGGGAGGGGAGGGGAGGAGAAGGGAGAGAGGAAGAGAAAGGATAGAGAGATAGATGGAAAAAGGAAAGGGGAAAGGATGGTCGGTGGCAAGGAGTGGGGCGTGAGGAGGTCTTGAAACATTGTAGTACACCAGGATCCAGCAATGTAAAGCTTTCATGATTTGCGAAGTGCCTTTGAGACCACTGCTATATTCTAATATTAGGTAATGTGGGAGCACACGCCATGAGACTCTTATCTGCGCTGCCCATCTCCGTCGCTTAGGCTTCTGATCTTGTGCTGAGTCATTTATTCACAATTCTGAGATACAAGACCACATCATTATCCCGGTTTCCACAGTTCCCTCTCCAAGTTGTTATCTTAACTACTACTTTTACCTACCAACCCACCAGTGACGGATGGGCATCTATGGAGTGGTGCCGGCTGCTCCGACCAGGATTTAATCCCTGGCGCTAACAGGCTGTGAGCTGGCAACACCAACAATTCATCTACCTGATAACAGAGTAAATAAAAAAATGAAGCTAAAAAAATTAGTCATCCCTCTCTTCATAAATATATAGGAATGGGACTTTTGTATTCCCATACTTAGATATTCTAGTGTCTGTACCTCTCTGGATGGTTGTTGGTCTGCTGTCTGAAAGGACGCGAGTTCGATTCCAGCCGAAAAAACTTGAATGGTTTGAATTTCGTTCATAAGTACCTTTACAGTTCTTCTACAAGACCCACCGAACTGTTATAAAACCTCGCCGCTAATGCCATCACACCAGTCTTGAACGAGGCAGTTCTAGTATGTATTCACTATGGAAGGTGGGCATTAATGTCTAGATTGTGACATATGAAGGAACGTAGCACTTAGGACTGCCGGAACTAAGGGAATGGACCCTGGATTACAGTATACAGTATGGCCATAGTAGTACGTATATGAAACTAGAGAAAGTACTGACAGAACACAGCGACTCCTTACCCAAATTTTAACCTTGACCCGCAACCTTAATCTTTGATCAACCTGCACCAAAGTTGAATCATTTCTTTCCAGACCCACTTACAGTGTATGTGGCAATTTTGATTCAGACCAGCAGAAAGGTTGATCAGAGAGTACAGCGAAGCCTCGACCATATTTTGACCTTGATCCGTGACCTTAATCTTTGTTCTGTGCCAAACTCGAGTTACGTTTTCCTATTGCCCCCACACAGTGTATGTGCTACCTTTGATCCAAATCATATTATCTTTCATGAGAAATAACCCGCACCCTAAAATCTAACAGTGACCCATAGCTTGGATCATTGCTCTATCTGCACCAAATGTAATACATGGCTTTGCAATTATACACAATGTATGTCAATTTTTATAAAAACAGATAAAGAATTTCTGAGATATTTTATTATGTATGCATACATGCACAGGAACTGACACGATCACAGTACAGTGCCCCAGGCCTGGCTAAAAATCTAAGCCTGTCACTCTCAGATCTTTTTTTAGACGCCATGGCAGGGTTGTTGGTGGCTCTCGATGTGGGGAGGGGGACCTCGATCAAATATGAACTTCATGTCTAGTGGTCCGGGGGGTGTTTTGCGCTGGATGTGGCTCATGAGAGTTTGCACCTGATATAATACTCTGATAGCAGGGTTCAGGGGAAGGTAACTGATGACTCTATCCTAAAGTGTCTGAATTAAGTAGCCTAGCCCAGACCCCTGTGTTACTGATGGTGCCGTAATGGGTTGATGACAGATGGCGGAAAACAAAGATAAGTGTAATAAAGAAAATTTAAAACCACTGAGTCGGTGGAGAGGTTGCCTCAATTCCCAATAGACCCAAGTTCGAATCCTTGTTGGGACAAGGAACAGTTTAAGGATTAAATTTTCGTCAAAAGCTGACTTATCTACTACTGTAAGACCCACCGATATGTCAAAATTATTCCTGCTAATACTAGTACACCAGTCCTGAATGAGACACCCCTAGCATATATTCAGTATGTTATTAGCGTCGAAGTGGTTGCATGTGGAGGTGTGTGATACGTAGGAGGACTGCTGAACCTCAGGGAACGAGCTAAGAAGCCTGTAACCAGAGTCGGACACACAAAAAACAGTAAAAGAAACAGTTGTAAGAAGAGTATGTTGGCAGATCAGTTCAGAAAGAACTAATATTAAACTTTTAAAATTGGGAAGTAGAGAAAAAAAATTATATTACAGGAAATGGGAGAAGCAAATTTAAGAGTAGGGAGGCAGATAAGCTGCAACTGCTGTCAAGAAAAGAGCTGAGGTGAGGGAATGTTAGGGTAGGTCTTGGATTATGGAGGAAGGGTGGCAGAAGGTGTGGGCAGGTGAGAGAGGGTGAAGGAGTTAGGGTGCAAGAAGCAGGGGAAGAATACAAAAGAAGATGGATAACCGTGACGACACACGGAAAAGAAAGGTGAAACGAAAGGAAATTTTCATGAGGGAAGATTGGAGAAAGGGGAGAAAGACGAGGAAAGAGAGGAGAGTGAAGAAGGAAAAATGAGCGCCTGAGAAAGTTCCGGTGCAAGGGCGGACAGAATGCAAGAGAAGATGGATGAAGGTAAGGGGAGGGAAAAAAAAAAAAAGGCAAAATTAAAAATAACTTTCATGAGGGTAGACGAGGTAATGTGTGGGAACGAGCGAGAGTGAAGGATAAAAAATGCCTGTTTGGGGAAAAATCTACTTATGCATAGCAGGGAACATTTGTAGGGAGAGAGACTTAAAGACATAACACTTATTTGCTGTTATGACTATTTGTTAAGTAAATTCATCTGACGTAAGCTGAAACAAAATATCAGAGCCGTCCAGATCATGAGAGAGTTAATGGTAAAGGATTTAGCTCCTTCAGACTACTATTGTTCATTTAGCTTTTTATATTCAGCTGTCATAGCTGGAATAAAGTGCTGGTGATTTTAGTCATGAGAACTAGTCCCGTGTATCAAGTAGCGCATTCCCTTGCTTTATTACTGCAACCTCAAGACGGTTTTCTTCAGCTTAGGGGAGGTCCTCTATTGTAAAGAGGTGAATAAGAGCTTTACCTAACGTCCCTCCCTGACTCAAAAACTCACTCCATAACTAAATAAATTCTTCAGGATGCAGGGAAGCTGATATAAAGGATACGTCCTGGGACTGAAGAGTATAAGAGCCCGAGGACGTCGTTTTCCATAATGTTCTCGCTACCCTCAGCTTAAGAGGCTCCATTCCATATAAAAAAAAACCTCCTAAGCTTAATAAGACTGTCTCTTGGTAGTAAAAACATAATGAACTGAAACAAACGTATTCGGGGTCCGTATGCAAATCGCCAGCCAAAATATGTTGTTGGCTAAGATGCGAGTTCCCTACAAGCCAAATTTGAAGGAAATTTACCAAACTCTACGGAATTCAGTCACTGCGTTTCACAAAAAAAGCTAAACCATATTAATTAATAAATATATGGCGGCTGGCATTCGGTCGTCATTGATCAAATCCTCACCAAAAGTGATAGGCTTCTGCACATCCACATAGTTGCTATTTCCTGAAGATTTAGCGAAAATTCATCCATATCTTTTAGACATATTTTAGCAACAGATACATACACATAGACGCACACTAACAAAAACTATATCGCCTCGCCTTGCTAATGGCGGAAGATAATGAGACATCCTCGCAATGAAGGGTTACAGCAAAAAATTAATCGTCTGCAATTATGATCTTGATGTAGTCGACAATTTAAATTTTTCTCAAATATCTCTCTTTTGTTGCCTGTGTGTAAAGCACCTTTGTAAGTTTCCATTTCTCTATTTCTTTTCACTTCACTACGTTCCTTTTTTTCGAATAACTGTTCATTTATTTCTCTTTAACCCCCTTTTCCTTATATCTCGCCTGCCGGGCCATATTCGTGTTCCAGTAAGTGTTCATTCTTTTCCCTCAGTATCTTCTTCCCCCTCTTTCTTTCCACCCAGATTACTTTTCATTCGTCTCCTTCCTTTCCTTCTTGCTTTCGTACCAAATCCTGTTCCAGTATGATTTCATGCTTTTCCCTCATATCCTCCTTCCCTCCCTTCCGTCTTTTGCCTCCATCTTGCTCTAAACCACTGACCTACACATTTTCCTCTTCCCTCCCGTCTATCAACTGTCTCCTGTTTCCCAAGATATTCCTTTTCCAATAAGTCTGTATCCTTTTGTACAGTACGTTGCCCCTTCTTTCCTTTTTTTCTCCTTAACCTTCTTCTTTTTCCAATAATTCATCGTTTTCTCACTACCCCTTTCCATCTCTTCTCTCTTTTGTACCACATTCATTTTTCAATATTTTTTTTTCTATTTCCCTTTCTTCCCTCATCTCTTCCATTCTTTCTTTCGTGACATATTCTTTTCCTAATAATTTCATCTCTTTTAATATTCATCTCCCTTCCTTCCCTCTTTCCTTCCCTCCTTTCTTTCGTACCAGGTATTTTTTTACCAATATTTTTCATTTATTTCCATTTACCTCCATTCCTTCCCTTTCTTCTTTGCTTCCATTCTTGCATCTGCCTGTCTACCTCTTTCGACTATAAACGCTGACGTCTCATATATCTCCTTCTCGCTTATCTGTCAGCTTACTTCGATTTCCCATAATCATCCTTTTGCAATAAGTTTTCCTTTTTTTTCTTTCCCTCTTTTTTCCTCTCTCTCTCTCTCTCTCTCTCTCTCTCTCTCTCTCTCCCTCTCTCTCTCTCTCTCTCTCTCTCTCTCTCTCTCTCTCTCTCTCTCTCTCTCTCTCATCCTTACTTCTGCGTCTCAAAGCCATCGACTACTCATTTATCTCCTTCTCGCCCATCTGTCAACTTCCTGCTCAAGCCTTGTCTTTTATTCACTCTCCCAATCACTCGCTGTCTACCACCCTCCTCCACAATTGTTTTTACCTCCTATCTAACTGTCCATCTCCCTTCGCTTCCTATCTTCTTTCCATTTCCCTGCTCCTCTTTCATCTTCCTACTCTTCCTCCTCCTCCCTCCATTCTCCTCTTTCACCACCAGTCCATCTTTTCTCTTCCTTCTCCCCTCTCCGCCTCGTCCAGCCGCTTTCTCTCTCTGTTTTTTATTTATTTATCTTCTTTGCGTTCTAGATAGTTCAAGTCACTCAGTACGTTGACGCCATTTCATATTTAATTCTTGTCTCCACGCAGTTTCATTCAAGTTTAGGTGAGACTTTTGGGCTGAGAGGGGTGAGATGCTGCCTTCTTTAATATTTCCAGAAAGAGAGGTCTTTTCTAAATTGCATTAAATTGTCTAGAAGTAAGAAAAATACAGTCAAACTATGCCACAGTAGTGAAGGTAATAATCCTTCATGAAGTTCTTCCTTCAAGCATGATAACAGTTCATCTTTTATTTATCTCCTAATCTCTCCTGTTCATCTTGTATTCCTGATTTTCCTTCTCTCTTCGTTTCCTTCGATTATCACACGCCTGGGGCTTTCTCCATCCGTCTCCCTCTTTCTGTCTTCATCTCTTTCAACCTTCAGCTTCCATCATTTCATTAGTCTCTTATTTCCTTTTTTCTGCCACTTAACCTTTTTTCGATCACCTTTCCTCCTGCCATTCCTGTTTTTTTTTTCTTCCTTCTGCCCACCATCTTTAATCCGAAGTTCCCCTTCTCTCTTCCCCTCTTGCTCGTATTATTTAATTTCTGCTCCTGTCTTCTTTCCTTTTCGCTCTTACTTGTCTGCATTTTCTTTCATCTCCTTTCCACCCTCCATTCCTTTTTCCTCCCTTCACTCTGCCATATTTCATCCTCTAGTTTTCGTCCTTTTTTCCTTTCTTTGCTCATTTTTCTTCCATCGTTTCTTCCTATATTTTCCTCCTGTCCATTTTGTTTCGTTTCACATCCCTCCCTCTTTTTCTATTCCTCTCCTTCCCCAGATCATATCGTTTCCAGTTCTCTTCTCCTTCTCCCCCTTGTTTTCAACTTTATTTCCTTTCCTTATTATCCTTCCAGTCCATTTTTCATTCCACATTTCCTATTCTTTCGTGTTCCTCTCTCTGTTCTTCATTCATTTGCAGCTCTCCTCTTTCATCCTTTCTCTATCCTCCTTTTTCCGTTTTCTTTGGCCCCCCCCCCGTCCAACTTATCTCGTTCGATTTTTTTTTTTCCCTCTCTTCTCCTTTTCCTCTCCCTGTCCACCATTTTTCATCTCCAATTTTCGTCCTCTCCTCTCCTTTATTTTTTTCTCTCCCTCCTTTCTCTCTTCCTCTTATCGGCCTTGTTTCTTTATATATCTTTCCCTCTCTCCTTCTCCTCACTCTTCACATCTTCTATTCACAGTTCTAACTTCTCTTCTTTTCCTTCCTGGTTTACATGTGTGTATTTTTTCGCCTCGTACTTGCACTATTATCTCAAATTCATTTTCTTTTTTAACCTCCTATCACTTGTCCACCACCTTTCATAAACCAATTTCTTTTCCCTCCTCTTTTCCCTTCCCTGTTACGCTTCTCTCTGACCTAATACCTTTTGTGTTTTCACCACAAAGTCATCATCTCGCTTCTATTTTTCCATTTCCCTATTTCTTTCACTCTTCATTCTCCTCCCTGTCACTTCTCTTTCACTTGTTATGCTTTTTCGTTACCCTCTGCACCTCCTTCCTCTCTCTGCCTCATCTTTCCTCTTTTTACCTCGGCTTTCCTCTTTCCCCATTCCATTCTCTATTATTTACAGTTTTCTTCTCCTTTGTTCCTTTCCTTCTCTTCTCTCTTATCAGTCTTTCCATTCGCTCCTCTTCATTTTATTCTCCCTCTTTCTGCCTAGATTCTTTCTGCCATCAGTTTTCCTCTTTTCTTCTTTCCTTTTCTTTCTTTAGGTCATTGCAGTTTCTTCATCTCTTCCTTCAGTCCTCATTCTTCCGTTCTCTTTTTTCTTCTTTCCCTTCCTTGATCGTCATCTTACATTAACCTCATTTTTCTCTCTCGTCTCTACCCCTCCTATTTTTTTTTCCTCGCTCCACTACGCAGCCTTCTCTCTCTCTCTCTCTCTCTCTCTCTCTCTCTCTCTCCCTCCACTTTTTTACTCTTCTCCTTGCTTTCTTCTTCCCGTTGTACGTCCCCAGATCTTCTTTTCTCTTCTCCACACTTCTCTTTTTTTCATCTTTACTCTTCCTCTTTCCTTCGTTCCAGTTTACATTCTCTCTTCTTGTCCTTTCGTCCTCATCCTTATACACAGATACATTTTTGTGTCTTCACCTCTCTCTACCTGTCTCTTCCTCTTTGTCCGCAGGTCCTCTCTTCTACTCCCTTCTCTTTTCCTCCCTTTACTTCTCTCTTCTCTTTGCCACTCTTCTCTTTTCCTCTCTTCTCTTCTCTTCCCTTTTCTTCTCTTCTCTTTTCCTTTCCTCTCTTCTCTTCCTCTCCTCTCTTCTCTTCTCATTTCCTCTCTTCTCATCTCCTCTCTGCACTTCACTTCTCTTTTCCTCTCTTCTCTTCTTATCTCCATTCATTTCTTCTCTTCTCCTCTCTTTCCCTCTCTTCTCATCTTCTCTTTTCCTTTCTTCTCATCTCCTCTCTTCACTTCCCTTCTCTTTTCCTTTCTCCTCTTCTCTTTCTTTCTCTTCTCTTCTCTTCACTCTTCTCCTCTTCCTTCTCCTGCTACTCGTCCTATCAATACCGGACTAAAGAAACTCAGAGGGTGAAACATGGTGCGCCTGACTGATCTCTAAAGGGTCGCTTCATGAGATGTTCGACCCCTTCCTCTCTCAAACCTCAACCTCAGGACGAAAATATTTACCAGCGTGAAGTGTGTGTGAATCAATTAACGTGCGGCGTGTGGAATGATGTTGTGTATAATTAAAGGACTGCGATAATGGCGGAGAAGGAGAACAAGAAGAAGAAGAAGAAGAAGAAGAAGAAGAAAGAGGAAGTAAATGTAAGCAGCAGAGACAGCGACAAGAAGAGAAAAATCAAGACAAACGGTAGAACTATCTATCCCAAGAAGATGAACCAAACGAACGAGAAATAGGATTATGTAAAGAAAGGCAACAGAACCAGTGATAACAAGAAAAAATAAAGGAACAAAAGATAGCAAAGAGGAATAAAGGAAATAAATAAAGGAACAAGCGATAGCAAAAAGCAATAAAGGAACAAAGCAAAGAGGAATAAAGGAACAAGAGAGAGCAATGAGGAATAATGGAGCCAGCGATACGAAAAAGTGGAACGAATCAGCAATTTAAAAAAAAGTGGAAGAAAACGAAAGCAGAACCAGTGACAACGAGCAAGGAAAACAAGCGAACGTACGACAACAAGATTACGAAATAAAAGGTCTGAAGATTTTTTTTTATGAGAAGATAAAGCAGAAGAACCATTGATTACAAGAAGACACAGACGAAAGCGGCAGAACAAACGATATTAAAAACAGGAGGTGAAATAACTGAAAATAACGAAAATAAAAAAATGCGACGGTACGAAAAGCAGATCAGCAGACAGGAACTTCGAGAAGAGGAAATATCTAAAGCAAAAGATCCAGCGCTACATAAGAGGAATACACAAAAAATACCTATAACAAGGAGATAAATAAATTTAAAAAAAAGCAGTAGAGCCAACAATGACAATAAGAGGAAGCAAACGAACCTGGAATAACAAAAGAAAACGAGAGCAGTATAATTAGCGAAAAAAGTAAATAAACGAAAGCAGTCGAACTGGGGAAAAAATGTAGCAAACGAAAGCAGTAGAAACAACTTTGAAAAACGAGGAAGTAATCGAAACTAGTAAAACTAATGATTGCAGATCGAAGGCGTAAAATAAGAATTATTAGAAAGATGACAGCAGAGGAAGAACAGAAAGGAGATGGGTTTGATGTCTTGCATGAGTGTATTCATTGTTGGTTATGTCACCCATTATTTTATTTGTTTTCCTAAAATTTCTCATCTCCCTGGTTTTCTAATCACCTAGATTTCATAATGTAGAATTTCGAAATCCCTATACCAACCCCAATGCCTACATTCTTGCTGCTTTTCAAATTTACATGTTCAGTTTCTTTGGCTACACAGTGGGTCATCTAACCTAACCCATAGTCATGGTGGAAAGTGTGTTCCGCTGCCACAAGATGAAAATTTTGTCCTGAGGCAGAATTTAGTAGCGACCTTACGTCCTTTTCTCCTTCTTGATTCACATTTTGAGCTGCAGGAAAAACAACAGTCATGAGGAGTTTCTTGCATTTCCTTTCCTTTTCCTTCACGAAAAAAAAAAGGTCTCCTCTCGTAACTAATATTTGCTTTTCCAGAAAAAAAAAAAAAAAAAAAAAAAAAAAAAAAGGACGACTCTACGTACTCCTTGCTTGTCTACAAATACAACTCTAAGTTAACAGAGGAAGATGATAGGAAATTTGTTAGTAAAGATGCCATCCGATTTTTCTTGGGGAAGGATAATTGCCTCCACGGACATTCCTCTCCACAGTTTTGTTGTCTTAGTTCTACAGAGGCATGGTCTGCTGTGTCACTGGAATTATTGTCTCTTGAGGGTTTTCCGCCGTGGACTTAACCAGCTTAGCCTGAGGACATCTTTTTTTATTCTTGCTATCTCCTGACGATTTTATTAAGCACAAGATAGGCTTTTTGGGACAGATATGGCCTAAATACCATCCCTTCAATAACAAAGAGCATTTCTAAAATTAATACGTTCGTCTGGTAGCCGCAAAAATAAACTGAGAGAGCACTGGTGAGGAGAATACACTTGATGGCGCTGTGGACCCTGGGTGGAGCTAAGCGGCTGCGGCATCTACCCGGGAGCCAAACTTCCTTGTATTTCCTTTCAACCTGGCCCGACCCATGTGAGGTGCTGTCTACCGCAAGAGGAGCGCCAGTTCCCTTAACAGAAGCAGTTGCTTACCTGTGGTTGACGAATTTGCTCAGCCAGACAGGCCGAAGTTAAGCAAAAACAACAGAAAACGGACGTCACCCAAAATGAAGGAGCTAAAATTTAAATCGATAAAGCGTAGGAAAGCCTTCAAATTTATACTAACATTCATGGAGCACCTCTGGTTAATAGGTGTTGCACTCATCAACAATTGAGATGCCACATGAATTATACGAGTATCTTTATCAAGCGCTTCAGAAATTAACATTAGAAATTGCGACTTGCCTTGCCCTTCGCGATATATGGTTTACCCATACAGACATTAAAAAAAGAAGATTAAAGAAAAGGCGAATTTATACTGAGCGGTCACTAAACTGTGAAGCCTGTTATATTATCATGTACAAAACAAAGATTCTGAATCTTCATGATGTACCAGCGTCTGCGTGAAAATCCAGCTGACTGTAAGATATCGAAAAATTTTTGACCAATTTTTATTTCGGGAATGACTTATGAGCTGTAAAATTTGGTAAAGATTCATTGACCATCCTCTCTTCCTCAAGGACTCCCACCACTCACACCCAACCCTCGCTCAAGTAAATATAAATATGTATATACTTGTCGGATTACCAATAAGCATTTTCATAGGCTTGGATTTTTTTTACTGTATAGCTTGTAAAGATTTCACTCGTAAGCAACTATAGAGACAATACTGCCAGAGGGCAAGAGTAAGCTGTGTATTTTGGCATAACTTTTACATTGGTCCCACGATGCACCAGCATTCTTTTTTGAACGGTAACAATTTAGTACCTGGGAGTTCTTGCATGGTGCAGGCTCGGCCCCTGAAGGCCTGAGTTTGCGTTAATGAGCATGGCGTAAAGGTGCATTCTTGAGAGTGCTCTTGTTTAATTTACAGTTTCGTCCACTTATTTAAGAGTTGACAATTTTCGATGCTTTTATCTGCAACTTAGCCCAGCTCAGAATTAAAACTGGTTTATTTAATCCCTCCAAAGGTCTCCCTCCATAGTTTTTACTAAAAATATAAAGACAGTATTCCTACTGAATCTTTGTCTTTTCCACAAAACATTGTTATTAGGCAACATTTGCAGTCACTTGGTAGAAATGGATCTAAGTGGAAAACTAATCTAGCTAATTTGTAGATCTAGATTCTATTCAAGAAATACCTGGTCAGCGCCAAACACTGTCTTTTAATAAATTACTTTCAAGATCAAACCAGTTAATTTACCATTTGCTGTTTTATTTTTCTAAGCATGTTTACAAAAACGAGGTAATTTGTAGTCTTGTTTTTTGTCTTTTTTTTTCTGTGGTGGAAAGAGGGGAGAAGCTAGGAATAGAGCTGGGGAGAGAACTGGGGGGAGGGTGGGGAGGGTGCTGTTGGGAGAGTGGAGTGATGGAAAATATTTAAGTCGTTTTGGACATGGATCTACCGAACAAGCACACCATGTTTGATAACAGTCTGGTGCCGTAGTCTACGAGGTTGGTGGCAGCAAACACCGGATAGTGGACTGACACACAACGGACGCCCCAGACTTAGACATGGCTATTGGACTATGCAATTTTTATACAAATTCTACTCGCCTCGTGTGCCGGGGTGGTGAATAAATAATCTCAGTCTTTCATTTTCGCACTTATAAAAATTCTAATCCATCATGGTGGCGACTTTACGATTCTCCGAGACAGGAGACAGGGGGCCAAGGGAGGTCACAGAGATACAACTGAAAATCGACCAGAACGTAGGAGAAAGTGTGGGTAGTATTTTCAGCCGGCGTGGGGGAGGGGGGAGAAGGGAGAAAGGGAAGGAGAAAATGAAAGAGAGAGGAGAGGGAAGGAGGGAGAGAGAGAGGAAAAAATATATAAAGGAAGGAAGGAGAGACGGAAGAAGATGAAAATGAAAAAGAGAGCAGGAGAGATGAGGCTGAGAGAGAACAGGCAGGAAGGAAGAGGAAAAGGAAGACGAAAATGAAAAAGAACAGGTGGGATGAGACAGAGAGAAAAACGAAAACGAGATATGGAGGAGGAGAAAAGATATGAAAAGGAAGGAGGAAGCTGGAGATAAAAAGTGATGATTGAAAGGGAAGAAAAAAAAAGAGAAGTCCGGAGGGTTAAGGAAGGCAGGGAAACAAAAGAGAAGGGTGGAGTATGGAGAGAAGGAAGAAGAGTAAATGAAAGAGAGAACAGGAGGGATGAGGAAGAGAAAGACAGATATGGAGAAGGAGAGAAAGAATGAGAGGGGAGGAAGAATGGCGAGGTAAAGAAAACAAGAGAAAATGAAGGGAGATGAGGGAACGAAGAGAAACAAAAGCGAAAGGTGGTGAGAAAGAGGGGGAAGAAGAGAAAAAAAAGGGGGGGGGGAGCAAGACGGATGAGGGAGGTAGAGAAGCAAGTGATTAGAAAACGAGAAAGATTGCGAGGGAAGGAGACAGGTGTAAAGAAAGATGATGGGAGAGAGCAAGGGAAAAAGGGACGGCAGAAAGGATGAGAAAAGGAAAGGATACGAAAGGGAGAGTGGAGAGGGAAGAAGAGAAAATGAAAGCAAGGGCAGGAGGAATGAGGGGAAGAGGAGAAACAAACAAAACGGAAAGAGGAGGAAAGGATGAGATGAAAGTTAGATGGTGATGTAAAGGTAAATGAAGAGAAGAAGCAAGAGAAAGAGATATTAGGGATGGATGAAGTGAAATATAAAGAAGGGAAAGTAAAGAAACAGCACAGGAAGAATATGGATAGATTGAGGTTAGAAAAGAAGATGACTGCATGTAATTTTGAATGCACAAGACCTATGAAGAAAAAAAGAGAATTAATCGAGATAGAAACGACAAAATCAGGTATACAGATATTTCAGCATATATGTAAGAGGAAAAAAGTTAACACACAGGGAGAACTTCTTTCAGCTGCCGTGCGCTCGAGGATGTAAAAGGCAAATATATCGATTACCACCAAAACTGACAGGAAAGCTAAGAGTCTACGTACCTTAACTCTTCGGTGCCGTGGCGCTAAAATGTTTTATTCTTGTTACCTTAAGAGGGTTATCCGCAACCTGGGAAATACTTTTTGGAACTGGAATAGAAAAATACAACCATCAACAAATCCATCACAAATAAAGGGTCCTCCTAAACCACATCAAATCGTCTGGTAGTAGCAAGATGATCCTATAAAAAGAGCCACATTACTGAAAAAGTTTTTAACTTGAATTTCAAAACTTTCCTCAATTTCCATGGTCTGCAACACCACCGCAATCATCAGGTACCACCACCAAGAACACCACCACCAGCATAGCACCACTTCCACCATCGCCACCACCACCACCACCACCATCATGACCACCATCATCCTTTACCACCATCACGAACACCAATATTTCAACATCAGCACATCCATCATCACCATTATCACCACCAGCACCACCAGTTACCATCACCAGCACCACCAGTTACTACCACCACCACCAGTTACCACCACCACCGCCACTACCATCACCACCATCGCCACCACTACTACCAGCACCACAAGTCCTCATTACAGGAACACCCTGATAATTCCCACCAGCTCTTGTCTATCATTATCCCGAGGCATCTTGTCCCTATTTGTTCGCTGTTTATCCTAAGCGTTCACAGCGAGTGTTGGTTTGTTTGTACACCAGCGAGACCCGAGTGTTTGACCGGTTTAAAAATTTACATCCAATTCTGAGTCCCACTGAAGTCCCCTGTAAAATTCAGCATGAGAGGCACTCGGTTCGTCCGTCGGTGTCTGCACTAGGATACACAAGCAGTCCAGAGGCGGGAACAACCCTGAGGTACAAAAAAGTAACTCCACCCCTAGACTCTGATTGCAGACAAGAAGTGTTTGTTCTTATATAACCATTATGCATAAAAACCCGCGCACAATACAACTCGTGAAACTTGGATCACTGTGAGATAAGTTACGATGCAAGAATCAATTATGCACTTAAATGAGGTAGCGTATATGATTAGGTACATAATGAAGAAAAAATACATGATAAACACACGATGTATTCGAGTATGTAAAAATATCTGATGGTTAATGTGAGACGTTAAAGTGACAAATGGAGGGAATTTTGATAGGAAGAAAAATGTTAGAGCAGACAGATATTATCAAAGCCAGTAAAATTCTCAAGCAGAGTAAAACAATGGTCAAAGAACAAGCAGAAGATGTTGGAAAAGAAGTAATACTCTTAAAAAAAAAAATCTGCAAAGTTACTATCAGGTAAGCAGGGAGTACGACGAGAAGGGTCCGGGTACAAGAGGAAAGAGAGAGAGGGAGGCGACGCAGATGAGATAGTGAAGAGGGGGGTGCAAGAGAAGGTAGTGTGTGTGTGTGTGTGTGTGTGTGTGTGTGTGTGTGTGTGTGTGTGTGTGTGTGTGTGTGTGTGTGTGTGTGTGTGTGTGTGTGTGTGTGGAGAGAGAGGGAGTGCAGAGAACCAGAGGAGGGGAAGAAGGTAGGCACAATTAAGGGAGAGTGTGTGAGTGAGAGAGTGAGGGAGAGAAAGACAAAAATGACAGGGAACGGGGAAAGAATGCTTATCAATAAAAAAAAGGGTGAGAGGTAGGGGGAAGCTGACCAAAAAGAAAGACAAAATGCTGCATATGAATCATGGAAGGAGGGGATGGAAAAAGAGAGGAAAAATGGCAAAATATATAACAGGGAAAAAGAAAATAAAAAAATCGGAGGGAAGGGGGAGGAAGCAAGCCAGGACCGAGTAAGGAATGGGAGGTGAGCGTGGGTAGGAGAAAAGAGAGAGAGAGAGAGAGAGAGAGAGGAAAAAGGAAGAAAGAAGAGCAAGAAAAAGTGTCAGAACGGAGGGAACTGAATATTATAGAGGGAGGACAAGCAAGGGCAGACGAGTTGTATTTCGGGAGGAGGGGAACGAAGCAGAGGAGGAGGAGGAAGTGGAGGTTGAACGAAAGACTGGAAGAGGAAAAGAAAAAGATTGATCGAGGAAGGAGGGAAGACGGATAATAGAAGAGGAGGGCGAGTGGGTGAATAATGAGGACGTAGTATGCAGGAGGAAGGCAGAGGGGGGAAAGCAGGCTGAAGAATAAAGAAAGGAATAGTGAAGAAGAACTAGAGGGACTTGGGAAAGGGGATGATAAAGTGAGAGGTATTAGGAGTGACCTTGGCATGCGTTACCTGGAGGTCACCAAGCAAGCGAGGGGTCACAAACGAAGAGAGGGGAAGTCTCGGGTCAATGTCAGGGGACAGTAAGGCGGGTGATTTTGGAAGTGAGGGGAAATGGACGTGTTAGTAAAAGAGGTAAAGGCAGAGGCTCTTGTGAAGTTGCGATAATAGTAAAATGAAGGCTGAGGTCTGAGAGAGATGATAATGAGAGAGCCAGTGTTGAAAGTAAAAGGAAATGTAAGTAAAAGTAAGGAAAAAACAAGATATAAGTGAGAAATGAAGTTGAAGGAAGTGAGAAAGGAAGACTGAGGTCACACACACACACACACACACACACACACACACACACACACACACACACACACACACACACACACACACACACACACACACACACACACACACACAGGGAATGGGGCGGGTAGGAGGGGCAGCGACCACCCACATTCCTTTACGATCAGGGCGTGAAGCTACACAAAGGCGACGGCCGATAACCTCTCTATCCCATCGTCACGCCGGGGAGGGGTACAGCCTCACCCATGGTGCTGCAGGCTACACGGACAGTACCATCACATACACTGACCGTACTACCAGCTATACATCACTACCACCACCTACACCCACCCTGCTGCAAACTACATCACAGTACCATCATCCGCACCCACGATACTACCAGCTACACTCACAGTACTGCCAGCTACATCCATAGAGCTAGCAGCTATACACGGTCAGCACCACCATCCTCACTCACTGTACAGTACTACCAGCTACACGGTCCTTCATGAACGGTAGGCTTCAGTCAGGAGCATAAGTTTACCTACTCTTTCACTGCATCTATTTCACATTTAGGGATGTCATTCTCTCTCATTACTGACGCATCATATCAGGAGTAATCATTTATGTGGCAAGAAATCTAACACGCCTCACTTACCTTAGGAATCTTAGACAAGGGAAGAAAATGGTAAGTCGAAGAGGTGCCTGATCCAAACTGGATCAGACATTTACGCAACATTTTGTTAACCTACACGCATACATACATACGCAGATATCTACTGTATATACATACGGACCTGATCACTATAGTTATGTCTTCGCATTCTCTGATGAACACTGAAGCTTCTAGGATTCACTGTAATCCGAATAAAATAGCCTGACATTAGCTGTAATACAATAATTGAATTGCCTCGACAGTGACTGAGTTAACAATCCTAGTACAGTATTAACCCACTCAGATTCCTATGGCATACTCCATTAAAAAAAATCGTTTGGAATTAGCTGGTGTAGATTAGAACTGTCCCGATAAGAAAGGGACATTATATTTGCTTAGTACGGATATTGTTTGTATCAGAAACATGACAAAAATAAATCACTGAGGAAAGTAAAAGGTGCAAAAACAGCCTTAGTAAAGAAGATACTGCGCAAAACAAAAAATGAAAGTACAGCATACGAGTACAACCTCATCCAAGCACGGTCCGGGTACCTTCTATTGTCTCTCGCCACACCCACCACCAGGATACAAAAGTCGTGAAAACTGGGAGAGTTTGACAAGAGGGGTCCTGACTCTTAATGGTACTCTCGTGAAGGGATGGTCCGGCACAAAAGGGTTTTATAGTTGCCCCACCTTAACTTGGCGCAGATTTTCGTCCTTTAGCGGCGTATTTCCCATTGTTCAGAGGCTGAATGAAGCCGTCACACTTCTTGATTATTATCATATTCTCGTGTTAATCATTAGTTACAACTCAGCATTCAAGGTGGAGAGATGGCAGTTTTAGGTCAAGCTAAAGTGAAAAGACTAAAGTGGCAAAACTGTGCGTTGGTGTCCGTCATCTTGTGTCCACCAGGGTAACGTCCATGATCAAAAACTTTCTTAAGTTCTTCTGTCCAAGAACGTATTTTATATTTTATTCTTGTTGCCACCAAATAAATTTTTCACCAAAAGAAAGACCTCTCACACTGAAAGGAATAGGGGGGTACGGAAGGCAACACTCAGCCACTCCCGTTCGTAAAGTATATCTTGTGGTGAATGAAAATGTCTTGAAACAGAAAGAATAATGTATAAAATACGCCATAGTAATGAAGGGGTGAGTTTGGCATCAGGCGACATATATTACTGGGTTATTCCTCTAATCTCGAGTCGACTTTATTAACCATAGAAGAGATCCTTGGTAGCGAAAGAATCAGTGAACGACACATCTAATCCTCCTAGTTCAGACAGTCTTTCGTGAACTGAAATAAATCGTCTGGGGGTTGCACGAATGAAATAAGAATACGTTATCGAACTGAGGACACAAAGATAAAGTTATAAGATCGCTTGGTTATATTTTTCTCCTCAGTTATGTAGGTACAAATCATTTCAGAATTAATGTAGAATGAATATTATACTGAAAAGAACTTCCGTCAAACATTATTAGTTTTGACAGCAGTTCACTGATACGGCAATGCGTTGGTCGTAAAAATCAGGTAACATTCCCTATAAATAACTCCCCGCCATTGGTTAAAGGGATACCGATGCGCAGCTGCTGCAAGGTCTATTGGTGCTGCGAAGTGAGCGAAAGTATTGGCACGCTAAGAGGGAAAAGAGCTCACTTTGACAGGAGTGAAGGACGGCGTGACGAAGAAGGTGGAGGAAGGAACAGCAGGGATATGAAACGACAAAAGACGCAGACATAAACAGGCGACAGAAAACAAAGAAAGAGACTAGGTAAGGTGACGGGAGAGATATACTGAAACAGAAGATAAGAAAGAGAGTAAAAAAGGGGAGAGGAAGACATATTAAAAGAGGGAACAAAATGGAAAAGAGACGATGGCAGAAGACAAAAAAGACAAAAAAGGGAATAGGAAAGAGAGAGGTTAAAACAAACAACATGAGTGAGGCTAAGGAAGAAGGCAAAACAGAGACTAAGACAGGGGACAGGAAAGAGACCAAGGGACAAGTAAGCTACAAAGGAGAGGAGAGAGACTAAGGAAAGAGACAAGAAAGAGAGAGACTAAGACGAGACAGGAGACATGCTAAGAAAATAGAAAATAGAAGATACAGACAGACAGACAGACAGAGAAGGGACAAGAAAGTGAGAGTAAGAACAAGACTAAGGAAGGAGATAAGGAAAGCGGTCTAAAACGGAGGAATGGAAGACAGACCATGAAAGGAAACAGGGCAGACACTAAAAAGGAGAGGAGAGAAGAGACAAATTCAGAAAGAAGATATGAAAGAGAGTCTTTCAAAAACAGGTAAGGGAAAGAAAACTTAATGCCGCTTCCACAGTCGCAGCTTTTGTTAAGGTGCCAACCAAAGAAAATTTTCAGTTATCAGTTTCTGTTGCCATAGTCACATTTGGAGGTGATTTTGGCGAGAGCACAAACCATTAACATGAGTACTAATAAAGAAAGTTAACATTAAATTTTTAGTGAAGCTTGCCATTTTTTTTTTTTTCGCGCGAGATGTAAATAACTCAACTGTGGCAGCGGCCGTGAGAAAAGGAATGAAGTACAGCGTGACTCTCCTCGAACGATAAAAGTGGAAGGAGCAGAACTTAACTTGATGGTAAAAACACAACAGTGCAACACGCAGTCAACTGTAGAGGGGAAAAATGAGAGAGAGAGAGAGAGAGAGAGAGAGAGAGAGAATAAAGGTGCATAAACTTGAAAGACAGGGCTCCATCTTCCCCCATACACTCCGAGGATGGGGTTTTCATCATGCACCCATCATCTCCAAACAAATTACTACGCTTTGGAGAGACATTTCGAACTACAAGGGTCAGATATAGCCATCATTAAGAGCTTTATTATGGAAGAGGTCACTTAGGTTGAATAAAATAGTCTGATATTAGCTAGAACAGAATGAAAAGAGAATCTTCAGACTAAAGGGTTGAAACAATGCGCAGCAGCAGGGAATCCATGTAATATTTCCCATTATCTTTAAAGAAATATGAAAGCCCTTCCACTGAGAAAAAGAACACTTGGTTAAATTATAAAAATGGGTTACGTAAGATTGTACCTAGCGTAAAAAACGAAGGGAATACCTGAGATGAAAATTAAAAAGCGTAAAGAACAAAAGCTACGAACCAAAAAGAGTGAAGTATGCAAGGTTCGTATTCAGACTTAATTTTCTATTGTTCTTCTCTCTACCACCAGTCTTCACTATGGGTTTCTGTTAAGCTTTCTATAAATGCACACAAGTAGACTTTGATTGGTAACGAGCCAGCAGCTTTTTTTCTTTGCCTTCCGTATTATCTTTTATCTCTTCAATATGATGGCGTCTTTTTTTGCTGTATTCTTGTTGTCTGCTTAGTCCATTCTGCATCCCTTTTTCTCCACTCGTTCCCAGTTCAGTATTTCCTCCTCGCCTTCCTTTCCCTTTCTTCTTTTCCCCATCTCTCATTCAATTCTTTCTCCTTCCCTGTCCTCATTTTTATTTCTTTTCCTCTTTCTTAATCTCTCCCCCACCTGTTATTAAAAAAAAAAAAATATTCCGTCCCTCTTCCTCCACTCTTTATTCTTTCTCAGCCCATTCTCTCTTATTCCCTCTCATCATTTTTCTTTCCTTTCCTCTTCCTTAATCTTTCCTCCATTCCCTTTTCCTCCAGTTCTTTGTGCCCTTCTTTATCCTCCTTTTCCATCCACCTTAACCTCATTTTTCATCCTAATTTTTTCGTCCCCTTCCGCTCGCGCCTTTCCCAACTTCACCCCTGACCTCAATCTGTCATGCTTCCCGTCCCTTATAATATGCCAGTTATAAGAGCCGAGTTCTTTAATATTCGAGTTACGTGCTACCCCTTCCCAGTCATCCCAATTCTATTCCTGGTATCGTAAACTTTAAATTTCCAGTGTATTACCTTTTCAGTCCGAGGAGGAGTCCTTTACTTTATTCTTACTACTTTTCAATTATTTTATTCACTTTAGGGGAGGCGTTTCTTATCTCGGGCATTAGTTACAGCTTTCACTGACCCCTTCACTTCAAAATATCTGCCCTAAAATGAATATAATTGTCTGGATGTCGCAAAAATACACTAATAAAATACGTCAAGGGACCTGTATTTACACTATTTTGTCCTCAAACATTTCGCAACCAAACTACAGTGAATTATAAGGTAAAAAAAAAATTCAGCTATTTCAGATAATACGAATACTTCATTTTGCTGGAAACTGGTTCCGATCCTTTATGAATGCAGTCAACTAGTTTCCGGAGTTCGCTATCGACTCTCACTTTCTTTCCTTGATCTTTTTCCATGTGTCTTATTTTATCTTCAAAACCTTTCACATAAGCCTTAATGTATTCATTCACCTCATGCCTGTGTGTTAAACTTTGCTCTTTACATTGGCGCTGTTCTTTTCTGTCTACTGCCATCAAACTTGCAGATTCCGGCATCCATGTACTGTGCAACGTGGACAAAAATATTACGCCAATTTTTAATCCAACAATGCATCATATTCTGGAAAATTTGCTGCTCCAAAGATTGAATAGCTGGGTTTCGAAAGTGTTTGTTCAGTGTCTCGTTGTTTATCCCAGTGAATGGACTGATATTCATGTTTGAAAATATGCACTCTAAACTAACTCTGATTTCCTCACAAGCCATGTCCTTTAGTGCCATGAATAACTCTTCTTACAAAAAAAAAAAAACGACTCTCTGTAACTCTATTATAGCTGTAGGTTTTTTTTTATATGTTTCATTAAGCCTGTTACTGTACCTTAACTTGCCGGAGATTTTTGTAATGTTACAGCCTATTTCCCGTAGCTCAGTGGCAGGCTAAAACAATACTACGGCTCTGCATCCTTTCCATAACAATTCCTTATGACTAGCGCTAAGTCATATATTTAGTACCTTGTTACAGCTCTGCATTCATGAAGGAAAGGTGTCAGTTTTAGGCCATAATAGATTAAAAGAGTATAGTTATGATTCCTAGGTTAAATAAAAGTGTTTGGTATTGGACTAGTTAATACCCTCAGTACGGCGACGTCTTTTATATGTTACTTTTTTACCTTCAGACGGTTTTATTCAACACAGGGTGCACCTCTCGCCGCGAAGTGGTTAACGAAAGCCATATTTAACCCCTCCATGACGAAAAGTATCTTCAAATTAATATAAACTTCTGCAGGCGGCAAAAAAATAAAAATAAATAAATAAATAAACAAAATAAAATCATTCCTTGGAGTGAAGAGGACCAAATGAAAATACGCACTTGGACTAAAGGAATTAATGGTCTATCATATGTTGTAGCCGTAACCCGACTCCCACCTGAGATCTGTAATAAGTGAAAGGGCAACACAATCAAGACTACCGCTGCCTAGAAATGCTCGTAAATATTGGAGCTGTGAGAACGAGAAAGTGGAGGGAAAGTTATGAAGGTCGGGACGCGACAACATGGCGACCGAAAAAGTAAATCAATAAATAAAGATTGGAGAAAATAAAAACTGGTGGAAAGAAAGACTCCAATATAAATCAAAGGGAGAGGGTCAAAGATTTTATGCATTTCTTACGATGACAAAAAATAATATATACAAAATGATCAACTGACGACACATACTGCAACAAAGATTTATCCACGACACAGTTGGCGCCTTTCACTGCGCTGACGCCTTTTTTTATCCATACTTTCTGCATATCATTTGTCGGCTATACTCATCGAACTGAAAGGACTGGATAATGACTGACCGCCTCACTGCGAAGGAATCTCTCATTAGCTGAATCAGATCGTCTGGCAGTAACAAGAAAACAGGCGCATCCGTCGACCACGTGACCTGCGTCGAGTATTGAGGCGGGCATGGGAGTGGGGTAAAGAAATATGTGGAAAAATAGGTGTGGTGAACAATGGACTGGTTAGGGTGGACCGGAATGTTGGTGGATGTGGAACAGGGGCAGAAAAGTATACTTTGTGGAAACAGGTGTTGTAGGATTTGTAGTTTGGGTGCCATTTCAACAAGAGCATAAGCAAGTCAAGCTTGTGTTGCTCTCTTTAACCTGGTGTCTTGTGACGCAGGTTAAAATACAAAAGGCATCCTAGTGCTGAGGTGCGGAAGTATATTCTGGTTTCCGCATCAACACAGTTAACCTTTCATCATTCTTCCGGGTTTCCCAATCAACTCCTACACTGCGATTATATGTGTTTTGATTTATTCTTGGTACCTCCAGGCCATTTTATTAGACTGATGAAACCTGTCGAGGTGGAAGGGTTAGAAACAATCTCCATTAAACTCTTCCACTGCGAACTGTCCCCCAAAGCTTAGGAAAATCGTCGGGGTGGAAGCAATATAAGGTCACTTTTACCTTAACCCTGATCTCTGAACTTTTTTCGACAAAGATTTTATTACCTGTTCCTCTGATGGTCCTTAATCATTATTCCAAAAATATAATGCCATTCCATCCAACAGTCTTATAAAATCGTATAACCAGAAAGAAGAACAAACTAACAAATAAACAAACTGAACATGACCATCTTGACGGGGCAAAAAGACGTCCTCTGGGTGAAAACTAAAACATTATTTGGTATCATTTATCTCATTTTTCTTAGCTCACGAAACATTTACATCAACGCATAATTATCTCCAAGTTGGTTGCCACTCTACACAAGATGCGGCGTCAGACGGACAGACAGACAAATAGGACAAACAGATAGACAGTTAGACAGGCAGAAGATACAGACAGACAAATGGGATACAGGAAATGTTGGTAGACTGAAAGACAGATCAGACAGAGAAATAGAAAGGTCACTAGATAGACACAGACAAATGGGATAGAAAAACAGAGAGGTCGCTAGATAGAGACAGGCAGACAATTGAGACAGAGAAATAGAAACTACTTTTTGTACAGCTTTTTTTTTTTTCATCTTTTTATGCTTGAGAACCACAACTAGTAAAGACTTATTTCCCACGGCTCCACTCGTGCTCATTTTCCGAACTATATATATATATATATATATATATATATATATATATACCGTACTCGTATATGTGTGTGTGTGTGTGTGTGTGTGTGTGTGTGTGTGTGTGTGTGTGTGTGTGTGTGTGTGCTATTTGCACTAAGTAGCAAAACTTCGATACGTTTTTTTTTTTTCTATTCCTGCTGTCTCCAGACTCATTTATTTAGTTCAGACACGACTTTTCAAACTGGAGGGGTGAGACAGAGCCTTCATCAGTCCCTTCAGTACTATGGTGCTCTCCAAAATTGAATAAATTCTAAGCGTCTGGTGGCTGAAGAATAAGAGAACAGGTGGAAGAAATGAAACTACAAGTGGCAGGGATGGCATGAACCGAGGACAAGGTATATTTTTCTCACCATGTAGCTGAATTTAACCCTTTCATATCATGGCGTCATTTCCAGTGTATTCTTGCTAGCTTCAGACGATATGAATAAGTTCAGAAGAGGCTTTGAACAGGAGGGGTTAGATATTGTCTTCATTAATCCATTCATTACCGAGGTGCTCTCCTTTTAAGCAGAATAAAATTATCGGAAAAGAACGATGTGTAAATTACGTTTACAAGATAAGAAATTAAAGTGATGTAAATAAAATCGTAGGAGCGGCGTCTGGTAGCAGTAGGCTGGCGCAAATGAGGTTAAAGACAAGAAATAAGAAAGATATAAAACAAAATCGTAGTTCAGTAGTGCAAAACTGTGAATGTATTTTGTTCGAAGAGAAGCAGGAAGAAATAGGAAGTAGAAGAAGTAAAAGAAATGAGAGAAAACAGAATCGGGAAGGCCAGAGGGGGAAAGGGACGTGGGGGTGGGGATGGAGGGGAAGTGCGTGTTGTGAGTAAGTATTCAGGAAGGATCTTGACCAGTTCTTGCGGTAAATAAATCTCCTTGGCAGTGAATTTGCGTCGATTAAGTGGCTTTAGGGTCTTCGTAACACCTCTTCCTTAGCGATTTATCTTACACATTACACTCCAGTATCCTCTTGTACTGAATGTTATTGATGCGTCGATTTTAAAAGGTTATTAAATACACACACCAAAATATTGAATTGTAATACCTAGAATAAATCGGTTAGGAAGAAGTGCACGGAAGCCTCCTATGCCACCTAAAAATACCGCCCTTATTGTCAGAAATCATGTTGTTTGGTCGTAGGTTCGTCACTGTAATAATACCTTCGGTTTGGTTGTGGGATAATTGTTAGCTGTTTGGATGAAGATAAAAGTACACACAAGCAGTATATAAACAGTTTAAACCTCTTCAATCAAGTGAGGTATTTATTTTATTTATCCATCTCTTTATTTGTTTTGTTTATTTTATATTTTATATTAATCAGGCATTCAGAGTGATGCCTAGCAGTGAGGGGATTAATAGTGCTTGTATCTGGCCCCACCAGTTCGAAAACTCTCTCCTAAGCTGTAAAAAGAATAAAGCGAGGAATTGGACACCGGAATTAAAAGAAAGACTGTGAATGTGTGCCGTGAGGTCAATCGCTGCGTGAGGAGGAAAGGTGCCTTAAGTAACCTCAGATTAGCATAACAAAGGTGCTCAAGTATCGACACTGAGGCGTGAATCGCTTAGTTAGTCGGCTCCGAGGCAACGGGGGAGTGGAGGGGGAGGGAAGACTGAACAAAGGGAAGCCATTATGAAGGACACACCAATGGTCCGGGCAATGGTAAGTGAATAACAGAGAAAGTGCTGTATAAAAGACATGACATTATATTTGTATGAATTAAGGCGCTGATACAAAATACCGATTTCATGACATTCTTTTGCCTCTCAAAGTCATTGCCTTCATGTCTGCATTATTCTTCTTTTACCACTTCATCCAGATTTTTACCCCATTCTTGCTAAATCCTCCTTTAATGCGTCTGTTTATCTGTCTACGCCGTAATTAAACTTTTTCAGGCATCTCGATTTTATTTTTTATATTCTCTGTCTTCCCCCAAGGTTCTCTCCCCGTCTTTTCTACCTTCCCTCCGTAATTCTTTTCTCTCCCCATCTCCCTCCATCCCTCCTGTTCATCATCCGGAAGAAGAAAGAGAACAAGAACAAGTAATTATTAATTTTCGGTCTGTCGGCTGTCACTGATCTACAGCTCCGAACCCGAAATTAGAAATCAGAAGTCATTAACCCCTTCCTACCATCAGAACTTTCTCCTCCTCTTCCTCCTCTTCCATTCTTATTTTTTTCTTGTTTCCTTTCTTTTCCTCCTCCTCCTCTTCCTCTCATGTTTTTCAATCATCTTGCTCTCTTCTTTCTTCTTCCCCTTTTCCCTTTTCCTTCTTCCATTCTCTTTTGTTTTTTCTTAGATTTTCTGTTCTAATCCTCTTTTTCGATGCCCTCATTTCTTACTTCTCATCTCCTGTTCTCTTCTCTTTATCTCCCACGCTTTCTCTCATTGAACACCCCATCTCCTTCCTCCTTTATTTTAATCTCATTTTGATTTTATTATTGCACAGTTTCTTCCCACGTTTCTTCCTCCTCCTCTGGCATCTTCCCTTCTCTTTTCCTTTATTCGCTCCATAAAAATACCCAAATTTTCTCCCACTTCCTCTTTCTTTTACTGCATGGTTACTTTCCTCACGTTCTCAATATGATTTAGTTTCTCCCACGCTTTCTCTTTTTCTATTGCCTTACTCCTATATTTATACTCTCTTTTCTCACAGTCTCCATTTCCTTCCTCCCTCCACGCCCTTCTCGTCACATATCCCTTTTTAACTTTTCGTTTGCTTCCTTCACATCTGTTTTCCTCCCATCCTTCGTCTTATCCTCCTCCGTGCCCCCCCCCCCCCGCCTTTTTTTCTCTTTCCTGTTGGTTCCCTCACGTTCTGTGTTGTCGTCGCACGTTTAATAGTCGCACTCTTGCTTGTTCCCCTTTCTCTTTCTTTACATCCCCTGTTTTTCTCCTACGTTCCATCCTCTCATCACTTATCCCCATATCTCTCTCCTCTTTGGCCCTCCACACTTACATCTTTTACTCCCTTGCTGTATCAATAACCTCTTCCCATTTTACCTTTTCCTTGTCCCTCTGTTTTCCAGATTTATGCAACAATTTTTCCCCACGTACCCATACCTACCTAGAGTTACAACTGACATAAATACGTATGGAGAGACAAGCCCTTTTCAGGAATTGACCGCTCGAATTCAGTGACGTATTTTGCGGTTTAATGCTGTTAGTTACACAATTAATGTACTCTGCTTAGGACATCTCTGAAGTGGAGGCGTAAAATACACACTTCAGTAACCCCTTTATCGCTGCTCATCTTGCCTCAGCTGAATAAAATGGTCTGGTGGTAGCAAGAAGAGAAAGAAAGGCTGTAGGGCTTAATGTCCAAAAAAAATAAAAAATAATAATCACACGCTCCCTGGCAGCAACATTTTATAAGAAACATGCAACTGGTCCGGGAGGGGGGGGGGCGGATTTCCATAACTAAGGGGCATATTCTAAAGGTTGGTTGTGTGGCTGGAAGTGGAGTTAACAAGCCGTGTCTAATAAATGCAGCTGCAGTACCAGTTATCGCCGCTGTTCACCAGCCTAATTATCCAGAGGCCCGCCAGAGAAGTAGAACTAATACATCCAGAGCTTCTTCAGAAAAAGGTTAATTATCGCCATGCATCTTGGTCTCATCAGTTACAGAAGCTGCTCTTTAAATATATTCATCATCCCGACCCTTCTTGCCCACCTAATAATTTTCCGCATTTCTTATATAGCCTTTTTAATCGATTTGAAAACTTGATAGGGTTTATTAAAGTTTTCAGTGAACCTTGGCTTATTCCAGACAAGCTTTTGATTAATGCTCCGAAATTCATTCCCTGATGGCATATATTTTTTTCTCTTTCCAACTTTATAGAGGGTGAGCTGGAGAGGTACCAGATAGAGAACAACAGAGCATGGTGTCAATGCTGTTGCCGTCAATTTAGCTCAGCTGTCCATGGGCCCATCCATAAGTCCCCCGCCGTGTCCCTACACCCGTCACCCTGCATAGATCATTGGACACCGGAAACCCAATCAACGCAACACGGGTTTTTTCTCGCCTTAGCACCGAACTTTGTCCTCCGCGTTTAAGAACCAATCATCATATCTCTTAATTACGATGTCATGCATCAGCGGCCGGCGTGGGGGCGTGTAGAGGTGCTGTGTCAGGTGTGTGGGGGGAGGTAGCTGACGTGGGAATAACAGATGTAGAAATGACAGGTGTGGTAGTAGCAGTTATGAGAGTGACAGGTTTGAGGGTGGCGTGGAGAATGAAATGGGTGGAGGTGCAGGTGCGACAAGCAAGAGAGTGGCAGGTATGGGAGAGACGGTATGGCAGGACAAGCTGGTGGGAAACTGGGTGTGAAAAATGTTAGAATGGTTGGCGTAGGGGAGGTGATGTTGATGCAGGGGCAGCAGTGGAGGGTAAGATGAAAGTGTGTTGCAGAGACAGGTGATTCGGGGAGGTGTGACAGAGACAGGATAGTTTGGTGGTGTGAGGTGAGGCAGGTGGATGTGGAGGTGACAGTGTTTAGGGAGCAGCTGGTAGCGTTGGCAGGTATGATGGTGTATGTGAAAGAAATATGGAAGGCAGAGTAGTTAATCAGACGGTTTTGTGTGTGTGTGTGTGTGTGTGTGTGTGTGTGTGTGTGTGTGTGTGTGTGTGTGTGTGTGTGTATTTGAATGTGCGGTGTTAGGCAAACTGTGGTTTGTCAAGGGTTTAGAGTGATGTGTATGATCTAGAGATATAGATTAGTTAAGTGCATCTCCGGAGTAAAAAAAAAAATTAAAGTGGCTGTGAGAATGGCAAAACAGAAGATAGTGTGATTACTGTGGATGTAGAGTGGCAGCGAATTGGGTGTGAGGTGACAGGGGTGTGGGTGTAGAGTGACAGGGAGTGAATGTGGAGTGTGGCAGAGGTGTGGGTGCTGGATGCCAGGGATAGGCGTGTAGGGTGACAGGGGTGTGGGTGTGGAATGGCAGGAGTGTGAATGTGGGATGTGTGGAATGTGACTAGGGAGGCAGTGGTGTGAGTGTGAGTGACGTGGGCGAGGTTGTGGGTATGGAGAGGCAGGGGTGTGAGTGTGGGGTGACAGGTGTTTGGGTGTGGGGTGTAGGTTGAGGGTGTGAAATGGTAGGGGTGTTGGTGTTTGAAATATAGAATGTGGATGTGGGGTGACAATTGTGTGAATGTGCGGTGACGGAGGTGTGGTTGTGGGAGAGCAGGGATGTGGGTGTGGAGTGGTAGGAGTGTGGGTGTAGGATAACGTGTTGGGTGGGTGACGAATGTGTGTGTGGGGTGGCAGGAATGTGGGTGTGGAGGTAGATGTGAGGTAGTAGGAGCAGGAAGGTGGATGTGAGGTGGCAGGGACCTGGGTGTGAGGCGGCAGGATGTGGGTGTGGAGTGGCAGGAATGTGAATGACTGTGATGTGGGTAAGGGGTGGCAGGTGTGGAGGGTGCGCAGTAAGTGCTGGTTTGACGTGCTATAATGAATATGAGATGAGGGGTGAGCAAAAAACTACAGACGTTCATATAAGGCGGGAAGCATGGATCTGTAAGGCTGTGTATACTACTGTGTAATACTTTTTGAATCCTGTGACTGACTCTCAACTGAATCAAATCGTCTGGCACTGGCGATGGAGTTGCCCTAAAGTTGCCCCGATCATGAGAAGATTAATGGTTTGCTATTCCAGTGGACACGGGTTCGAATCCCGGCTGGGAATGAGAACAGTTTAGAGAATCTGAAAATAATTAAAGTACAGTAAGCAATCCTTAGCTATCGAAGACCCGCCGACATGTCGTAAAAACACCCCCGCTAATACCAGTACACCAGTCTTGTATGATTTAGCCGTAGCATGTATTCAATACGGATGGCTGATGTTAGCGGCGAAGTGGTGGCCTGTGAAGGTGTAAGGTATGTTGGAAGACTACATGGCCTCAGGGAACAGGTTGTTAAACTTATTCTCAGAGCTGTGCACATCAAAAGAATTCTGATACTCCCAGACCTTATACTCGCAGCTCAATAAAATCATTAGGCTTTATCTGGAATAGAATATTAGAGTATACGAATCATGAAACTGATAATACGGATGAAGGCAAGATGTGAAAGGAATCCTCCTCGTTTCCTGTCATTTCCAAAATAGATCCAGATTCATTTAGAGTCGTATGGGTAGTCTTTTAACCCATTATTGCCCATCGTCAAAAAAAAGGAAAAAAAAAAAAAAGATGGAACCAGGCATTTTCAAAGCTTACTAAAGAGTGAAACCCCAAGGAACAAACTGAGCTTCGCTACTTTGAGCCGATAGGCGAAGGGCGGTACGCTAAGTGTACTTCCAGCAAAATCTCTCACACAGGAGCCAAGCACACTACTTGGTTAATTAAGGTGTAGGTATGTTCTCATCCAGCCACCTAACGCAAGCAGCCACGTATCTCTTACGATGTATGGAGTGTGCGGGGGATTTCCCCTCTCTCGTTCATGATCTCACAAAACTGTAAGAGGTTCTATATTTCCAGATCTCTTCGTTCTCGGCGGAAGGGGACAAAATTAAGTTGAAGAGGATGATGACGGCGACAGTGATAATTATGAAAATTATGATGATCATAAATTGTCTTGTGTATGAATATTATGTAAAAAAATTCTGTTCATAGTAATCTATGTATTAAAATTGACAAAGTTAATCCGACAGTAACCAGTTATTAAAAACAGTTTGAGAGGAGCGAGAGAGTGCTGTTGATTGGAGACATGAATGGCAAAGTTGGGAATGTACGAGTGGATGGAGTGGTTGGTCAGTGGGGTGTGCCAGCTGAAGTAGATGGGAATGGTAGTGCTTTGGTGGACATCTGTGCTGGTAAGGGGTTGGCAATAGCCAACACCTACTTTCGTCATAAGATGATCCACCGGTATACATGGAGAGTAATGAGGAGGATGGATGGTGAACTTGTTGAACGAAAGGCAATGATAGACTACGTGTGTGTGGATGAGCGAATGAGAAGACAAGTGTTGGATGCAAGGGTGTGGAGAGGGTGGGGGAATGGAGTCTCGGACCATCACTTAGTGATGGCCAAGGTAGAGCTGCAAAGAAAGTGGTTGAGGAGACGAAGGGGAAAACAGGAGGAAGCAGCTCCTGTGAGAAGAGTGGAGAAATTGCAAGATAGTGAGAAAAGGACAGAGTATAAGAGCATAGTGGAAGAAAGATTGGGAAGGTATGAGCTAGAGCAGATGGAGGGGGTGGAAGACATATGTAAGATATTCACGGAAGAGATAAGCGCAGCGTGTGAGGCGGTTTGTGGAGTGAGGAGGAGATGCAAGGGTGTACAAGGGACAGCATGGTGGAATGATGAGGTGAAACGAGCTGTGGAACAAAAGAAGAAGGCATATGGTGAATGGTTGGCGAGTAGAGGTAGGGGAGAAGATGAGAGAGAGAGAGAGAGAGGTATATGTGAGCAGGAGAAGGGAGGTTAAGAGACTGGTGAAGGAGAGTAAGAAGAAAGTGGATGAAGAGTTTGGGAGGAATCTGAGTGTGAAATGGAGGGAGCGTAAGAAATTGTTTTGGAAGGAGGTAAAGAAAGTAAGGCAGTGTGAAAGGGGAAATAATAGGGGGGAGTGAAAGATAGGAATAATAGATTGTTGGTGGAGAAGAGAGAGAAATTGAGGAGATGGAAGGAGCACTTTGAGGATTTGTTGAATGTAGAGAGTGAGAGCAGTGTGAGTATAAGTGGTTGGGGAATGGCTGGGAGAAGAAGAGATGAGAGGAGGGAGGAAGAGATCAGTAGGTCGGAAGTAGTGGAAGCGATGAAGAAGATTAAGCTGGGAAAGGCCCCAGGAATTGATGGAGTGTGTGGTGAAATGCTTAGGTATGGGGGTGAGATTGTTGTGGAGTGGATATGGAAGTTGTGTAGATTGGCTTGGGAAGAGGGAAGGGTTCCAGAGGACTGGAAATCAGGTATAATTGTTCCTCTGTACAAAGGAAAAGGGGAGAGAGAAGTATGTGATAACCATAGGGGTATTTGCCTTCTTAGTGTGACTGGTAAAATATATGGTAGAATACTCATTGATAGGGTTAGGCATATGACAGAGGAGCTAGTTGGAGAAGAACAAGGGGGATTTAGGAAGGGAAAAGGGTGTGTAGATCAGATATTTGTTCTAAGATGTTTAGTGGAGAAGTATCTAGAGAAGGGAAGGAAAGTGTATGCTGCCTTCATGGACTTGGAGAAAGCTTATGACAGAATAGATAGGCAAGGTATGTGGAAGGTATTAAGAATATATGGAGTGGAGGGAAAATTGTTGAGTGCTGTGAAGAGTATGTACGAGGGAGCTAGGGCTACGGTGCGAGTGGATGGTGAGCTGAGTGAGTTCTTTGATCTCAATGTGGGACTGAAACAGGGGTGTGTGATGTCTCCATGGCTGTTTAATATATATATGGATGGGGTTGTAAAGGAGGTGCAAGGTAGGGCAGTGGATGTGGGGCTGGGCCTAATGAATGAGGGTGAGATTTGGAAGCTTCCGGTGTTGCTGTTTGCTGATGATACAGTATTGTTAAGTGAAGATGAATGGGAGTTGCAAGGTTTGGTGAATGAATTTGGGACAGTGTGTAGGAGGAGGAAGCTGAAAGTTAATGTAAACAAAAGTAAAGTTATGGTGTTTGAGAGGAATGAAGTCACAGAGTGTGCAGTGAGGTTGGATGGTGAGGATTTGGAGAATGTGAGTGCATTCAAGTACTTGGGTAGTGTGATGAGTAAGGATGGAACTTTGGGGGATGAAGTACGTGAAAGGGTACAGCAGGGAAGAAAGGTTGTTGGTACACTGAAAGCAGTGATGAGAAATAGAGAGGTGAGTATGGAAGTTAAGAAGTCACTGCATGATGGTATTGTGATCCCTACCCTGACGTATGGAAGCGAGGCGTGGACCTTGCAAGAGGGGAACAAGTCAAGAGTGAGAGCAGTGGAAATGAGTTACTTGAGAGGAGCATGTGGAGTGACGTGGAAGGACAGGTTGACGAATGAAGAAGTGAAGGAACGTTGTGGGGTAGATGTGGATGTGGTTGAAAAGATTAGGAGAAATACACTGAGGTGGTTTGGACATGTGGAGAGAATGGAGAATGAAAGACTGATTAAGAGGGTGTATGTAGGTGAGGTGGAGGGAGGGAGAGGGAGGGGTAGACCGAGGATGAGGTGGAGGGATGGAGTTGAGAGGTATATGAGGGAGGGGGGGGTGATTTGGGGGGAGGGGAGTCAAATGGTGGGTGACAGAGTGACTTGGAGGCGTTTTGTCTGCGGCCACCCTTTGCGGGATTAGGGCGTCGGGCTATAGATAGATAGATAGATAGATGTCCAGGCATCTCGACGTTCAAGGATCTGGATTTTACATTATTTCATTTTCAACTGTCATTATAAGAAGTTTTGCAAGATAGAAGCCTATGGTTCTTCCTTTTTGCAAAAAAAGATTCTTCCAGTTGAAGGACTCAGTGGCCTTCAGAAAATCATAGTTCAAGTTCATCCTAGTTCACCCAGTGCTCAGCCCGCTACAAACATGACAGTATTTGTCCATGTAGAATTAAGGTGACGTTACTGAAAGGTGAAATGCAATATTATTTTTCGTTCCTGTAGTAGTTGTGTATGTCATTTAACAATGTTTGTTACAAGCGCAGTACAGCACGTTTTGCGATGTAGCTAATTAACCCGCAACAAAATATGGCAGTACACCTCACTGCAAGAGGGATATGGGAACACCGGCGGCGATGTGTACTGACAACACCACCTGGCGTATATGACCACCAATGACCCTGCTCCAATGGCTGCAGAGTTCGGAGATGTCGGCCGGGTTTACACTGGTCGCGCCGAAATCGTATGCATATTGTAGTTAGTGGCTGTGCTGCTCTCACTCCCAGGCAGGTCCTCCCCCTAGTACCTCAACCACTCACTCTCGCTTGTTTCCTGTTATGTCACAAGTTATCTGCCAAAACACAACAAGCTGCCACAGTATGAAATATGTTACTTATACACATTCGTGGCATAATAATACTTGCCATATTCAGACTCTGATAAAGAAATGGCTCGTGGGACTGTGGTTTTTATCAGACCTAAATAAACACATGTTTGTAATGTACTGTAAATAAATATAAACATGGTATCCTGATACTGTATAGCCTCAAAAACCGTCTTTGAAGTGAGGTCATTACACACTGCGTTTTTATCAGCCACTAGAAGACAATTAACTAGATGGGGAAGCTTTATAAACTATTAAAATAATGAAGTGATATTTCAACTCATCTCCGTCTCTGTCCATAATAAACAAAGTCAGCTTCCTCTATATTTTTCTGCTTTTACCTTGAGTGAGTGTAGGAGGTGAGGTATATATCAATGTAAAGGACAGCAAATGTGGCACAACACTCGCCCACATCTTCGAGGATGCCTCCACAACACAACACAAACTTTCACAGAAAATCACATGGAAAAATTCGTCACTTTGAATAACATCTTACATACCCATCGCTCGTAGAACTGTAACCTACACTTTATGGGAAAGGGAAAGAGGATTGCGGCTCCTCACTGCACCGTATATCCTGTTCTCACTATAATTACTGGATTAGTTCACCGAGGCTCCTATGACACATTCTCAGCTGGTTATACGGTAACAGTTTGGCGTTAGTTGGGACAGAGTATCTACAGTCGAGTTGTTCGGATCATGAGAGGGTTAATGATGACCATATTAAGTCTCCGTGATGGATTCTTAGCAAAACAAAATCTTTTGTCGTTAGTTGTTACGGAATACTAGAGAGGTTCCCACCATGAGAACGTTACAAAATAACATTCTTCTGTGAATGTAAATTGGAGAGTGCTGTGTCGCCCATTCTTCTTGTCGTTCACCACCCTAGGTTGGCTTACCTGTTTTGCAAGACAAGGTAAATGCGAGCAACGCGAGCTTATCTTCTTGTAGTTGTTTTTGTTGGAGAAAACTTTGATTTAATCTTCACCACCCTCCAAACATTAATCCCACAACTTCCATTTTCACATCGAGTACTTTTATGGTGCCTCCTCACCCTCTCCACAATGCCAGTTCATTCCATCCATATTTTCCTCGTGCCTACTTCTTTACCTTCCTAACACTCACTTTCAGAATACTATGTAGTAGACCTTCACTGCATTCAGACCACTAATCCAACAATACCCATTGTCATAGGTTATACTTTTCCCCAGCCCCACCGCCAATCAAGTTTTTCAGTCCATCCCATCCATTTCTTCGTTTACTGCTCTCTGTTTATTAACCACCGTTTTGACGGTTCCATGTCGAGAAGCAGATCACGCGGTCCACGAATGATTTTTTTTTTTTAATGTATCTAACTTTGGGCACAGATCTGAACCATTCCCAAACACCTACATACTATACGCCGTCACATGTCACCACTTAAGCGCTAATACTCACCTTCCGTATTCAGACAATGTACATTCTATGATTTTCTCGTTCAGGACCGATATAATGATATCAGCAGGGAACTTTTATATGTTCCTTGTTCATACAAGGATCCAATTCATGTCCTGCCACATACACCCTTCCCTCCACCTTACTTCCCTCTTCTCCTTCAACTGTTGTTATTGTGAACGCGTTTTTTTTTTTTTTTTACCCACGTTCACGAAGCGAAAGCGGGTGCTAGGTTTTGCTCGACTCTCTCTCTCTCTCTCTCTCTCTCTGGTGTGTGTGTGTGTGTGTGTGTGTGTGTGTGTGTGTGTGTGTGTGTGAACAAACTAACTCAAAACAGTTTCCAATTCTTCCTAAATTTGATGAAAGAGCCGAGGGTAATCTAAGGGTTTAACTGTCTGTCTTAGAAAATGACTGGTCAGAGGTCAAGGCCACAGGGAAAGGGTTGTAGGCAAAGCAAGAGGGGAGGGATTCGATTTTGAGAACCGTCAGTCAAAGGTCAAGGTGTGTCTGTTTGTGGACAAAATAACTATAACAGTTTTGTTCCGGTCTGGATCATACTTGGTGGAAGGGTTGAGTGTCACCTGGGAGATTAAAGTATTGCTCCTTAAAACAATAGGTCAAAGTCAAGTTCACATGGCAATGTCAACTTAAGCAGTATTTATCCGATTCAGACCAAACTTTGTGGAAGCTTTCAGGATAAGACAAGGATGAAGGGATTTCATTTTTTAGAACAATCAGTAAACCGTCAGGGTCAAAGAAAAGGTGAAAGCTCAAGAGCAACTGGAAAGATTAACTCAAACAACTATGATCTTATTTGAATCAGACTTGGTGAAAGGGTTAATGATCAGACTATTGGATAAAGTCAATCGGCTTTGAAAGCATTTCGTCGAAGGTCAAGGTCACGGGACACAATCAAGTGTTCGATAGTTAGACTAATCCGTGGGTGTGAATCTTGCAGCTGTCTGGGTACTTTTTTTTTTTTTTCCTAAGGTTCACATTGTGATATATAATGATGAAGGAAGATGGGCGGTCGCTATCCGTGTAAAATTAAAACAGATCTACAAAGACCATCAAGCACCTGCGTAAGCCTAGCGGCTAGCCTATAACAACCGGGAGAAATAGTACTACCTTCAGCATTCCAGTAGTTACAATGCTCAGAACCCACTGCACATCGGATAAGGTGGTCATCAGCAACCGGAAATAATCAGTCTCATATATATATATATATATATATATATATATATATATATATATATATATATATATATATATATATATATACATATATATATATATATATATTTAAACACACATAAAGGTATTGACATAAATATAAAAAGATGACTGGCATTATCTTCCACGAAATTAGTATGGGCACCTACATAACTGCTGTAGGCTTATTCTGCCGTCTATATGAGAAGACCAGAGTTCAATAAGTATGCAGTCTCTATGACCATGACTATCGAAGCTGTATGACATCGCGATACGTTATATCTGGAACAAATTTCTAGGGTCACTCCAACCATGTGAGGGTTAATGACAGTATAAACAACCTCAGGCTTCCGTGTCTCGCCTTCAGCTAAATAAAGTCGCCTGGCCGTAGCTATAAGAGAAACACAACTATGAAAGAGTTAACAGCTGCCGGGTTAAAACGTAACGATAGTGGAGGCAAGGAAAGGAAAGAAGAGTGTAAGCTGTATAAGTATTCAGATTCAGGCTCCTATGACTCACTCGCATCTAAAGGAGATCGTCTGGTGGTTAAAATATGGGAGAATCCACGTAAAATCGTAAAAATGGAGGAGTAGAGGGGAAGACGTACTCCATCCCCTTCATGCCATAGCCCCTTTCAGCACAGTACCTGTATTAGCACTCTCAGGCTCCTACAGCTGACTCTCAACTAGGTAAAGGCGTGACTGGAATCAAATACGAGAGAAACCGAGAAAAAACGTAGTGTGATGGCTGCAGGAGGATGAGCCAATGGTAGGCAAGACGTGTTGATGCACAGGCCCCTCCATCCCCTTCATGCCTTGGCCCCTCCCCACCCAGGCCTGCGCCGTCAACTATAAAACCCGCTGCCTAAACTTTTGGTCAGAGAATCACTGCATTTTTTTTTCCTCTCTCTCTCCCAAACAAGACCAAAAAATTCAGACGATCATACGAGTCAGGCGAACCAGCTCATGTCTCCTTCAATATGCAAGCCACAAAAATAGGAAGGAAAAAAATAGTAGGAGTAAATGTTCGAGCAGAAAACCTTTAACGATAGGATAAAAAAAAAAATCCTTTATGATATATCCAAAATTAACAGTTCCAGGCTAAAGCCATGATGTACGCAAAGGCTAAATTTCTTGCACAAAAAACGAAAGAAACAGCCAAAGCTTATGGAAAACGGGCAAAATTTTACTGAAGTGCAAGATTCGTTGTGTCAGCCTTCACCCTTCCCCCACCCCTTCCTTCCTACGACCATCAGTATAAAAACACCAAGGTTTCGCTGCATTCGATCTCAGACTCGACCCCTTGCATTCTATCGGCTGGAACATCTTCCTTGTTTTTTGTTTTTTGTTTTCACCTTGTATTTTTTGCCTACTTCCTCTTTCTTCTCTGACTGTTGCTCTGTCTTGTCTTCTTATTCCACTTATTTGCCCCAGCAATCTTTTCTTTCGTCTTCCATTCATGTAATTAACGTCTCTTTCTTATCATATATATATATATATATATATATATATATATATATATATATATATATATATATATATATATATATATATATATATATATATGTATATATATATGTTTTTCGTGTCCGGGTATGATTCTTTCCTGTCACATCTAGTTGCATATTGCTGTAACATCATTTCCACTGACGCATATTCTGTTATCTGTCATTAGCTTTCATCTCTCACGCCTTCATACCTCCCCACCAGCAGTAATCTCATCCTCCCCTCATGGTACCGAATTATCTTTTCGTTCATGAGACTTCATTCACTCACTCCGAAAATACCAGCCATTAGTCATTACACGGTGTAGTAACGCACACTCAGCATGTCAACACTTTGGGTGGTAATCTCAGTAGCGTCTGAGGCTTCGTAACAATTTTTTTCTTGCGATTTATCATATATATTAAGCTACGATCATTTCTTTCATGTTATTTATATATTTTCAGTATCAAGATATTTTGTCTCATTAACGTACAAGAGGATATGATGGTATAATATGCAAATTATATCTTTGAGTATAATGTGTCACACAACTCTCTATGCCAATGTCCTGTGCCCTCACTGGCTTGGGACATTTCGCAACACCTCCTTCTCTGCGATTTATTTTACATATTATGGCACCCTGATCTCCTTTGGTCTGATATTTACATAATATATTTTAATGCTGCCATGGTCTGAAATAATATATAAGAAGATAAGAAAGCGTAGTGTGTAAAATGGCTAAGGAAGAAATGCCACCAAGTCTCCAAAGCCAATGATATTACAGTTCCATCTCCCCCTTCATGTTTACCTTCCTCCCTGTTCCCACTGCCTCAGGCTGGACAAGTACCATTTGCTGTAGTCTTTACTCCTTCACTACGCGATGTCCCTCCTGAACTGAATAAAATCGTTGGCCGCAACTAGAAGAAAATAAGATTACAACGTACTTGTGTTTGTATTGGAGAGGGAGGGTAATGGAGATTGTTTCTTATCCCTACAGTACTACATTATCTTTCTTAGGCTGAATGAAGTTGCTTAGCGGTTGCAATGCTAAAATAGTAAAGACATTGTTTTACTGGAAATGTTCAAGTGTTAAATATAAAGCCAAATTATTCAGCTGTCGAATATAAAGTCAAATTAGTTCAGGCGGGGATGAGGACGGCAGGACGACACTTCCATCTGCCGCATAATCTGCACATTTACTCTCGGTTCTGGCATGTTATTGCTGCTTACTTACAAAACGTTGTGTTACGGACATCAGCAACAATGCCACGGAAGCATTTTCTTGGTAATGGTTTCCACACTCGGCAAAATACAGGGCTGCGTGTAACCACAAATATCATTCGTGGTAAAACTTGCCGTCCGACATTTATGTTGAGTCATGAAAGGACTTAATGTATTTTTTCATTGGGCTGTCCGTAGATGTGACAGCATGATGGTGAGATACGGTGAGGTGAGAAGCCGCAGGGGAGGGGGGGGGGGGGCTCATCATAACCATGGCAACGTAGACCATGGCAGGGGCATCACGGGGGCACACAAAGCTGATAAACGAAAAGTGATTTTGAGTTTCATTCTCCGGAAAACTGCAGACTAGCATTCTGGGAGGCAACTTTGCATGTACTTTGCAGAAAAATACTTCTGATTGCAAAAGTCACGTTTCATACACCAAAGAAATACATTTCCCATCCTTCCAACGCCCCGAAAAATGCCGTGTTGGCTGTGTTCTCCCGGGAGGAGAAAAAGGCAAAAACATGGCCACAACCCGTGTTGCGGTCCACTCTTGTGAGGACCAGCAACCTCCACACATTTCTGTCTCCGCCACCTGCACCCACCACGGCACACAGTTATACACATTACATACTAATACTCAATTTTGCACCTATCAACAACCTCATTATTGTGGGTACTCATATCAATTTACATAGTCAGCAGTTTCATAATATTATTTCTAACCAACTATTTTTTACTCACTGGTGTCAAAGAGTGAGTTAATTGATTTTCATTTAGAAGCGCCGGACCCGTGTTATCAAATACAAAACTGCTAAATGATTTATGAATCGTACAGATGGACTTTTATTTATCGATACGAAATTGTATGGCTCGTGACGTCAACACATCTTAAAGAATCGGCACCTACAGAACTACCAGTCTTTTTCAGTTAGTCATAATATCGGTAATAGAAGGCCTGAAAATGGATCCTTGTATCTTTTAGCATCAAATTTTCGCGCTTGCCAGCCACGGGTCTGTATGAAATTAGTCCTCGGTATTCTCATTTTGCCACCTTACATAAAGACAAGGCGACGGTGTACTACAATGTGGAACTCAGACCTTTACGATTAGCAACAAATGTGTATTTTTTAGTGCCTTCATTGATTCTTTTTAGCAAGACTCTCATCAGACGAATTTAGTTAATTTATGAAGGACCTCCTGTATAGTAGTGAAAGGAATAACGGACAGATTCGAAAATGTACCCCAGGTTATGTAATACCGTCCACCGGAACCAAGAATCAAATAACTGAGCAACTTTCTGTGTGGAGGGACTAAATTTATTGATTGTTATTAGTTAGTCCTCCTCTATAAGATTTTTTTTTTTTTTTTTTTAAGTACGCCTGTATGTGAGATACGTATCTTGACATGGGCAGGACTGTAAATGCATGGAGATCTTTTATCCAGATATTCATGGAGATCTTTTATCCATAATAGTCTACAGTGTCAGGTATCAGTTTAAGCGGATAGATAAACAAGGTGGTCCATTTAGTGCACACTCCATACCACTAACCGGAGAATTCCCGCGTGTTGTAGGCAAGGCTAATTCAACGGTGTCGGTGTCTACCCTACATCATTTTTTACTTTCCATTATCCTTTTTAATGGTTTCAGTGTCTGCATTTTTACTTCCATTGATTTAGGAGACAACCAAAATATCTGTAGTCTTCACACTAGGAGACTGAACCGTACCCACAATACATGAGATACCACCAGTTAAGTCTGAAGAGGGATGCAGACTATGTACCAACCATTACATAAAATTATATAGTTGAAAGGACTTGGTGTTAGCCTGTCATTCCTTAAACCAAGTGCAACCACCATCCACTGTAATAATTATATGAAGTGCTCTTGAAGCCGACTCATTTTTCAGGCCCCGAGGAATGTATATAAAGAGTGTGAGTTTTGCTTTCATCTGGCCTCAGAGTCGTCACTTTCTCACCTACAAACTTATGAGTGTAATTACATTTTCCAGGAACACAGGATATGAACCAAAGAGTCTGCATGATGAAGTGGAAGCTTCTTAACATGCCGGAAATACCGTGCTGTTGCATAATTAATCATCGACAACGTGTAAATGGACAACGAATAGAGCAATAAGATCATCAGGACTTGAAAAATTAAAAACAAAAACGCACTTCAAGCATATCAATAAAATTTAATAACCATTGCACTTCAGCAAAGCCAAAACAATTAAGATAACCAGACTGTATACCACTACAATTAGAAACACTAAAATAAAGACTACTGTACATGTAAACAGTCATAGCCTAACTGACTAATCATTGCGTTACCGAACTATCAAATCAAAGAAGAAAATAACAAAAAAAAAAAAAAATCAGCATTTGGAAAGCAGCCCCCGCTAATACCAATACACCAGTCCTGTATGAGACAGCCCTAGCATGTACGGTATACAGTATGGACGGTGGGTATTAGCGCCGAAGTGGTGACATGTAGAGGTGTATATTATGAAGGAGGACTACTGGTTCTTGGAAGCAGGCTGTGATGTCTATGGCCAGAGTCGGACACATTAAAACAAAGAAAGAAAAAAAAAAGCAAAACAATGAGGGCAATCAATGTACATCAAAACAAAGTGAGTATTTACCCCTTGAGCTAGAGAAGATTAGTATGTAATTTTTTATGCTGCCAGACGATTTTGTTCCACTTAAGAGAGCACCCTGTTAGTAAAGGAGTAAGTGAGGGCTGTACCTATTGTCCTTTCTTGAAAAAATTTGTCCTACGTTGAATAAAATCGTAGGTAGATAACAAAAGGTAAAATATGTACGTCATCGGACTGAAGAAGTGAAAATAATCAATCGAATCTTCCCATCAGTTGTCGCCTCATTCGGCCACGCATATCCCCCCTCCTCAGTAACAACTTCTCCCACGGCTCACCACCCTCCGGGACTACCACCGCATTCTAAATATTCCAAAACCAGGAGAAAAAATAATATCTGCAGCCGCACTAAGTTTCGAAAGGTACTGTACAGTTAACACAGACCAGAACAAAGAGCATAATTAAAGGAATAAAAGATGGAGTAAAAACAATAAAGCAAATAGGATTCTTATCGAAATGCACCAGATCCAAGAACACACAGAAAGCTATATCATAAAACATCAAAACAAAAGGAAAAATTCAAATCATTAAAGAAAAGACCACAACTTTAAATATAAAAGAGCGCAGTTAAAACATGAAAATATAAAGAGCTCATTTAAAATCAGTAAAACAAAGAACATAGGTATAATATCAAAACAAAAAGCATCAATGCAAAGAGCACAAAGCATAACAAAACAAAGAGCACAGTTCAAACACACCAAAACAGAGTCCAGTTAAAATACATCACAACAAAGAACACGATTAAATCAACAAACCAAAGAATACAATTAAAACTTCAAAGCAAAGAGCACAAGGCACATTAAAACAAAGACTGTAATTTAAAGCATATCAAAACAAAGGATATTAGAAATACATTAAAACACAGACCACACTTAAAGCATGTACACATCAAAACGAAGTGCACCAAAAAGCACATCAAAACAAGGAGTATAATTAAGCACAACAAAACACAGACCATAATTAAAACATATCTAAACAAAGAGCACAGTTAAAACATCAAAGCAAAGACAACCATCCAAGAGCCTTCAGATAAAGATAATCCTTCATAAAGCAATGTGTAGGCTGGAACTGCTAATATTCCACTCTCTTGCTCTTCATGTATGTATGTGCTAATGAAACTGAGCAGCCCTTGAGCACCTAAGTGACCTAGTGTCTGTCTGTCTGGCACTTTGTCTGGCACTTTGTCTGTCTGTCTGTCTGTCGCTGCAAACGTTGATGGATGGCCTCGATTAAAGGATCTCAAGGCGTTTCTGTCCCTGTTCAGTAACACCTAACCTCTCCCCGGGACAAATCGCCTTCTCCTGACATGAATTAGCCTGTTTAAGAGTTCCGAAGTCAGCCTCTTGCCCCCGATGGCGTATTTGTCAGTTTACCGTAGCCACCGCTAAGCGATATTCTCTTCATTAGGGGGATATATCTCCTATAACTCACTCCTAGCTAAATATATTCATCTGCTGTTAGATGAAATAATATACAAAGTTTGTTCGATATGAAAGGGTAAATGGTGACAGTATAAACACTCTCAGGTTCCTGCGACTCACTTCTAGTTGAGAATCGTCTAGCTTTCGCTGAAATAAAATACCTGAGTTGTGCAGACAATGAGATTTTTAATCGTTACGTTAGGAGTCTTTTTATTCACCTTGGTGACTGAGTAAATTGCTGCCGCCGTAATAAACGGAAAAAAGTCAGTAATCCCTTTAATCAAAGGATATATTATATTGATTTATTCCTACTGCCTCCAGACGATTTTATTCATGTTACAAGAGCTCCCACGTATTGATGGCTATATCTAACCCCTCCTATTTGAAAATTCTTTCGAAAACTGAATTAACTCGTTTAAAGGTAGTAAGATTGAAAATTACGCCCTCGGATAGAAGGGTGATGGCGATGGCGACACTGCAAAGCGGGTTATCCCTTTGGTAGAGGTGAATTCCTATAGGAAACAAATAATAGCATCCATCATAAAAAGTTATTTAAAACATAGTTCTTGACTGAGGGCCAAAACGTTAATCACGACAACATGCAACATTTGCAGTGTCCTAGATTTTTCTTGAGCAAAGTATAACCCCTACAGGTTAGTCGATATAGAAGGCAAAGTAAGTAGTTTGCATGATGTAGCTTTTGTTTCATTCCTGCTAGCTCAAACCCATTATATTCAGCTTAGGAGAGATTTTCCGAATATGAGGGCCACATATCTTACACTGACCGCTTCTCTCCAAAAGGTGCCCTTCAGATGAGTAAAATAAGTCTGGAGATACCAATAACACGCCAGTAAAATACGTCGCCTGGTTCAAGGAATTTTACCAGTAGAATACGCCACCTGATTCAAGAAACTTTACCCGTTGAATATGTCGCCTGATTCAAGAAAATTTACCAACAGAATACGTCATCAATAAAATCCATCACCATTACAATGCGTCACCTGATTCAAGAAAAATTTCCAGTAGAATACGTTACCTGATTCAAGAAATTTTACCAATAGAATACGACATCTGATTCAAGAAATTTTGCCAACTGAATACGTCACCTGATTCAAGAAATTTTACCAACTGAATACGTCACCTGATTCAAGAAATTTTACCAATAGAATACGTCACCAATAGAATGCGTCACCTGATTCAAGCAATTTTACCAATAGGATATGTTACCTGCATCAAGGAATTCAACCACTAGAATACGTCACCAGTGGAATACGTCACCTTGCCCAAAGGATTACACCAACAGAACACGTCACTAAAGCAAAACGTCACCTGATTCAAGGGACGTAACCAGTACGATGCGTCATTTAATCCAGTCAGATAAATTAACACATTATGTCAACTGTTTCGCTGGTTTAATACTCCCAATCCCGCGGCTCCTGTCTCGCGGAGGAGTGACCATTTTTTGTGGGCACAGATTTCGCAGCCTTCCTCACCCCCTACCCCTCCCGCACCATCACTTTCCTCCCCGCCCTCTCTTCCCATCCCTCCATTTCCCTCCCCTCCCGTTGTCTCCCCTCTCTCCCCTCCGTACTGCGGTCACCGGCAATCATGAATATTTGCGCATACGGCCGGCAGACTCGGATATATTTGCTGAATTGAAATACACAGAACTGGACTTTTATTTACTCTCTCTCTCTCTCAAATTTTCTGTCCTCGTGGGTTGGGCGGGGGTATAGCGTAAAACAGCACCCAATACACCAAGCTGTGGCGGTCTCAGGACACACACGCACTGAGAAAGAAATATTTTGATACAAGTTCCACATCCAGAGGCCGAGTTCACAAACTGGAGGTCTAGTAAGTTAAGGCGTTCCAACCTGATATAGAGCATAAAGAATGGGTGGTTGGGGCTTACTGATCACACAGTGCCACTTAGGGAGTATGATGGTGATGATGCTGATGGTGATGATGATGATGATGAAAAAACGTGACTTGCCCACACCCAGAGAGCTTTGGAGTGGGTAAAACAATGTGAATTGTATTTGCAAATATATATATATATATATAATTTTCAGGTAAGTGGTCAGTGGCCTGACTGTAAAATGTACTATTAGAAGATGTAGCACGAACCTCAGTGCCTTACTTTTGTTTAAGCAACATGGTTAAAAAAAAAAAAAACACTTAACTGCATCTCTACATCACTGGTTGTGTTGGTTCGAACTCCAAGAGAAGCAGGAGTTATAATACATATTTACAGTATATAACTGGAATTTTGCCTTTTTCTTAGTGATC
>NC_137004.1:33332884-33437884 GCF_032717465.1 Coenobita brevimanus
CCACCACTTAGCAGTATTCTAGCCCAGCCCGTCCACTCCTTTCTGCCTATATCTCACTCAGAACTGAAAGACCTAAGTTAATTATTCGATCACCTACCGGTAACTATCCAACAGTGGCACGGCCGTGGGGAAGGCGCGAGGAGGGAGAGGGCGAGACCCCCCAACCAAACCCATAGCTCGCCCACTGCCCCTGTTTGAAATTTCAGATTATTTGATGTGTATTCATTGTCAACCAGGGGCCCCACGAGCTTGTCCCACCTTGATCCTCATGCGTGGAGGCCTAGCTACGCTACTTCTGGTCACGCTAAATATAAAATGCCCGCCATCAAAAGGCTTGCTTTCCCTGTCATCCCTCACTACCATCATCCCATCTAATCCCGCCCATTCCTCCATGCCCATCATACACAAATCTGAACGACATGAACTGTTGTATCCCAACAAGCAAGTTCGTCCACAGCTTGACCTGCATTGCGAAGCCGCCAAAGAGGTAGTAAAGAAATGGGCGTGGTGAACAAAGCAATGAGTGGGATGGGCAGGAATTTCGGTAGGCGGTGGCTGTGGAACAGGAAAGCATATCCAGCAAAAAAGGATTTCATACAGCCTCTCCAGGTATGAAATTATCTGAGGTGCTGGTGTACAGTAATGGATGTAGAGGACAAAAATATAAAGAAGGGTTGGGATGAGTCGGAATTGTGGTGGTAGATGGAGAGGAGCCCTGAAAGAATACCCTCTAAGAATGAGGGCTGTAAAATTAACCACTGGAGTGCAGTGAATGTTTAATCAAAATTTTCATCCACAGCAACAAGTTAACCTTTCATTTGCGCGACGTTTTGCGTCGCTGGGAAAAATCATTACATCGTTAAACGATTGAACAATCGTCGATTTGTTGACTGCATAGTTCTTTTGCGTGCATGTAAGGGACGACCAACAAAAAATAACAGCTGAGCTGAATAGAAGGAATCTGAATAAAGACTTGGTAATGAATATGTAGAGGATGAGAGTTATGTGTATCAAACATATTCACTCCCTTCCATTAATAATAACTGCCGGTGAACTACATTGTGCTGAAGAATGCATGCGCTTAAAGCAGGCAAGTCAGACAGTTCCAGTTCATAGCAGCTAAACTAAGAGAAGCATAGCAATGGGATGGAGTGATCTTAGTAAACAAAGTAAATTTTAATGGACATAATTTTATCTCTGTGTCGGACAGACGGAAATATGAATTAGGGTGACCTTGGTCCTACTTTGGGATCGGAAACAAACGGTCTGATAAAAGGCTTGTAACATAGACTTATGAAAGCTGTGAGAGAAATGGAATGGAGTATGTAAAGTATCAGTTCTTATGGGAAAGGTGGAAAATGGAGAGAGAGAGAGAGAGAGAGAGAGAGAGAGAGAGAGAGATAGACGCCATCAATTGGTCTGTGGGATGATTACTGTACAGAATCTCTGAGGCGAGTTCCACATGCGAATGCTTAATACACGTAAGAAACCGTACATATACCAGTTTGCAGACTTTGCCAAGAATAATAAAAGGTTAAAAACTGGGTGTGCACCACACATACTTAAGCAAGAAAAAGAGAAATAAATAAGAATGAAAGAAAGAAAAAATAATACATAGTCGTTAAGATCATTGAAAAAAGAGACAGAGTTCTTGCTAATTTTGCATACAAGAAGATGGTTCGTGCCAGTCATGGACCCCTCTCTCACCTTTAACTCATACACCCGTGAACGAGGTTCTGAAAAAAAAAAAAAAAAAAGTCATAAAGAAAGCCAAAGAATAAAAAGTGACAAAGGAGCTCGAGCGGCCCACCTTCTCTAGTACTATTGATCGCAACGAGGAGTGACCTACATACAGGCACACTCGATGGAACCCATTATGTTAAGAAGAAAAAAAGAAGATTTATCATGTGAGAGGAAGCGGAAAAACCATGCACTTTGGATGCAGCGATACTTTTTTCTGTTTTCTTTTTGTTTATTTACAGAAAAAAAAATAGTCCTTGGTGACGTCAGTGTCAGGAAAGAATTACTACGCCACAACAGCCTCACAAAATCCATTCCCTAAGCCTATGAATACGACTGAACCAAAATTAGACCATCTAAATCCAGACCTCCTAATCCTGGACTGTAAATAAGAGAAAGAGAGAGAGAGAGAGAGAGGATAGAAATGGTGTCCGACGTATCCTATTTGCGGTTCTCTTCAGCTCAGCATTCGTCTCGTCTCGTGGATACGGACGGAATTAGAAGCCTGGAGGTGGAGGAGAAGGGACACTCTGTTTATAGTGCTGGAGAGAGAGAACTATTGACGGAGCCCGGTCGAGGATTCAATGAAAGTGGGGGGCGATGAGGGGGTACAAAGGACAAGAGGGGGGGCGGTGAAAGAGCTGGAGAGAGAGAGAGAGAGAGAGAGGAGAGAGAGAGTGAGGGGGCAATAAGAATATGAGTGTATTAGAATAAGGAAACAAGATAGAGCTTGAGGAAGTGAAAGTGAGGAAGATTAAAACGACGACGGAAAGTAATGGGGAAAGGAGCGAACAAAAACTGGAAACAGGAAAAGGAACTGAAAGAGAGAGGAAATCAAAGGGAAAAGAACCCAAGGCTATACAGGACTTGAAGGAACAAACGAGGAAAAGGGAACACGAGAGCTAAGAAAGAAGACTGGCAGAAATAAGTAGAGGAAAGAAAGGGGTTGAGTGTCGAAGATGATATAAAACTATGCGGAAATATAAAACCTCTGCTCTACATTGGCAAAGGCTGGTGATGTAAGAATAAAAACTAAAACACAGCACAAATCAGCACCAAAAAAAAAAAAAATATGTAGGAATGGACATGAGAGCGGGAACAAAAACAGTAGAAGGGGCCCCACTGATTAATGAAGGAATAAATACAGAGGACATGTGTCGTGAAATGAATTTACTATGGCAGCAGGTACAGCACGCGAGCTAACAAAAACCCCCACTAGCACCACCACGGCACTCCCTCCAACTACTCTCAGGCCACTTCTGCTCACGAGAATTACAGAGCTCGAGCTTCACAATCTATACCACACCCTACCCTCACTACGCCGCTAACATCACACCAACCAGCAACGACGCAATAATACTGTACTCCCTTTACAAATGATACGTCGCTACTGCCTTAACTACGAAACACTCTTTGCTAGCGATACTATCCTATCTAAATATATGAGAGTACCATCTTACTTAACTATTTTACAGTATTCTCAGAAGTACTTACCACCACCCCCAAACCAATTAAACAGCACCACATTAACTAATTACTTAACAACATACTTTGTCTTACTATTTAACAATACCATATCCTTAAAAATGTTATCTTACTTAACTACTTAACGCTGTTGCCTTACTCCCTAACAGCATATTCGTAACCTAACATTAACTTACTAAAGGTCTCCTACTAACGGTACTTAAATATCAGACAACACCCTTATACAGACATATTTTTACCTAGATACAATTTACCTACTTCGTTGGTAACCAGGTGGGGAACCCGGTGGTGCAATTGTCAGTACATTCAGGTCACCGTCTGAAAAAACTAATTTCGATTCGCGGACCGGTCAGACCGATGGACTTGGCCTGTTTTCCCCTTATCGTTGTTCCCCTACCAATAGAACTGGGGACCTGGATGTAAAACCTCTGCTATAAAGTCGTAATCAAGAGAAGATTGTGACTTCAGGAAAAAATATATATATATTTTCCTCTAATGACCTCAAAACAGTCGCTAGCCATAGCCTATGTTTGAGTCTTCTTCATCTTCCTAAATACACTTCGCTGATTATCACCGCCGCCTGTGCATGCAACAACTTACATAATTATAGTCTCAGACTAATGAACCATTGCTGTTTAACATCTAATTAGCAACGTTGCTCATATCTTACCTAACTAGTCATCTGACAAAAACAAATTTACAGTTGACTAAACTAGAAAAGGAAGTGGAGATGGCAGAGCTTTCTCCCCTCAGATTTTAATCTCATCCTCATTATCTGCTATCATGAATCTTGTGCAGTCTACAGGTGTAAACCTATTTTAACTGTCTGTAAAATATACATAAGCATTCACGAGTTTCACTAATGGTCTCTATTAACGACGCCTCATTACATAACAACTTTGTTAACACTTCACGGTACCATAATACTTACTATCTTACCTAACAACACACAATAATAGGCACCTTCTAACCTACAGAAAGTAGAGTACATCCAACAACAACACATAAAAGCAACAACAATATTCACATTATAAACAATAATAACGACAACAATAACAAACCAATGTTAACAAAGCATTACTAATAACACATCGCTGCATTAATAACACAACACTAATAACACAACACGAAAGAAAACAGATTTAATAAAACACTGCCAGCAATGAAACACAACACTGGCACAACACTGAAAGCACAATATTAGCACACAACACAACAAAATGTGCACTAGTAACATAACATTAACGTTACTAACAACACATCACACACAACAGAGCACAAACATTACAGCACTTCCAACACAGCATTAACAACACAACACACAAATAAATCAGCACCACTGACAATATATTAACAACATTATTACAACACCACTATCAACGCACAGAGGCTTACCGACTAACAAATGGGTGTGGCGAAATCCGAAAACAGAAAAGGTTAGCATGAACATAAAACAATATCGAAGGTCACAGTAACAGCCCAGTCCCTATGGTAATAACAGAGAAATAACGCTACCTTTTTAACACACACACACACACTCAAATATACAGTATATATAATTATATATAAAGTCATTGTTACATTCGTGCTAGTAAACTTGCAAGTGTAGACTCTCATACATACACGAAAGTACACATGGATACATGCAAGCATAAATACCACCATGCACACATGTTGCTACACAAATAAGCGAACACTTACATGACTTTGCACAAATGTAACACATGCCAAATTCGTTAAACAGTGTATATATTCACAAGCACACATAATGGTTACATAGTTAATGTAAATGTACATATAAACTTACCAGACGGCAGTCATATCACATATAAAATAAACCATTATTTTCACCGATAATGCACACTGAAATAGACTATCGGCAAGTGAAATTATTTTTTTCATTCTAAATTTACCCACTCTTATAGTCTTTTGTTTTCCGTGTATGGACCAAGAAATACCAGAGCAATTTCTATTTACTGAACTAACCAAGACTTTTATGCATGTTCTAGAAGCTTATCACTACTTTTCCGCCTAAATAATTTTCGCTCGTTGAGACAATAACTGAGCCGAGCCATGTCCCTTTGCAGTGCATTAGTACCGGTACTAATCTTATTCTTGTCACCAACCGTGGGTAAAAAAAAAAATGAAGTAGTAATTATCCAACTCCTGACCGTTTGTGTTGTAATCGGTAGAGAATCTACTAAGTGATTCTGTTAAATTGTGTTAGGAACAATTTTGGTAGAAGAATACGTCTGCCGTGTTTGAAGGGAGAGGGCGTTTAGGTGTGCGTGTGAGATAAGATGAAAGGCGTCATTTTTTATCTAGAATTCTTCCCTCCACGCTCGTCTAACTACAGGGAACGAGGGGGAATACCTTACCCACAAGGCTTAGAATCCATTTTTTTTTTTCTTCCAAGTACCTACTAAAAAGTGCATCAAAAACTCTAATGCGGAGAATGCACTCAGCGTCGCCGAGTTTCTGCATTACCTAGTAAACTGCAGGGGAGGCGGGTGAACGCTGTTGGTGGGCGCTGACAGACATCTCACTGTTCTACCGCCTCTCCCGTGAGATTTTTTAAAAGCCTCAGATGGTTATGCACGAGGTAATTTTGAGTAAAACTGGGGTAAATTTTTAATTCCAGGCAGAATTGAGTTTTGTGAATTAATTAATATTTTTTGACATGTTCTAATGAGACTCATTTCATTTTGACCATCATTTCTGATGGAAATGCCCCGTTTCCCCGTTTTCCCTCCCCCCTCTACCCTCCACTGACAATGGTGACCCGAGAGAATGCAGGGTTTTGGCTGAGGTAAATGCAGGGAAAAGAGGCATGCTGTCTGTAAATTGCTGGTTAATATCAAATGCAACGCATTAAAGAAAAAAAAAAATCCTTGTTTTATCCAAATCTTGCCACATTTACCTTAACTTATTTTGGAGCGTCCGACACTGGGCACAGGCTTAACAACCCGTTCCCTTAGATCCGGTATCCCTCCTACGTACCATGCGCCTCCACATCTTACTAAGGATCTTTGCCTTCTAAACCCTCAGAACACTAATGTAACCTGATCTGACCAAACCGCACCCCATGAAAAGAAAATGAGATAACTAAGCCGGCGATTTTAAGCATTTACTTATCATCATGTAAACATAACAGATTGAACCTAACTTCACGCAACGTAACTAGGGGACCTCTTCCCTCCCTCAGGGACTTTGAAGGTAAATAAGACACACCAGTGAGAAGATCCTGGTCGAGATGACAATCGAGCCTCATTATTTTCTAGCAAGAATGGATTCAATATCTCTAGTTTGACATTTTTGTTTATAGGACGTTCAACGTATATATATATATATATATATATATATATATATATATATATATATAGAGAGAGAGAGAGAGAGAGAGAGAGAGAGAGAGAGATTTTTTTTTCGAACGTCCCCGTCTCCGTTGTCATTCATTTCCGGAAATACGAGTATAGGAAAAAGTGGTTGTCAGTAAGAGGAAGCCATAGAAAACACACAAAACTGTATATCCTGTGTTTGCCCTAAGGAAAACAAAATCCAAGATTGCTGTATCTACATGGGCCCAATTCTCGACTATAACAGAGGTAGTTACAGATAACCTTAGGGCTTATTATTAGGGAGACCTTTTTCTTCCATAAGATTATCAGTAATTGTAGCTCCGGAATGGATGATAATTAATCACATATTGTTATAGAAATATTACCCAAAATTAGTCAGAGAATCACTTGAAGTTCTTAAAAAAAAATCGCACAGAACTCCTTTTAGGTATGGACACAGCAACGACTTAGTGAGGACTTACGGGGCGACAAAGCCTAATTTTAGGGTGGGCAAAAAAGGAATCTTTCGGGAAGTCTGGAAACATTCTCACGGAAATTTGGAACGGGCACTGAGATGGACAGGAATATTTCAGGGGTTGCCAGGGGCTACGCCTCCGGGACGCAGATCGTGACTGAACTTCACATACGTAAGCGACAATTTCACACTCAAATAGACGGCAAGTACCAGATATTATATAATTATTTTCTTTATATCTTATCAGCCAACCATTACTAGAACCATTGATTTTTTTGCTCTCTAGTTAGCTTTTGCATGGATAAATATGTACCATAATTTAATACTTCCCTTTTTCTCGGTTTTTTCGTACAACATGTTCATAAAATATAAGTTTACGTTTTCACTTATCAGCTGCTAATAAAAGTGTTGATCCACAAAGGGCAGTATTTTCACATCTTACGATAGACATCGTACTTGTGTAGAATCTCCAGGGCATCGACGAACCCCAAGAGGGCGAAGACGCGCCGCAGAAGTTTGGAATCCCTGTTGGGAAAAATAGCCGGAGTTCATGACTGTATTTTTATTAAGCGCATATTCCATATTTTCATTCGACGTTTTCATAATGTTCTCAATAACCCCTGTTCCTACATCTGTTTTGAAAAGCCATCAAAGAACTGCGAGCTGTAATGAAATGATTATTCGACCATTACACTCTTCATTAATATGAACCCTTTCTACCTTGAATTTTGGGTAAGACCACTTATCTCCTTTGTTCCTTCATATTCTTCCTGGCCATCAATCTATTCATTTGTATTTTCAGTTTGGTAACCCCTCATGCTGTGGATGTCTTTATGTTTCATTGCATATCTAACGCTCACTCCTGATGATGCAGCAATCCAGTGGCACACATACCCTCACTCCACATCCATTAGCCAGTACACATACACCCACTTATACCAATAACTCGCACACACATGCACAAACATACGTGCCAACAGGCCATAAAGTTGTTAGTTCACGATTTCACGTTTTCTCGAATTCAGGGTCTGTGCTAGGTAACGTGGGATATCGCCGATCGATTATTCATTATTCATTTGTTTGAGGGGGAGAGAGAGGCAATCGGTGGTTACGTGCGCTAGGGCTGAAGGTGAGGCGGTAAGTGAAGTTGGCAGGGGAGCTCCAGTCTCTGTCTTCAAGGTCACGTGAACGCCTGAGTGACACGAACTACTGCTTGGATAAATGATCTAAGACAAGTACCGCCATTACAGCCTTCTCACCTGTCCGCCTGTGTTTAATCAAGGATTCACAAGGACAGGAATTGCTGTCCAAGTTGCACTACACTCTGTGGTGAGACCAAGTCAATCACAGCTTCGTGCCAAAACAAAAGAGGGGTTAGGACTACAGACGAGTAAAATCACATGAATTACATGTAGTGTGCTGTCCATTAATACGATGCTTGTTTTACTTATCACAAGACAACTGTGCATGCCTTACTGCTTGTATTAATAATGACAGTTGTAAATCTATATAATTTTGTTGTAAAATCTTATATCATTACATTTTATGCTGGACTCTTAAGATTTGTATTACTACCTGTTCACATTCAGAATATTGTCATATCATGTTACAGTTCTTTCTTAAACATGAAAATACTCAAAGTTTTCTCCTACGACTGTCCGGTTAAATTGCATTGCACCTTGCCAAAGAATACATATATAGCTCTGCAGGATTCAAATTGTACACAGAGAAACATATATTCATTGCCTCCCTGCATTCGTGCCCTGACGAACACAGAAAGACGAACTTGTTGAGCTTCAACAGTAGCCTGCGTATAGGTGGCCACGCTACACCTTGTTGCTGCACCTTCTGATACTCTGGATAATATGGAGGACTCCGGGCTATTGATCTCCCGAATTGAACTTTACCCCGCGCGACAAAGGTCGGTGCATCTATTATTCAGCGTCTAGACTGCCCCCTACCCCACAGCGGCGCCAGTCCTGCTACCGTACCTCATCAAGGAGTCAGATTCTCATGCACGCACTTACCTCACACTGCCCCTCCACCTGGCTACTTCTCCACCTGGCTGCCTCACCACCTGGTCATCTCTCCACCTGGCTGATCCTTACCTGCTTCCCCTCCACCTGGCGGCCCCTCCACCTGGCTGCCGCTCCACCTGATTGCTCCAGTTGGCTGCCCCTCCACCTGACTGACCCTCACATGCTTCCCCTCCACCTGGTTGCCCTATCACCTGGCTTCCCTACCACCTGCTGCCCCTCTACCTGGCTGACCCTCCACCTGGCTGATCCTCCACCTGGCTGCCCCACCACCTGACTTCCGCATCACCTGCTGCCCCTCTACCTGGCTGACCCTCCACCTTGCTTCCCCTCCACCTGGCGTCCTTCCACCTGGCTACCCCTCCACCTGACTTCCTGTCCACCTGGCTGTCTCTCCTTCTCGCTGCCCCACCACCTGACGGCTCCTCCACCTGGCTGCTTCTCAACCTGGTTTCCCCATCACCTGCTGCCCCTCCACCTGGATGAACCTCCACCTGGCTGTCCCACCACCTGGCTTCCCCACCACCTGGCTTCCCCACCACCTGCTGCCCCTCTACCTGGTTGCCCCTCCTTCTGGCTGCCCCTACACCTGGCCTCCTCTCCACCTGGCGCCTCTCTTCCTGACTTCCCCTCCACCTGGCTTCCCCTCTTCCTAACTACCCCTTCACCTACGCTTGAGCATTCATTACTGTGTTCTCCTAAGGGTGTATAATGTGAGTACAACCAATGCAGGTAGAGTCGACCCACATATCCTAAACTCTCCAAACCCAACCGCTGGCAAGTAGTTAAATACCTTTCAGCAACCACTGCATGATTTTACCCTTTCACCACTAAGGGCACTTTAGCGGAAGAAAGTCGCCTGATAGCAATATTAAAGTAAATTAATAAAATCTAGTCAGCTTATGAGGACGGTTATTAGCACCTTCACTACGAGGCTATTCTTCCAAGCTAACTAGAGCAGCCAGGTGGTAGCAACAGAGAAAAAAAATAATTAAAACACCTTATAGTAATCCAGGGGTTACATTTTCATTGGGAGATATTTTTCCCACCTCAGTAGAATTATCTGAAATTAACCAGAACAGAATTCGTTATTGTTTATCAGTTATTTTACAGGCGATATGAAAGAAATATATAGAACAGCTTTGTGGTTAAGTAGGTTTCAGAGTATATGTTTGTTTTTCTTAGTTTGACTTTCGTTCAACTATTGTGAAGCGGTTGATTTTATTGTTTGTGAATGGGGTAAAGTATATCGCTGCAGAATTTTACGGTTTTTCACACACACACACACACACACACACACACACACACACACACACACACACACACACACACACACACACACACACACACATACATACACATAGGCTACACATATTGTTCATACATACACACATAAGAATAAAATCGCTTCCCTGCCTATACCTCCCACACGCACAATAACAATCACTCATACTGCAAGCTCCGCCTTACACTTCTGTGTCACAGCACGCTAATGCTTGCACACGCACCAATACTGACACACATCCTTTGTCACACACACACACACACACACACACACACACACACACACACACACACACACACACACACACACACACACACACACACACACACACACATGCATGTATTTCTGTGCGTATATTCGTTTTCACAGAGTGCTTTCAAAAGTCAGAATTAGTTTTCAAGTTACATTTGTCACCGAGGCGTAAAGATACCACTGACCAGATATCAAATGGAACTAAATGTCGAGATATTATCAGTGATCATTGAACCTATCATGGACTCAATCTATAATTTTACGGATGTTTTTACCTTCATACACAAGTTTAATATACTGTACTCTGTCGCCCATATATTGCACCCCCCTTGCCTCTTAGCTCGTCATTTTTGGCGTGTTGTGGGGACGGTTCAGTCAGTGTTACTGATATCTTCCCTACTTCATGATATTCATCCATGCACTCAGTGTATGTAAAAAAAGACGACGATACAAAATATGAAACACGCTATAGGCAGTAAAAAATGATGTCAGGTAGATACTGGCAACTTTGACAGCCGTTCCCCTTGTGCACAGGAATTCGCCAATTAAGCAGCAAGAAGGAAGCAGTGTGTGGCCCAACCTGCATAATGACATATTTAAAGACATGAAGCATACCGTCAAGACTATACAGTCAGCATGAATGATTTGCGCAGTTACATAATCATTCCCGAACAGTGTCTTCCTCATGCTGTCACAAGCATGGATTCAAACGATGACGTCCATTTCAACAAGAACCGTTTGCATTGAAGGGGTTGTGATCTATTTCTTACTACAGTACTCCCTTAGGACGATGACACCTGCAGGTCATACTGGATACTTGCGAACGATTATATTCAGCATATTATGGACCCCTTGTAGTGAAAGGGGTAAGTTTGTTTTATTAAACGTGTTCTGGTGAGCAAGGAACTCAAGGCCGTGTTCTAAGTGGTAATATATATATATATATATTCTTTAGTCATCACGGTGACGTCTTTTCTTATTATATTCTTGCTATTACCATACTATTTCAGGTAGCAGTTGAGAGACATTTCGATCTGGGGTATTTAGATACAGTTTTCATTAACCCATTCCGAACAAGAGCTCCCCCAAGTCGAATAACATCGTTTGCTAGTACCAAGAATGTAGTACTATATGGCATCAACGGATGCACAGTCGTGTTGGCGTAATTCTTCCTTCACTTGTTATGCCCAGGCGTGTGACTGTCCATTTTGTTTTATCCCTACCAAAATTTTATCAGAAGGTGTTGAAATCACAAATGACAGGCACCAGTAACATATTATCGTAACAAACAGTATGAAGTAACACCAAAGCAATCAACTGTGGATCACACTTGGCCGCAAAAGATAGACGAAAGTGAGCAGACTTACATGTCCTCTGTTGATCTTTGAAACTTTTTTTTTTAACAGCACCTGTCCGAAAACAGGTTCAAGAGAACACACACACACACACACACACACACACACACACACACACACACACACACACACACACACACACACACAAACAAACTCGTAAACTGATAATAGATATCCGAATGATTAAAAAATTGTGTGTAGAAATGCTCTAGAGAAAATAATTACCAGATTTTGGAAATAACCTATGGGTATAAGAAACTATGGTTCTAGGTCCCATATTTATGTGGCATCGACGAACAGCTGTACTCTTCCATTTTTTTTTTTTTTTAATAAATTCTTTTAATCTGACTTATCAAAATTAAATTGCTTCATCCTTGGCTAATAGGAAATCCACACAAAATTTCTCAGTGACCCTCTCGTTGCTTTTTTTTTTTCCCCGAAATACGGTGGACAGACAGCAACACACACTAGCGAGCAACATAACCTCCCCCAACTTCGGTGACGATGGACATAATATTCAGCAATATTGTCCGTGATGTTGCACAACAAATCAAGACGCTCAGGCTCAACAAAGTATTCCACGTGTATGCACTATTCCAAATGAATGAATTACTTGTACAAACCTCTTATAAGCCAATCCACTGCTCGCAAATCACACAGGTCCTGGAAAAACCGGTCATGTTCCAAAGATCTATCAACGGCTGTGTAAATTATTAATAACTTAATCCGGACTGTCGCCTCCCAAGACGGTTATAGACAAGACGGATGAAAATTGGCTCGGAGAGAAATATTAATACCAAAGCAAACATATTTATGCGTTTGTTGTTTACGGCACAGCTTGAGGATTATACCATGAGAGTTTCCTATACCTAATATTAACAGTTTTTAGTTTATCTGAACTCGACACTCCCAGCCATCGAGTTCATCCACAAACTCTCATCTACTATATAGTAATCACCAACCATTCTAGCTACTTACAGTAACCAGTGTTTATCATCCACCAACCTTCACTAGCATTGGCACAAACATCCTCAGCTTTATCCATTTTAATTTTAGAATCAAAAGTATTTTGATCTTTCTTAACAAGAGTCGATTACTGATGCCCTTAATGGATTTTGTTTCATAAAGAAGTTGTTTTTCTTAGAACTATGTTTTCCAATAAGAAGTACCCTAACCACATCTTTGATAGAATCTTAAAGTTTTTGTTTAATTCCAAGTTTTGCCCTCCCACACTTATTCAACATTCTGCCAATGCAGCTAAGGTTTATCAAGCTACCTTTTCCAGGTCCGTCCAGCAATAAAATTACGAAATTCTCCACAGACTGCTTGAATTTCAGAGTATTTTGTTTAATCCCTGCACCGTTTCTCGGGACCTGTTTCCTCAACTCACTCTCAGTCTAACGTGGTTTTTAAATTTACTTACTCTAACTGTTCTGCTGGATACATGCGATCAGCCTCAAGTTGACTGTTTCTCCGTGTCCGTTAATCAAGGTAAAAATATTAGAACTGGCTAACTGCTCACTAACCCTCTCTTTCCTGCTGTCAGTGCACACGCACATTACTATGCTCACCCTTTCCCTTCACGGATATCAGTTTTTGTCTAGGTGCCGTACCCAATCTTACCTCATTGCATCGGAGAGTAGAGTGCAACTTCCGTCCCGTACAATCGGTCTCCACACAGTCACTGGGCACCTGTGGTTTTAGAGTATAGTAATGAAAAATGATGGAAAATAATCATGTAGATATGATGAACTGAAGCACCTTCTCAGCTTCTGATCTATTGTTTATAATTTAATTCGTCACCACATTTCTCCTCTGATAAGCAGTGTGCTTGGACACGACATATGCCAGCTAATTTTGTGGAAGGGCCTAAAGGCAGACCAACTGATCCTGCCCTGTCCCCTTGACCTTTTATTTCTGTCAAACTCCTCCATCCTTACCTTACCCTCCACCCATTCATCAATTTTGTATCATATGAAATTAAAATTTTTCAGCTGATCTCACCCCGTGACCTTGATCTTTGACTTCTAATTCTAGAAATTGTATAATTTCATCCTCGGTCAACCTTAGACCCTTCCACGAAGTTTGATCCCAACTGAGTCAAACTTGTTTGAGTTAATGAACCAAACTTTTGACCTTGCCTTGTGGCCTTTACGTTTGGATGATTGTTCTCAAAACTTGTTCACTTTAGCCTGTCCTGACCCTCAACACTTCCACCAAGTTCAGTGAAAAGCGGATCGAAACTTTAAGCTGGCTTTGTCCTTGACCTCTGACGTGTGACCTATGATCATTTCCTTCCAAACACTAATCATTCGTTAATCTGATGGCCCTCAAACATTATGCCAGATGTGATGCAGTTCGATCCCAGAGTATATATATGATATACTGAATACATATATATACTGGTATGTCAGTAATGTTCAATCGTTTTTTCTGACCCATTTTAAACTTCTTCAAAATAACTTTTTCAAGCACCATTTTAATCAAAGTTTAATCGTATTTTCAAACAATTTTTTGTACCCTTTTAAACTTTTGTAAAAACCTAATCAAACTTTCGAGCTGTATGGAATAGAGGATATAAAACACCATATTTTAGTGTATAAATATATTCTTACAGTTTATCAATGTTCGCATTCTTTACTTTCTTTTACCACGCTGCTTAATAGCAAATTACAAACACTGTATATGTACAAAAATAGGTATTCTCTTGAACTGAACCAAGGAGAATTTAATCTGCCCACGAAAAGTTGTTATATTTCAGGAGCAACAGAGTTCAAGAACTGATGAAAATTTCAAACTTCCAGATTCGAATTCCAGTTTAATCAAACTTTTTCACCGTGCCATTTTAATCATTTTCCAATCAATCAAACTTTCTGAAAAACCATTTTAAACGTTTTAATGTTTAAACGATTGAACATTCTTGATATATGATATATATATACACATGTAGCAGCCGCGGCTCAGTAGGTTAGAGCGCTCCTCTCTGGCTGAAGGGTCGGAGGTTCGAGTCCATCCAAGGGTCATTCGTAGACATCAGGAAGGACATCCGGTTATAAAGTGCTACATGCTCCAGACCTATGTCCTTTATCCAGGGGCAACGCTTTAGCCCTTATCGGAAAAGAGGGCACGGCATAAAACTATAAAAAAAAAAAAAAAGTTATATATATATATATATATATATATATATATATATATATATGTGTGTGTGTGTGTGTGTGTATGGCAGTAGTTTCCTGTTTCTTTCACATGGTTTACTTTCTTGAACCCAGTTTATACATTTATTTTTTTTTTTCATTCTGTGTTCTACTTCTGCATCCAAAATATTGCTCCTCCTTTGGTAGATCACATCCTTAGAATAGCACAGACATATTCAGCACTATTAGTCATTATTTCACAAACATTCTGAATTCTTTGCATCCAGTTCATTGACATTAACGCATTTTCTGTCTTTTGCCCATTATCATCCGGTGTGTCTGTATTTCTCAATTTATCCCACTTTATCGTTTCGCTCTGAGCAGCCATCTCACCCTTTTTCGATCAGATTTATTTCACCTTCCCTTCACAGTGACGGTCATATGATCGGATAATTCCCCCCACAGTCCTCTCTCGACTCTCGTTACTCTTGCGTCACTAACGCATTCAAGCATTCTTCCATCAACAGGCTCTTAAATACTCAGTCAGAATTCTTTCACAGTTCATTTTATTCTCTCTGTGCCATGCGTACTTTCGTATTTCTTGAGCTTAAAACGCATGTCGGTTTTACATAACATTCTCTGCTCAATTCAGATGAAATACTTGCGCTTTTCTTTGATATTTCTGTGATCTCAGGGTGCATAAAAATGTTACTTGAACTATTTTCCCCATTCGAGATTTTAAGTTAAGCATCCACACAGCTTGATGTGATACATGTGCGTACATAAACACTTATTCCTCTCCTTCTAACAATCATCAGCAAACCAACTCCCTCTTTACTCCATCCACAAGTGCCCACACCCGAATTTTTGCATGTCACCCTCCCAGACATTCCCTTCACTCCCTCTCATCTTCGTTTTACATAACGCCACATTAAACTTTCTTTCACTGAACTCTTTCACTACCTTCATTCTCTTTAGTTTCTCAGATTACGCACACACACACACACACACACACACACACACACACACACACACACACACACACACACACACACACACACACACACACAGTCAGACAGGCAGAAAGAGAATTTTATGTAAAATACAAACCTCTTCCAGCAACAGCCATAGCATTGCACTGATTAAAATGATCAAAAGAGCAAGTTATCATGTCATATCTCCTTATAAAGAAAATAATTTCGCACCTAAGTGAACATGAGTGGAATCATGGGTGTTCGGGCTACAGTTTTAATTAAAACTTTGGAAGCTTTAGAGCTTCAGTGTTAATGATTAATCAGTTCCCTTCGAAACTCTCAATACCAGCTCTCATCTGACCAAGAGGTCACTTGCTTCATCGCCTCCCACATTTAATCTTCAATTTTGCAAATCAGATGCTTTTTATTTACACCCAACACCGATATTTTTTTTTCCTAACCGAATGATGTTAACAGAATTCAAACGCCAGCGACAGGTGAGATCATGCGGGAAAAAATAATTACTGATGAATTTCGAGCTGCAGCATTCTCAGTACCATGGCGTTTGAGGTTGGCCCAGCCAATCGCTACCATGTCATTCTGCTCGCTAAGGACACCAGGCGACAAGCACACACAACAAGCCCATCATATTATTGCTCCATCTGCAGGCGTGACCAAATATTTTGATGGTCCCTACCTGTGTCACTCACTCGCTCACTGAGTTGCTGTATTTTCTTGAAGAATGGTGTCCAAGCCTTATTAAAGGTGTGTTAGGAGAACGAAATTTTGCGCAGTGGTAGACCTCTCTCCCCTCTGGCCCAGGTGTCAGGTAGGGTGGAACCTCCGAAGTGACCCGAGTTCAAATTCCGCTCATGCTCCGCTTCTGCTGTGAGGATGCGAGCTCACACCTGTCAGGGTGAGCTGTGGTGGAAGACTCGCAGGGGTTAGAAACTTGGCAGGATAAAAATTAGGCGGTCTGTCCTCTTGTGTCTGTGCCAAATTCCTGCCTTGGTGTGCTTCGGTAGTGTGCCGGCGCTCCTCAGTACCAGCAAGAGTAAGCCAGCTGATCCCTTTAGGTTAGGGTACAGGATTAAGGAATTGTGTATATTCAGTCTTTAGCTGCAATGAATAAATAACCACAAAACTATTATTATTATTATTATTATTATTATTTTATTATTATTATTATTATTATTATTATTATTATTATTATTATTATTATTATTATTATTACACACATATATACAGTAGATATATAGACAGATAGATATAATGTACAACCAGTACATAGCAGGGCTGCGGAGTCGATTACATCATTAAAAGATGTGATTTAAAAAAATCTTGCAGTCGTTGGGAGGCTCGTTTTGTACTGAACCTCAGACACATATTTCTTTTATTCTCTTCATAGTACTCCCTTCCTGCATTCACACTCTTGCTCCAACGGTCCTACCAGTGGAACTCTTTTCTTCTTGATGTTCTTCAGGAAGCTCGTTGTTTAAGACTGGAAGTCTTTAATAGTACCAAGACGATGTCTTTTCATAATGAGCTTTAGTTTGGGGCCAAAAACTGCCGGGCAACAAGCGTTGCTTGGCTGGGCACATTATTGTCGCCTGCCATTTCATTTCTCCTGTCAATGGAGTTTCACTGCCTCGAGGAAACGTTTCAAAATTTCCAAGTAGGGAGTCATAGTAACATCAGTACATTTTGGGGGATATCCTGTGTACACAATTCTTTCTTTGTCAAATCTGCAAGCAGCATGACCTTCTTTTGTGTTCTTGGCTGACGAGGTTTGGGGAGATCTCAGTAACTCAAGTGCTGCAAGAAGCCTATGGTTAGCGATTCATGTCTTCTTCGTCAGCCATATTTACCCATCTTTATATGGGGTCGCTGTTCTTGATGAGCCTTTTCCACCTGCCTCTATCGCCTGCCAAGTTGGTATCCAGACCCTTCTCTCTCATATCCGCCACTATGCAATCTTTCCACCTTATCTTGGGTCTTCCTCTCCTCCTCCTTCCCTGTACTTCCATATCCAGTGCTCTCCTCTCGTCACTTTGTCCATCGCTCCTCATGACATGCCCGTACCATCTAAGTCTTGCCTCTTGTGTCTTCTTCGAAACCTCCACCACCTACACTGTTCCTCTGATCCTTGCATTGCTGATTCTGTCCTTCCTTGTCACGCCACACATCCATCGCAACACCCTCATTTCCGCTACTTCCATCCTCCTCTCGTTTACTTTCTTCACAGGTAGTGCCTCCGCCCCGTAAGTCATTGCTGGTCTTACCATAGTTTTGTACACCTTCCCCTTTAATTTCACTGTCATTCTCCTGTCTCACAATACTCCTGACACGTCTCTCCAACTTCTCCATCCTGCTTGGATTTTTCCGATTATTTCCTTATCTTCACTACCGTCTGCTGATAGGGTGGATCCCAGGTATTTGAATGCATCCACCCTCTTCAGTTCCACACCATCCAGCCTAATACTTTCACGTCTATCGTGCACCTGCTCTTTACACATCATATACTCTGTCTTTGTTCTACTTATTTTCATTTCTCTACTCTCCAGTGCTAATCTCCACTCATCCAGTCTGCGCTCTATCCCTTCTTTTGACTCACCCACCAAAACCACATCATCGGCATACATCATGTCCCACGGTGTCCCTATTCTTACATCCTCTGTCAACATGTCGAATACGATGTTGAAAAGGATGGGGCTCAGCGCAGAGCCCTGATGCAGCCCCACCTCCACTCAAAAACTGTCCGTCATGCCTGCTCCACTCCTCACTCGCGTCTTAACATTCCTGTACATTTCCCTTACCAGTCTTACATATTTTTCCGGTACTTTTTTCTCTCACAAACATCTCCACAATTCTTTTCGCAGTATTCTACCATAGGCCTTCTCTAGATCTATAAATACCATACGTATATCTTTCTGTTTTTCTCTATACTTTTCTGTCACTTGTCTCAGTATGAATATTGGGTTCGTTGTTCCTCTTCCTGGCATAAAACCAAACTGACCTCTGGCCACGTCCGGCCTAAGTCTCTCATCCAGTATCCTTTCCCAAACCTTCATTTTGTGTGATAACAGTTTAACTCCACGATAATTCCCACATTCTTGTACATCTCCTTTCTCCTTGAAGATGGGCACCAACACACTCTCCCTTCACTCATCTGGTATCTCTTGCTACTCCTCTATCTTGCACATTAACTTCCACAACAAATCCACTCCCGCTTCTCCCAGGGCCCTCCATGCCTCCACCGGGATCCCATCTGGTCCAATTGCCTTGTTGTTTTTCATTCTTTTAAGTGCTCTCACCACTTCTGCTCTCGCTACACATCTCGTAGGGCCTAGGTATGGTATTCCATCATCCTGATGATCCCGTGGGTTCTTCTCATTTAGTAGATCCTCAAAGTGCACCTTCCATCTCTCTTGTACCTTCATCTCATCGATTAGCACCACACCATTTACATCCTTCATCTGCTTCACATGATTTACATCCTTTGTAGCCTTGTTCCTAATCCTTGCTATCCTGTATATTCTCTTCTCTCCTTCAGGTGTTTCCAGCTCCTCATACATATCACGACAAGCCTCAGCCTTAGCCACTGTCACTGCTCTCCGTGCTAACTTCTTTGCACTTCTATACACCAACATGTCCTCCCACGATCTGCTTTGCTCCCACTGCTTCTTAGTTTCTTTTTTCCTTTTTAGTGCATTCTTAACGTCTTCTCTCCACCACCATTCTTCTCTAGTTGTACGTCGCTTTCTCGATGTTTCTCCAAGTACTTCTCTGGCCACTCCTCTCACGGTTTCTGCATTCTCCTTCCACCAGTCTTGAACTCCCTCTATACTTACGTTCACCCTATCTAGTACCTTAGTCTTGAACTCTTGTCTCTTCGCTTCCTCCTCCAGTGCCGTCCATCGAATCCTCTTCTCTTACCTCGTCCTTCCTTTCCTGGTCTTTATAGCCACACATCCATCACCAGCAGCCGGTGTTGTGGTGCTACGTGACCACCTGGTATAACTTTACAGTCTTTTATCTCTACCAGATTTGATCTTCTGTACATAAGGTAGTCTATCTGGGTAGAATTTCCTCCACTCTTATACGTGATGGTTAGCGATTCATGTACAATAGTCTTAATCTTGTCCTTGCTACGGTACAGTGACGCGTGGTTTCGTCTTGTCCGGTGACATATGGCAAGTAGAAGTGTGGTTAATTTATGACGTAACGGTACGAATCACTGACCACCCACTGCAAACAGGTGAGATCATTATCAGAATTGCTCCTAAACCATTACTGTAAATTCACAACCTCACATTACCTCTCACAAGCCAGCACAGTTGCCAGGTTAAATTACACTACGTCAGACTAATCTTGGTGAAAATATGTCAGGGTAGTTTGCTTGGCTTTGATGATGAAGTAAGGTTGCGGAAAAGAGAAGTAAGAAGCAATACTATTCGACACGTCTAGTGACGTGTAACATTTCTACGTTTAAAAAAAAAAAAAAAAAAAAAAAGGGGGTATCTAAAACAAGAAATAAGACAACAGGAACTCACCGCTCAACACATATAATCCTAAATGCAGTGGTCCTCCTGGTGCAGAAACAGTACATGTTAATGTAATGCATCTGTAAGGGCCACATAATAACGAAGAATGTAACATTCGGCCAAACAAACCCACAAGGAAACCCAAGTAAACACATTCCTAACTGTCGCCGCACTGGTGTACAGATATTACATGACATATTGTACGGCAAAATCCAGTATAAAAGATTTTCTTGGGGGGGGTAATGGAAGCTAACACAGTAAAATGAAACAAGAAAAATTGAGTGAATGGTCTCTTTTTGCAAAATGCATAATATCAGTATTGCTATAACACCCAATATTGAAAAATACAATTCAAATTATAAAGATTGAAGTCATGAGATAATATCTTTATAGAAATGTGAATGGTCATGGAACTGCATTTTGCTATACACAGAAAGTAAAAATAATGTGAGCGAGGCTGTTAAATAAAACCCGACTTCTCCATGACGTGGACCAGTGAAAGAGGTCCTGGTGTCACCCAAGCCGAGCCCGTGTCGCCACCACTTCTCGCTCCGTCTGTGTGAGTGTGTGCGCGTCGCTACAGAATTTTTAAACGTCGAATCTTTAGCACTCAACTCACGGTCAACGCCCCTTGTTAGGTGACGCCGGGAGAGGGGGGAGGAGGGAGCTGAACGCTTGAGCCGAATCCAACGCCGCCACTGAGTGAGTTCTCGCGCATTTCCAAACGAGGGAGAAAGAGGACACTGGCACCAATGGCAATCCAGCCTCTTTATAAAAATTAGTGTGGAGAGGAACAGTGGTTTGGCGGGCTCTGAGGGGCGACTCATGAGAGCGGATTACCAGTTGGCGGCGGCTGATAGGTGCTCGCAGGCCAATTTTCAGAACCACTACCGCGTATAAATTGCTACGGTTATGTGTGCATTGTGGGGGGCGGCGGGCGGAGAGTGAGAGGTTCCATGTTGAAACTCTCATAGGGGAGGAAGGGAAGTGCAAGGGAGGAGAAGGAAGAATGGGAGGGGGAGGGAAGGAGAAGGAAAGAGAGCAGGGAGAGAAGAAAGAGAAGTGGGAGAGAGGGAGAGAGAAGGGGAAATGTCCTTGGGGAGGATAGGGAGTTAGACGAGAAAAGAATGAGAAGTGGGAGGAGAAAAGATGTGGGATGAAAGATGGATAAAAGTTGGGGAGAAGAGAATTAGAAGTAGAAAAGGATGAGGAAAGAAAAAAGGAAGGATGAAGTGATGGTCAGAGGGAAAAGTTAGTGAAGGGAGGAGAGGGAATGGGGGAACAAAAAGATGAATGTGGGAGGACAAATGAACAGTGAAAAGGATGAGATGGGTGGGGAGAGAAAGTGCGGGGGAGAAGATGTGTTTGTAGGGAAACAAGGGATATGAAGATTCAGGAATTTGGAAGGAGGGGTGGAGGATGACAGGAAGTGGAATGAACTGAAGGTTGACGGGAAATTATGGTTGAGGGGGAAACGAAGGGAGGTAAAGGATGACTTTGCGGGAGAATGTCGGAGAGAATTTAATGCTGCGGAAGTGTATGGTACGGGATGGACGGGAAGAGTGTGATGGAGAGAAAAATTATAGACTAGGATGAAAGAGAAATACGTCCTTGAGAGAAAAATTATAGAGTGGGATGAATGAGAAATACGAGAACATAGTACGAGGAAGAGGAGAGGGAGAAAGAAAGACAAAGCGAGATGTGTTGGAGGATCAACATGCAGGGGAGGCACACACACACACACACACACACACACACACACACACACACACACACACACACACACACACACACACACACACACACACACACACACACACACACACACACACACACACACACACACACACACACACACACACACACACACACACACACACACACACACACACAATCTATCTATCTATTTATGTACCTATAGAGAGAGAGAGAGAGAGAGAGACAGACAGACAGACAGACAGACAGACAGACAGACAGATAGATAGATAGACAGATGTTATGTGTGTGTGTGTGTGTGTGTATAATATGTATACTGAGAGAGAGAGAGAGAGAGAGAGAGAGAGAGAGAGTAAAGAACGTAGGACAGAGAACACGTATAGGGCAATAGAGGAACCTGTAGCAGACAGGTAACGAGAGGATTATTGGAAAGCCTTTCGGTGAAGGAAGCGTGAAAGTGTGTGTGTGTGTGTGTGTGTGTGTGTGTGTGTGTGTGTGTGTGTGTGTGTGTGTGTGTGTGTGTGTGTGTTTGGAAAGGGGAAGAGGAATTAACAGGATAAGCACGGGTATTGGCGTGTAGTAGAGGGTGAAGGCGTGGGGTGAAAAGTGAGAGAGGAACGGGAGTGTAGGGGTTCAAGAGGCAGGAAAAGAGAGAAGGGGATGGGGGGTCAAGAATAAAAGGGAAGTATGGCAATAGAAGGTCGATAGGAAAGGGTAGCGAGTTACGAGTTAAAAAAAAAAAATAAAAAAAAGTGACAGGCGGCAAATGTAGGAGAGGGAAAGGAGGATAAAACGTCAAGAGTGGGAAGAGGGAGTGGGGGTAGAAGGAGACAGAAAGGGTGGGGGGGGGATGTCCTAGGTAGCTCGTGGGCCTGTATTTGCCAAGTGACGGTCTGGAAACGATAACTTTTACGACAGGTGTATGTTGCGCACCAGGCCAAACCCATATTTTCACAAGCTATCTTACATTCAGTCCACCTTTGTCCCTCCCTAGCCCTTTCCTCCAGCACAAGCCATGCTGAACCACTCTCAAAAAAATGGAGAGAGAGAGAGAGAGAGAGAGAGAGAGAGAGAGAGAGAGAGAGAGAGAGAGAGAGAGGTGGAGAGGAATCTAGGAGAGAAATTTATGTTATCCTATGCACGCGTATCATATATAAAGCATGGAAAACTGATTCAGAATTATTAGCTTCAGTATTTATTTTCTCATTCTGATTACGGACATGAAGTGATGAAGAGGTTCGGGTAAAATTAGCTCATACTATATTTCCTGCACCGTGTAATTGAGAAAATAACTAACAAAATATTGATAAAGGTTAAAATAGACTGCATATCATTTTGTGTATCCAAAAAATGTATTGAAGAAAAATGCGTATTCGGAGCTCATAACGAGAAGAAATCTGATAAATCATAGAGGATAAATTCAGATCACCACCAAAACCTTGAAATCATAAGAATGTGAACATATGCAGGTATTGCCAATCACACACACACACACACACATAGATAGAAAGATAGATAGATCAACAGACAGATAGATAAATATGCTTGCAGGAAGGGAAATCTCTAATCTAGATACTCTTGCCATGAATACCAAGCCATACAATATTAAAAGGGTAAATGATATTTCATTGTATAGGAAGGAGTTATCATAATTCAACATTGTTCCGAGAATAATCGTATTTTTCATACCCCTTAGTGTAGGTCGTGAAAAAATGAGAGGAAATACTGAGCCTAAACTGAAAATCGTGATAACAGACCCTAAATATTGACGATCTGTTAACTCATGTATATTCTTTTCAACCCAGAGTGATTGAGAGGAGACGGAAAAAAGAACTTAAATATTGATAGGAACAACAACACATTGAAAACAGTGGGGCGTCAACTCTTTCATCTTCTCAAAAACAAACAAACAAACAAACAAACAGACAAACACTGGCAAACGAAGATGAGTAAAAAAAATAAATAATGAAGGAAGCGAATGAATTCATAATACCCGTATAACACCATGTAGGCCTATACGTGGAAAATAGAGCATAAGTTCCAATTTCTCTCTCTCTCTCTCTCTCTCTGTCCTCGGAAATATGAGAGATAATGAAGTCGGTGGCAGAGTGAGCATTATTTCAGGCTGTCTCCCCTCCCGCCTTGGTAATTCAGGGCGTGTGTGTGTCTGCGTCACTTAGTCAGTCGGCGGCCCTGTTTGACGGTCACCTGTGAAGGGAAGAGAGGGGGGCGCTCATCCCTCCACGTCAGCCGATCCCCTCCTCCCACCCCACCCCAAATACTTCTACGTCTGCTTGTTTGGTTCTGTATCTGTATCATACTTGTTATATCTGTATGCCCTATACCGTGTTTTCTATTTGGTCTTTCTATAGCTATCTGTCCTACCTGCAGTTTTTATATTTTCTACCAGTTACATATCTAGCAGTTTTTACCATGTTCCGTACCTGCCTTATATTTATCTGCCTTATACCGTGTTTTGTACTTGCATTCTTTATATATGTATGTTCCATACCGTGTTCTACAACCTGTGTCTCTACTTCTGGCCACATTACCTGCACTAGTGCCTACCTCATAGTGTGTTATGCCTTGTATCAGTACCACACTTCTTCCCTTTACCGTGTTCTGTACTTTTTTTTTCCTTTATCTGTGTTGTCTATACTTTTTTTTTTTTAATATATGAAACCGATTGACCACCTACTACAGGAAAGCACGTATTCTTAAAGTGACTGCGCTGAGACCTACTGTAGATATGATTATCTCTTCAAGATTAAGAGGTTTTTAAAACCTAACAAGAAGCAATACTCAGAGGGTGGAACATCCGCGCCGTACAGTCGATCTGAGGCCAGTCCATACGTAGTATGTGTGGACGGGCCTCAGATCCACGGGTGCCCACTGTTCGTATTACGTAGAGCGGGCACCCCTGGTTTTGGAGCGTGAAAAAAAAAAAAAAAAATGAATATCATGTGGACGTTATTGGGGGAGGCGGTGGCTCAATCAGTAGAGAGGTGGCCTGCAGTCCTGACGGACCCAGGTTCGAATCCCGGCTGGGGCAGGGAACAGTTTAAGGATTTGAATTTCATTAAATCAGGCTTTACTGATCTACCAGACGACCCGCCGATATGTCATAAAAATACCCCCGCTAATACCAATACACCAGTCCTGCATGAGACAGCCCTAGCATGTATTCAATATGGACGGTGGGTGTTAGCGCCGGAGTGGTGACATGTAGAGGTGTATGGTATGTAGGAGGACTTCTGGGCCTTGATAGCAGGCTGTGAAGCCTATGCCCAGAGTCGGACACATAAAAAAAAAAAAAAAAAAAAACTGAAGTACATCCCTGTTTCTGCTCTGCTGTTTATAACGTGATTCATCACCATGCACGGAGACTGATGAGCAGCGTGACTGGACACGACACATGCACATGCCATTTGATCCTGTGGAAGGGCCTTAAAGTCCCACCCTTTGATTCTACCCGGTACCCTTGACCTTTGACCAATTGCTCAGAATCAACTCACTTCATCCTTACATGACGGTCAACCAATCCACCAAGTCTGGTTCAAACTAAAAGCAGAGTTTAAATTGAGCTTTATTTGTGGTCTTGACCTTTGACCTATTTTTCTGGAACAAGAATAATTTCATCCTCAGCTAAAGTTAAACCCTTCCATCAAACTTGATCCAAAGCGAGACAAACTTAGATGAGTTAAGAGGTCGAACACTTGACCTTGTCCTGTGACCTTCACCTTTAACCGTTGGCTTTCATTACTTCACCCGCTTTTGTCCTTCAACCCTTCCTCCAAGTTTTGCTAATATCGAACCAAATCTATTTGAACTTGCCCTTGACTTATGACCTATGACCTTCTTTGAACAAAATAATTAAATCACTTGTTTTTCTGATGCTCCTGAATCATTGCCCGTCTATCTATTTATCTATCTATCCATCTGTCTATCTACAGTATATATTATATATATAGATAGATAGATAGATAGATAGATTATATAAATATATGTATATATGGAGCCGCTGTGGTACAGCGGTAGACTGTGTTTTCGTACACGGGTGAACCAGGGTTCGCGTCCTGCCAGGGTAATAAACTTTGGGAGTGTTCACCCAGCCACGTACTTCTTTGGCGGACATAAGGGGTGCTGTGGTTGAACCAGTTTTACATACTATAAAGTATGCTTGCACCCAGTCGGCTTGCGTGGGCCGATTACACTTGGTTCACAGACTACACACACATCCAAAGCCACTCCAACACTACAATTACACTTACAAGCACTTCTCGCCCTACATACAATCTCTACCAGACAGCCTAAGCCATTTGGTAAAGATACATTGACCGTATCGTCCTGACTACGGTCGGGATAGGCCGGTCCTGCAGTGGATAACCAAACGGCTTATGATGATTATATATATATATATATATATATATATATATATATATATATATATATATATATATATATATATATATATACGGAGAGAGAGATTAGCAATTTGGATGAGTCACACTGTCCAATAATACTCTACCATCTGAAGGCTAATGCCCCTCCCCCACACTCTGTCACCTCTCACCCTCACACACCACACGCCTGCTTCCTGTCCTGCCTCCTGTTGTTGCTATGAACTACAAATTTATTTTTTTTATTTCTTTCTACCCACTTTCTGCCACCCTGTGCCCCATTTTTCCCTCTACTCATTATCTCCTCTTTTTCCCAAACAACATCTCTTCTTTCCTACCTTTTCCCTCTTGCTCCTCATCCCTTTCCATATCAAAAACAAATCTTAAAGAATTGGCCTATCATATGGTGCTAACCACCTAGTGATCGGCCTTGTGGTTGCTGAGATATAAGCTTCTGAAAAGCGTTACGGTCGGGCCGGGCCGGGTCGGGTCGGGCCGCTCATATGTAAAAATACCACTACTTGAAGAGAGACTCGCGCCTTCGCTCGTAACGACAGGTTATTTACTGAAAATATATAACAGCATTAGTTTTCGAAAACCAAAAAAAGAAAATACCGAAACTTTCTGTAATAAAAATGAAGCAAATTGTTCTTCCCAGAAAATAAATGTATGTGATACTTTCACTAAAAATTAATGAGAAACTTGTATCTGTTTTGAGGAATGCAGATTCTCAGTATCTGGTTCTGTTATAGAAAGACCCATACGAAGTTCCTCATCAAGTGACCAGATTATCTCGTTTTGTTCTTTATACTGTAAGCGTTAATGCTAAAAGTTTAATTAGCACAAATACTCGTATGTTGTTACAAATGACAGCAGCATGTCAATGCAACACTTGGAGATAGCTTAGTGCTCTCTTTTTACCTCTGCCCAAAATATTTTTAAGGACACTTTACTGAATTATATATGAGGTTGCAATCGCTCTTAATGTGCACAAGCTCTTCTCATGCCTTCAAGGAGAGATAACAGACTGATGCTTCAGCAGCTGAAGCAAAAAGGATCACGAACCCAGTTACACTATTCTGTATAACACAGTTTTTTTTTTTACTGCAATATTCCTTCCAAGTGAACTGCTCAGTGTTTGGGTAAATTCTTTAAATGATAACACTAAATCACACCAGCAGCCAATGCTCCTACGTATGCCAATCTCAGAGGTCAAGGAGTGTCACAATGAATGACTCAAGCATGCACTTCCAAGCGTTTTACCGATGTTCGAAGGAAACTTCTTGGCGACTTCATCAGGTTCTCTCTTCATTCTTGGCGACTGTTTCATAATTAGTTTGCAAGTATTGGAGGAATAGATGAAAATGATTAGTGAACTCTGATACATCCGTCTATTTGTTTTCATTATCAACATATCTGTTATGTTCATATGTATAACAGTATTTCCTTTCACTGTTGTAATAGTTTAAATGAAGGGGAGAGTAACGTACAGCACCACAGCACACTACGAAGCCTTTGGCGACACACTGGTTGCGGAGGGTGATTTAGACTCAAACGCTTGATATACTGTCTCATATTTCATACTAAAGGAAGAATTCAGTTCGTATATATATGTAAGGGGCTTATGTTCAGCATCTCAGGGAACACATAATATCGCGATGAATATCTAGCAAAACAAATCTCACAGAAATTAGACTCCAGATCTTCGTGTGGCTGTCTAGGTGGCCGTTTCTACAAAGTCCTAAGAAACTTTGAATGCTATTTTGGTTTAGTGTACCGATTCCCAACCAAGCGTCTGCGCTACCTTATTAGGAGACGCCAGAAACTTTTGAGAGGGAGTAAGGCTTTCGTGGACTTCGAACAAGGCGTCAAAAAGCCCTTGAAACGACATTCACTTTCAAGGATATTTCTTTTGTTTATTCTGATTCTTGCAAAATGAAAATACAGTTACAATATTCTAATTGTTAATGAACACGCAATGTGAAACTTTAAGAAAAATCTCGGTATAAATGATACAACTCTCTGTGTTTGAACATTCTGATGAGGGGAGCTGAGAGTGTGTGTGTGTTTTTTTAATGCAAGAAAGAAGGAACCATAGGCCAAGAGCCCGCAAACACACACACACACACACACACACACACACACACACACACACACACACACACACACACACACACACACACACGTCTTGTGTTAAAAACACGATTACCATCGCTCTCATCCTCACACGCGAGTCAAAGCAATAAATGAGGAAATAATTTTCTGGAAAATGAAGCTCATGGATGCCAGTGTAGCACATAAGGTACTGAACGTAGAGGACTATATGGTGTTATTTTATGATGAATGCCCTCGATTCTACCTATATTTTAGGGATATTCTAGATTTCTTAAATTTACTCACAGCGATTAATCTAGCTATGTGCAGCTAGAGATATTCTTGTGCTCTTAAGTGTGTTACACTACATGTACCTAAATATAGCAGCGGCATCTGACAACTAAATTGTTCATGACACCCCAATCCTCTTATCGCCCAACACCCCCAAACCACCACTACCACGAAGGTACTCCTCTTTTTGCATCCTCTCATGGGGAAAGTCTGTGCAAGTCATGTGGTAATAATATATATTTGGTCCATATTACTCTCAACGAGGAGAAAATTGGCCTGTTCTTCAAACGCCAGTCATATTAAGCACTGGGCTTTTCAGAGGCGCTTCTGTATTACACAAGTAATTTCTGGTAGTTTGTCCACAAAGTGAACGTGATATGGCTTTGATAGAGTTGAAAATATTGAAAATTACTTGATAAAGATTTTCAGAATAACATGCCTTTCCTGCAGTTGTATCAAGTTACATAAAATTTCATTCCCAAAAGTGAGGAAACTTAAACATGTATAAGAAAAAGCATAAAATAGTAAAAAAAAAAAATGAAAAACTTGATGCAGCGGTCGAAACAATCTACCTCTTCATTGTGAGTGAAAGTATTCCTGATGACCCAGCCTCCCTACAAGAGTATGTGTGTACTCCCTCCGCAAATGCGTTTACAGGATTTTCCCACGCAAGAATGTGTACACTCCCTACCTGCAAGAGATGGTATATTCCTTCCCTGCAAAGTTGTATATTCCCCCCCTGCATGAGTGTGTATATTCCTTACCTGTCGGTGTGTATATTCTCTCCCTGCAAGTGTGTTTATTCCCACGGTGCTGGGTACGGCGTGAGGTGTGGGGTGGGGAATATGTGGGGGTTGGTGTGAGGGCATGAGGGCAGCACCTCGGGACTGGGGGAGGTTATCGTCTTCATCTGGGTAATCAAGTTGTCCGGGGTTGGCTCAGCGGTCGGCCCACACGTCGCCCACAACGCCTCATTAGACCCAGCCACGCCGCAACGTTTTAATTCAATCACTCAGCACCCTCTTGTCACACTCCAACAAAATTATCTTGTCTAAATAAGTGAAAGGAGGTAATGAACGCCTGGGGTAACGTGGTAATTAACAAGAGGGTGTATAATCACCGTCCACTCACACGATAATTAAATTACCTACAATGCTAATTGCGCATCGACATGCCTAATTGCTGGCACCGCTCCAAGGAACATGCAGCCTTGTAGTGCCACGACAAGATGAACAGATAAAATCCCTCATAGCGCCAAAATATCCTGGTTCATTTTCTCTTCCTCTCAGGCCTCTGGCTGCGGATTAAATAAGATTTTCACCTCTAGACATTGTATAGTTTACAGTTTATTATATCAGTATAGCAACTTAAATTTATTAATCTATTCATTTACTCTTAATTTGCATGAATTAATTTGGCTGTATTTATTTATTCAACTTACATTGCTTCCTTAATCATTACTTTATAACAAACAGACCCCGAGGCAATTCTCCGATTCACTTCATCCGAGGCAGAAAAATAACAGTATCCTTTTTTTTACTTCAGACTATTCCAAGACAACAAAACATATACTGCACTTAGTCATTACCGTAGAAAAATACTCGTGCATTATGTTATTTCTCAGTGAACACCACATACACAATGAATAATCAGTCGGCCTAGCACCAGGCTGAGTGTGGTGTCCAGATGTTGTGCATGGTATAGATTTCTTCTTAAACAACAATATGGGGCCAAGAGTTGAAAAACAGAGGGAATGTTTATTCCCAAAGAAAGCTAGGTAGAAATAAACTCTGAAATGTCGAAGGGCATTGGATAATATATACTTGAGATCTAGGGCAGAAGGAAATATTCCCATAGACAGAAAAGTCTTTTCCATTTATGCATAGGAAAGACTGATTGCGCATGAACCATTCGCCTGTCTTAAAAGAGGACACATCCAGTTATTGATATCAACATAACAATGTCCAGTAAAAAAGCAACAAAAGTGCTGCACCATTGAAGTAATGAAAATCAGACTGGAGGGAGTTCATGAAGGGAAAACTGCTGAGGAAATGAGAGCCTTTGATTCCGTGATACTTGTAAGAGCTGTATCGCGTATCCAAGTTCCTTATGAAAGTTATACTCTGTACTGACGCGATAAAGGTCCCTGCATAGCTTCAACGTTCTTAGGGTGTAGAAAGAGAAATGATACGGAACCACCCTAATGTGGCCACTGTTAAAAAAAGTGGGCTATATATCAAAAGACAGAATGAAGCTAAGAGATAAAGAAATAATGATTTCCAACATCCCAAAGAGAATGCAAGATGATCTCCACATAGCTACAACACACTGACATACTTCTGTGCCAATTGTCATGATGATTAATGGATATACACAACCATAGGATACCACAATTTTTTATTATATGGCATAACGTTTGACCCCATAAATCCCTACAATAGGCATAGATTTTAAACAAATGAACGATGAATCTGGGGTACTCGCCAAAGGAACAGTTGTACCAAGTTTAAAGCGCATTAGTGAAGAAATAAAGAATGGTACAAAGCTGAACAGTGTTTGAAAGAAACACAACAAAAAGAGGGAGGACAAAACGTCTCCACACTATGGTGTGGAAACCTAAGCATCAACAACACTTAGAGAGTGAACTTTATATTGACGAAGGAAAGTGTACATCGTGCAGAAATTGGTGGCGGGTATACAGACTGAAGAACTTAGTTTTTGAGACATTTAAAAGATATCGGTTTTCACTACGTAATCGGATGTGACAAGGATCGAAGTACAAGTGACCCCCGGCTTCATCAATCAACTTAAAATATCGTTGCTGACTGGAACGCATCAGAAATTAGGTGGAATGGTGAAAGGTTAAACCGTTGGCTTATGAAGTGGATATGACTAAATGAAATTATACTGTAATATTTATACAAACAGTGCTTTGGTGAAAATGGTGAAAATTCAAAGTCTAAACATGGAATTATTGTTTTTTTGTCGTCGGTAAACTAATGTGAATATCTAAACGTATTGGTCAAGTACATGCCAGATAATTATAGTAGTAAAAATAGTAGTAATAGCAGCAGCAGCAGCAGTAGTAGTAGCACTAGTAGTAGTAGTTGTTGTAGTAATAGTAGTAAAAGTAAGAGGAAGAAGAAGAAATGTACAACTCAGTACAGCTTTGGCATAACCCCCCCGCAGCTTCACATTAAACGCCCGGAGTATTTGGACTCGTACAGGGCCGAAAACAAACCAACTTATCTTAAGCTCATTATGTTCGAGAGCTGAATTATGTAGGCATAATAAATAAGTTTCATAAATGGAAGCTATATAAAAAATGCAGACAGAGAGACGATAAAGACCATATCCACGCCATAAATATACCATAACGCCACAACAGAATATTTCAGTAACATCCAACTTTGCCCGAGCCCATTCAGTAGCACAATGTGGACGCTGTGGGAGCTTGTAGGCGTACCCCACAAGTCGACACACACACTTGGCAAAGGTCAAGCCGGTTCTTGCTCTCTGTTTCCTGGGCCTTGTGTAACAGAACAATAACAAGATGCCGATAGTAAGGCTGTGTGGCAAAGTATGAATGGTGAGAGTGAGGATGAAGCTCTCAGCAAATTACAGCTACCGTATGTAGTCTGTAATTCATTTTTGTGTGATGATGTACAGTTAAGTTTTTTTCCCCTCTGAATTATAAATATACTATCCTACCGTCCTGTAACCCTTCACTTTTACACCTCCCTCTTCAGCGTCATCACAGCAGCCATTTCAACGATCAAGGGATAAGGCAATGGCACACCTGGTTTCTGATTTCTTCATATTTCCAACAATGGGAAACGAAGCTTTGACATTTTTTAATGCATCAAACAACCATTTCCTCCATTTTTCAACTCGCCAAAATCTTCCATAATTATCTAAACCATCAACAACGCACTCCTTCATCATCTCTCAACGTCTTTGGCGTTTAGGGATCTACCATGAAAAGATTACATTACTTTTCTTGCAAAATCCGTTTCCCAGTGACTGTGTTGAAAGGATTCTTTACTTTCTTTAACCCTGCGCAGTTTCTGACTTTGTACTGGGGTTTTATTGGCCCCTGTGGAGTAGGCTACAGATGTGTGTGTGTGTGTGTGTGTGTGTGTGTGTGTGTGTGTGTGTGTGTGTGTGTGTGTGTGTGTGTGTGTGTGTGTGTTTGTGTGTGTGTGGAGTCAAAGGCTGTTCTTACCAGCTGCACTCATTAAGGTGGACACATAGTACCCGCCAGGTTGTACACTCTCGTCCCTTAGACTATCCAATTCTCTAAAACAAGAATTAAATGACTCCCTAATTCTTCATGTACACGCAAATCAACTGTAAAATTGTCTTCCTTAGTCTGCCTTTCCCTCTGCCAATGATCTCCAGTCTGTTAAACGCAGTGTACACAGGCATCTCGAAATAAAAGGATCTTAATTTTGACTTTCTGTCATTCAGTTTACTGGGGTGAAGCTCTTTTTTTCAAACTTTTAGTCAGTGTTACTTTATCTTCGCGTAAAAAAGCAGAACTGACTTCATTTCTTATCCTTGCTCTGTCTGTTATTGATACCGTTCTCATTTTCACAGTACCAGTCTGCACTTTTACTCCTTTCTTATTTCACTTCACTTCTTCCAGTAATCAGTATTTCATCATTTTCACTGTACTTCTTGCTTCACATGCAACTATTTACACCACCATACATTCCAGTTTTCTCTGCTACATATTTATCTAACATAAACGATTCCATTGTGCAGTGGCCTACAAATGTTCAAGCTGAATTCATTGTTACAAAAAATTACTGTTCGCACGAGATCACGATCATTTTCAGTACCCACTTGCCTCCAAAAACACAGTCATACCGCACTCCACTGTTAATATTCATAAACCTATCAATAATAAATTACTTCTCTTGCAGTCAGTGAAAAAACAACCTCACCAAAGAGGATTTCTAAATAATATATATTCTCTATTGCGTCGATCCACTTTTTTCCGTTTCCTTAATTTCTTATCCTAACAATGGCCGTGGTCGACGTCGCACTTGGTGATGTTTTAACGCTGTGGTTGCAGTAACTTCTATGAGCTGAATAAATTCGTCTGTCTTAAACTGGAATTAAAATACTGTTCTTTATTCTCGTCAAGAATGTTAATCATGGTAGTATTTTAACCGGTGCCCTATGTTTTTCTTGAGCATTATAAAATCGTCTTATGGTGGTTAAGATCCCCGTAAAAGACAAAGTTAAGTAATTCGCAGCCAATTGGTAAACAGATGGATGTTTTTACCTGATATAGGTCGTCCATTTTAAGCTGGCTGGATTTTTCTTCTTTTACCTGCTAATTTTCAGTACCTCAGTTGCAGAGTAAGGCAATACTCAGGTTCTGCATTTTATCCACAGCACTTCCTCTTGACTAGTGTGATATTTTAATGTTAAACTCTTGTTACAGTTCAGCAGTCAAAATGAAGAGATAGCAATTTTAGTCCAAACTGCAATTAACGGAGTATAGTTTGCCCATCACCTTCCCCATTTCCATTGTCATATTTCAAGCTACCTGTCTGATACACGGTTTTTATAGACGGTGTATCGAAACATGTTAAGTTTTAAATTCTTCCTTGCCTCAGTTCCATCCACGTTACACACCATTTTTCATGAAGTCACTTACAGGTTGCAAATATTTCACGCAAACTTCTGTATCTTTCTCTTCCACTCGTTGCACCTTCTGAGGGTCATCACTGGTTCCTTTTCTAGATCGTTGTACATCCTTCAACCCTTTGGCTGTGCATATTTCAGAGAGTTTAATGTAATAATCCGTCATACGTTGGAATGAAATACCAAGTTCTGTATTCTCAGCCAAGATATTCATGATAGTTTTTAACATTCTGATGCCCTGGGTTTCTGCTGATCGTAAACATATCGCATGGGAATAGAACGAAAAGCAGGTACTTGGCAGGCTTATTGTCGCACCCACAGGGGATGTCGAATTTAGCGCTTTTTCCAGTGTCGCTTAAAGACAGAATTACTGTACCTTTTTTGAATGATGGGGCCTAGGCTTCACGGAAAGCATGGGTGTAGGGAAGTGAAATTTTGCACAGTGGTATCCTACATGTTGACCAAATTTTAGTCAGAATCCCAAGGGGCGTCATCGAGAGTTCAAGCAAACTCCAGTATGCACGGCCTGTTTTTGTTTTTGTTTTGTTTTTTCCTAGGAACACGAAATTTTACGCAGTGTTAGACTTCTACTCAGCACTCTTCAGGCACGAAGGGACCCCGAGGGCTGCCTTTCCGTCAGGGGTGGCCCTTGAGTATCCTGGGCAACGCCTGTATTCGTATACGTGACCATATTTTTTTTCCCCCTAACAACATTATATTTTCCAAAGTGTTAAACCTCTACCCAGACCTCTTTTTAAGTAGGTTGGGATCCATCAGGCCGCTCTCCACGGGAAGGGAACCCCTCAGCGCTGCAGACACAAAGTTTTGCACAGTATTGGACTTCTACCTGATCAGGTTGTGGGCCCCCGCCCCCATGGAGGGGATGGCCTCCTTCAGGGACCACGCCATTTCTTTTTTACTTCAAACACGAAATTTTGCATAATGGTAGACCTCCATCCTTGCCAGGTTTTTGACAGGATCGGACCCCAAGGCCCGTCTCTTATGGAAAGGGGGTGTGGAGGAGATGGCCCCTTTGCATTCCCGGCCACTCTCTCTCTCTCTCTCTCTCTCTCTCTCTCTCTCTCTCTCTCTCTCTCTCTCTCTCTCTCATTTCCCCCCAGGCCTAGCCCTTTTCTACCCAGATGTTCGAAGCTGGACCTGATAAAAACAAAACAATATCCAGAACACAGGCTAAGGAAGTGGTTGAAGTGGTTCCAGAACCAGACTAACCAAAGTAATAAACAGAACAGTTAGTTAAGATGCAGTGAGCGATGTTAAGCTTACAAACGAGACATGGAAGAAACCTCAGCGATTATGTCAGATACCTCATAAATTAGTGATTATAATTGTATGAAAGCTATATCCTACTGGAGCACTTTTTATCCCAGTATCATCTCAAATAAAACTTAACTCTTGCAGCCTCCACCTTACTGAAATTACTAATTCCGTGACTCCTTCAATTCGACCACTTCTTTTAATTTTATTCTTACTATCTCCACACGATTCGGCTAAACTTAAGAGACGTTTTACGCACCTGAGAGGTTAAATATAGTCTTTATTTCTTTAGTATGAGAGATGTTTCCTAAGCTTTCATAAATTAAATAAATGCTTCTAAAAGTATCTAGCATGAACTGAAAAATACATCACTGAAATGAAGGGGCTGTGGATATATTATACGTATCCCCTTAGAAGTTATTATTATTCCCATAAAAAAAAAAAAAAAAGGTATATTCTGATCATTGAAAACTTGCCGGTGGTACAAGTCAAATACACATTATCGTGAACGATGTATTGACAGAGATAATACTGCGATACCAAGAGCTCATTAATCACACAAAAAAACGTATCATATTGTGAATGGATAAGCTTTACTAATTTTCGCAATAAACTCAGTGAATTATTTATTATGCATAGAGGCAGCATCAGTAACCGAAACAATGGTGTGTGTGTGTGTGTGTGTGTGTGTGTGTGTGTGTGTGTGTGTGTTTTGGAGAGATGGCTGGGGAGAGGTGGGAGGACGTTGGAGAGTTAGAAGTAAAGATCGTTAAGATGTAAAGATCACCAGACTCAGCTCCATCGCGGATTTGATCAACCTCTCCCACATCCCCCACCCTCACTCCATTTAACCTCTTCCTTCCCTTTAGCACCAGGTATTAGTTTAGTACATTCTTGTTTCCGTCAGAAGAGTTTATTCAGCCGAGGGAAGACTTTTTAGAGTTAACGGATTATTGAAGGCTATAATTTACCCTTCTAGCTCGAGAATCTCTTCCCACCTGAAGAAATTAGTCAGGCAATAGCATTAACTAAAGGATGGCGGTTTCTGATGGAAGTGGTTATAAAAGATTTTGACCATTTTATTCCTGCTGCCTCCGAACGACTTTATTTTGCTTTGCGGTGGCTTGTGACCTCGAAGAACTACAACAGCTTCCAGTGGCCTTTACAGGTGGTGACACATCTTAACTCTTTTTTCTTTTTACGCCCAGACGTCTTCGTTCGGCTTATATTAGGCGTACCGTTCCATCCTGAAAGGGTTAAAAGAAATAGTAGTTTTTGTTGTTGATGCAGGTCCACCATCCTCCTCTCGGGGATAGGAAGGAAGTTGAGGGATGTTTGTATAACCTGGCAAATCCATCACGATGTTATAGTGATGCCACCACGTGAAGGCGTTTCCCTACATCATCGGATTAAATGAAAAAAACAAGAAGAAACAAGCCATGTGGGAGAGGGGATGTGGGAGTGTTTTGTTGTATTACTGTCCCTGACACTACTCTGTACAATGCCGTCTTCTACATCTTATTGTACCTACCTACAATCTTTAATTTTTGCCACCACCAAATTATCTATGATGCTTTTCATAGTAAAGAGGTAATAGTGATGAAGAAAAGTTACCCTGCTGAGTTCAGTCCATTCTGCCTGGGTATTTAACTCTATATTCTTACTGCCACCAGACTAATTTATTCAGCTTACGGGAAAATAATTCTTTTAATTTTCGGATTAATAAAAGGACTACACTCGATCTTTCCAGTACGAAAAGTCTTTCCTCAACTAAATAAAATTATCTGAAGTGTTAAAGGAGGCAGCAGCGAAGACGATGCAAGGCTGAGAAATTGAAGGGATTCCTTTACATTACCGTGCGAAGCATTAGTAATGGTAATAACACTGTATGAAGTTATACCTTTGGCACGCTACATAACTGCTGTATATTCTATACCAACTCCCTGAGGTGTCCATAATCCCGTGCACATTTGGATACGCTCACCAACTCCAGTATTTGGTGAACCATGACTGCCATTAATGGTGAAGAATTAATGCACCAAACCTTCAGAGGTAAAATATCACGGCAATATATTGCCACTAATACTGAAACACTGAAGCCATACTGCTAATAATGATATAATATTGGAACACTAAATCACAATAGTTACTTTGTCGGTATGTTTTATAAATTTGTCATCGTTGCTGCAGTGCCAAAACAATTTACTTTAACAGCAAATTTATTAGTAGAATCGCTGACCATTTCAAGTATAAATATAACCATCCTCAGTATTGTTGTGAAACGAGGTTTTCAACGCTGAAACACAACAAACACAGGCATCTGTGACTCGTGGAAAGCCGCTGAAATCATCATTTAAATGATCATCAGCTGACCCCATCAGTGTGAAAGTAATGAAACTCTTGATCGCTTCTCCACGAAACTTCCCATCAAACTTACACCTTCACTTGTATATGAGACTGATGATACCTACTCTTACAAGAACTACGCACCATCTTACAAAGGCTTTACTTACCGTAACCAATCGTGTACCCCTTTTGCACCAGTCTGTACATTTGTGAATTTCAATTACCATCTGTCTTTGGAACTAAACATCGAGTCTGACTACGTCATCTAATTTCCTCTTAGCAATAAGACGTTCACTAAAGAATTTTATAATGTAATTATCAAAATGTCTTTGGCAATAAATACTGCTATATATGATAATGAGAAACTTTGGTGGCGTTACGTTTTGCTTAAAGTTTCCATCAGTCAGACAGCCAGCTTTATATTCTGTAGTTCAAAGTGAGACAAACTGGATAGTGGTATACGATCCTCAGTGGCTGCCTATCAGCCATATTCAGTGTGACTGGAAGGAGATGAAGCTGCAACCATTACATCTTATAAACTAGGAAGGATTCAGCGCAAACTTCTGCCAACGCCAATAACATTTATTATTTACTTCTGTAAATTCTCTTCCCTATCGGACAAACACGTTTCTGGTCCCACACAGGCAGCTAATTCTACAGTCTTAGTCTGCCCTGGTACACAGCCTCAGAGGTCGCATACCTTCGCCAGCTACAATAAAATATATTTATTCCTGAATCCGGATCCGGATCCATCTAAAAATTCAATCAATTCTTCCTTGACCCACTGCACACGTATCTCCTAGTTTTCATTGAAATCCAATAACAAATTTTTGAGATATCTTGTACAAAAACAGACAAGCAAACACGGGTTAGTACATAACCTCCGTCCAATTTCGTTGGTGGAGGTAATAATTAACCAAATCAGTACACTCTGTGAACACTATAGGCTTTGTAGTTCATTTTATGTTAATTTTTCTGCAAGCTGATAAAGAAAAGAAAAATTAATAATAGAATCTAAACACTTTTCTTGTTTATGTAAACAGGAGTGGGAGCATAAGCAACTCTAGCCAAAGCTCAATGCAACCCTGGGGGGTTGATATCTCTCAGGCTGAGAATCAGGTGTCTTAGTCGAAGGGCACTGTACAGTAAAGTCTGGATCCGATTTTGCAGTAATCTCAGCATTCCTTCTCTGGTGAGCACTGTTAGGGGCAAAGAAGCAGGGGAGGCCTCTACACTAATCATTTTGGCTGTCATAATGAGAGACTATAGTATTAGCAATAAAGACACCAGCCATAACAATAAACTAAGATATCATTAACGTTAATACATCCCTAAAACCCAGTCGAAATGACTCCCAGATTCAGTGAATTTGAACGACTTCTGGTTATCAAAATTACCACGAGAAATAACCAGAGGATCATAACAATCATAAAGTTACCCAAGTAATTACGCTCATTATACAAAAAGCATTATTGATAGCCCGAGTGATCGTAATGGTGATGGTGATGATGGTGATAAGAGGAAAGTAATTGCTTAACAAATGGAGATTAAGGGAGGTAGATGGGTACGTGGGGAGGGGCAAATGAGGGAAATGGAGAGGAGTGATAAATGGTGCTTGGTAATGGAAAGGACGGGAGGGGAGAATGATGAGGAGAAAACAATGTGTGAAAAGGTGCTGGAGGATTGAGAGAGGAGAATGTAAAAGGTACGATAGACTATTAGATTTACTGTTAGAGGAAAAGGGGGAAGGAAGGGATGAGAAGAATCAAAATGAACAGGAGAGGGAACAGATAACGTAGGACAGGAAGACTACTGTGAAGTTTGAATGAGAGAGAGGAAAGCACTAAAGTTAAATTAAAAGAGACTCAGATATACACAGGCTGCTAACTTTTAGAAATGGAAAAGAGAGGTGGGGAAGTGTTCGGGTTGGGAAAGTGGAAAGGTTCAGATTTCATGAAGGAATATGCCATGTACAGAAAAATGAAAATTAAAGGGAAAAAAGAAAGGCACGGATAAGGGAGATTAAAATGAGGGATATTTCAAGTTTCAGAAAATGTTGAGGCGGTGGAAAAGGGGTAGTGGTGGGTGGAGGTGGCATTTGGGTGAGCAAAGGTGAGAATGGGTGGAGAGAGAGGGGAGGAAGGGTGGCGTGGTTGTTGTCAGCTTTGTGTGTATGTGTGTGCGTGTGTGTGTGTGTGTGTGTGTGTGTGTGTGTGTGTGTGTGTGTGTGTGTGTGTGTGTGTGTGTGTGAAAGATAGAAGAAGAAGAAAAAAAGCAGCCATATACAGGAAAAGAATGGGAGGATAGTGCTTGTGGATAAAGAAAAGGAAGAAGGAAAAAGATTTTGTATGCATCGTCTAAACAGGGTAAGAGGAAGACGGGGGAAAGACTTACGAAGACCGAAGAGGTCAGAGATTAAGAGAGGACGATAACACTAAAACAAAAGAAGAGACAGAGTAAAACAGGGAAAAAAGCAAAACATATGAAAGAAAAAGCGTGGAGAAATAATGAAGGGGAGATGGAAAATATGTGTCCTGAGATAAAAGAAACATGACTGGAAGTAAAACTGCATCGGAAAAATATGGTTGGTGGAAAGTAAAAGATGGGCAGGAAAGTGGGAAAAGGTTGCAGGGAGAGAAGGAAAAGGTTAGGTGTAAGGACCATACCACTGCGGACCACAAAATCATTTCAGAAACACTGGAGAGACGGATTAGGTAGAGGTGTACGGGTGGAGAAATAAAGGGATGGAGTGGAGAGGGAGAAGGGACGAAAAACAAGGTAAAATGCTGAACCAAAGCAGATAGATTAGCAGCGGCATAAGCCCTAAAATGTTTCTAAAAATAACTATGCTTAAATATTGAAACCCTTTATAGGTGTATATAATCAGACCACGCGACACCGATGCGGCAAGTCTCATAATGGTAGGGAGAGTAGAAATGGGTTTGCAAGTGCTTGGAAGGGAAAGGTTGCAGGTATATGGAAAAGGGAAAAACATGTTAGAAAATGTAAAGGTACAGAATGGGGAAGAAATTATGAGAAAATTGGAAATGAAGAAAAGAATGTGAGGAAAATCCAGAAAGGGAGATTGCGAGAAGGTGTAGCTGATAAGAAGAGGAGTGGGAGACGGGGAGAGGAATAAAGAAGGCTTCAATCAATGCCTGTCGAGTACGTGAAGGTAATTAAGACTGACAATCATTTAATGCCAAGTCCCAGTCCTTCCCTAGAATTTGACCCCAACTATCAATGTTATTTTGCAGGTCCCCAATTATACTGCCGGGTGAACTAAGCGGAGAGAAACATGGTCAAGAGGAGTTGAGGGGGAGGAGGAGAGGGGGCGGGGGACAGGTAGAGAGGGGGAGGACAAGCCTGGGGACAAGAGGAATACCCCCCTTCCACCCCAACCCCCACCCCCTCATAACCCGCCTCTCTCTACTTGCTTTATGTAGGACAATAAATAGCGGTAATAACGATCATACAGATGGTAATGACAGGCTGGGAGATGAGGTACGATGATAATGAGGTGTCTGGGGCAGGAGAAGGAAGGAGAGAGAGCAGAGGTTACGTCGAAGGGGGGAAGGGGGGAGTCTGGTGGAGGGAAGAGAGGGAGGAGACAAAAAGGAGGAGGGGAGGGTAATGAGGGAGGAATCTTGGGGAGAACGAAAGGGAAAGGGGCAATTGAAAGGGGGGTAAAAATGAGAGGTGAGTAAAAAGGAGATAAATATGGGAAAAACGAATAGAAGAGAGAGAGAGAGAGAGAGAGAGAGAGAGAGAGAGAGACGGGGTAGAGACAAGCAACAGAATGGCTTAAAGAAAACAGTCACGGCGAGAATGAAATGCCCAGGGAAATAGGAGAAAGAAATGAAGGAAGTGTGAGAGAAATAAAAGGGGGATTAAAGAGAAAGAAAGAGAGCGGAGGTGCAAGGGAAGATGAACTGGGACGGTGATAGACTAATAAAAAAAATAAAAAAAAGGAAGAGTGGAGGACGGAGAAGATGGAAGAAGAAAAATATAAGGGGAGTGGAGGGGAGTGATAGAGGGGGGGAGAGGAGGTGAAGGAGAAGAAGATGAAGGAGGGGAGATAGTGGAGGTGGTGGTGGTGGTGGTGGTGGTGGTGAGAGAAAGGGAAAAGGAGGCGAAAGGGGGGAAGAGTTTCAGAGGAGTGAGTAAGAGGAAGAGGAGAGGAAAGAAGTGGGTGAGAGGAAGAAACAGATGAAAAGGAGGAGAAGTCTGATTGGAAGAGAGAGAGAGAGAAGGAGGGAAGACAGGTGGGAGAGAGGGAAGGAATGGAGAAAAAGGAGGAGTTTCTGTGGCAATGACAGAAAAAGAGAGGAGTAGAAAGAGGCTGGAGAGGGGAAGGAAGAGATGAAGAGAGGGATGACTTTCAATGGGAGAGAAATTAAGAATGAGGAGGGGAAAGTGAAGGAGAGTAAAAGGAAGAGATGGAAAAGGGGAGGAGTTTCGGTGGGAGTAAGATGGAAAGAAGAAGAGGAGGTGGGAGAGGGGAAGGAGGAGATGAAAAGGGGGAGGAGTTTGGGTGGGAGAAAGAGAGAAGAAAGAGATGGGAGGGGGGGAGGAAGAGATTAAAGGGGAAGGGGAGAACGAAGGAAAGGGATACTTGTGAGACCTGAAGGCATCCCAGGCAGTAGAGGAGGAGGAGGAGGAGGAGGAGGAGGAGGAGGAGGAGGAGGAGAAGAAGATGATGAAAGGTGGAGGAGGAGGAGGAGAAGAAGAAGAAGAAAGGTGGAGGAGAGAGCCTAAATAAACGTCTGTCTACCGCACGAGTCATTTAGGAGTTTGAGTCTTCTAAAACAAGGAAAGTGACAGGAGTACAAAGCTAATACAGATGACTTCAAGCAGCAACAGACCTATTGATCTTTTTAAAGTTGTTTGTAATAGCAGGTTATATGTCAAGGACAGTAAAGCAGGACGCAATATAGAGTATAGCAGGCAAGAGTAAGGTATGACAGTCCTAGCTAAAGTCCGGCAGACAAGGATAAGGTACGGCAAGCAAGGTAAAGTACACTAAGCAAGGATAAGGTACGGCAAGCAAGGGTAAAGTACAGTAAGCAAGGATAAGGTACGGCAGGCAAGGGTAGAGTACAGCAAATCAAGGGAGGTATTGGCAGGCAAGAATATGGCATAACTGGTGAGGGTAGAGTACAGCAAGCATTCTAAGCAACCCCTCCTCCCCCCGATCAAAAGGATGTACAAATTATACTTTTTTGCTAAATTGTTCGTAGTTTGTGAACTGAAATTTCTTATTTAGATTCTCACGATCTTGCTGAAGACTACAGTGTTAATAGCATAACGGAATCATTACTGAGTATTTTCATTAGCGGTTGCAATGAGAGACTGGGAAGCAGGACTTCCTCGTCCTGTAATTTCCAAACCATTTGCCGATAATACTGACAGCATTAACTCCTAGTATCCGGTACAAAATCTGGCGCACCTTTTTCTGTGTATATATATATATATATATATATATATATATATATATATATATATATATGTGTGTGTGTGTGTGTGTGTGTGTGTGTAAAAAAGATTTGAAAAAATGCAGGGGGAATAGGGATGGGAGAACCAAAAGCAAAGAAGCAAGAAAGGATGGGCACTGATTCCATTGCGCACATGTCATGTGATACAACATACACTAAGGCCCAGCATTACTACCCCTTTTTTATAGGTCAATAACATGCAAACAAGTGAAGATATAACAAATATACTAAGTACACAGTTAATGAAGAGGAGTTACGAAGTGTAGGACATCAACGAGAATGCGTAAGAACACCAAGAAGAACATGATTTAAAGAGGACGAAAATACAAGAACATGCAGACAAAGCAAGAGAAATGAAGAACAGTAGATTGCAGAAAATCCAAATAAATGTAATGCAAAAGACAAGACATGAAGAGCGTGATTTATAAAAATGGCAAAATGAAAAGAAGAAAGAAAATGCTGAGATTCATACCTATCTACTACACGGTGGGCACTAATGCAGACAGCCATATTTTTCTAAATCACAGTCTTCCCTTAGAAAATGACCTGCAACAGTTGATGCTATATCCATGTCTCTCAGCTGCATGTCTGAGTGAACAAGAACAAGGAGAAAATAAACTTTGTCCAAGGGTGTTACTGATCCGATGGTTGAACTCGAGTTCGTCCAGATCCGAACAGGGGTTGGTAACCCATGCACCACGGGCTCCCTCAAGAAGAAGAATAACGAAAAATGGTGAGAACCTGGGAAAATAAAGACAACAATAATAATAAAATAAAACAACACATTCCCCCAAATGAAGAGAAACTTAGTCATACTAGGAGGTGCACACAGAGAATGCAACACCCAAGCCCAACAATTGACATGTGGTTGAAAGTCCCCTTGTCTCCAACTGCTTGCATTCCAAATCACATTACTTCATTATTATCTGACCTTTAACTTCATCCTTATCTTATCCTCAGCCCATCCACCAAGTTCAGTCCACATTGAGGAAAATGTTTTAAGTTCGATCACTTCATCTGTGGCTAACTTTTAACCCTTCCACCAAGTTTGGTCCAAATCACATCAAAATCATGTGAGTTTAAGGGCCGACCTTTTGATCTTGCAGCGTGACCTTTACTTTTGCCCGATTGTTCTCAGAACTGAATAACTTCATCATGTCCCTCAATCCTTCTACCAAAAAAAAAGAAAAAAAAAAAAGGACAAACTGTCTGAGATGACTTTTTCCTTGACCTATGACCTATGACTTACGACTTTTTACTGACAAAAATTAATACTCTGTTCCTCTGACGATCCCCAATCATTGTGCCAAATTTGATGTAATTCCATGCCATAGTTTAGCACATTATGGCTCACAGCGGACAGACAGAAAGACATACAGGCAAACAAAGCCGTACCAAATGCACATTTGCGTGGGAAACCGTGTAGGTGTTATGGGTTTGGTTCGGTTCCGTGAGTTGGTGGAAAGATCAGTACACAGAACAGTCAAGACCATCAGACCCAGGTGAAAGCCAAAATTCAGACGAAAACAAGGAAATACTATGAAGTGACCAAAGACAAGAGTTACAACACTGTTAGGACAAAATTAAGAGATATAACACAATGACGTCATTATAAAGACTAACTAGGAAGAGGAAGACTAAAGTTAGAGGACTGCAGTAAAGCCCAAGAAGAAACCAAAGACAAGAGAGACAGACAGACAGACAGAGACAGGACAGAGGGACAGTGACAGAGAGAAGGGGGGCTGTGTGAAGGAAAAAAGAGATGAGAAAACATAAAGAAACCTGACAACAAGAGGACACAACCAAAAGAGGGAGGACCAAGGAAGAGAAGACGCTGAAGACAAAAGAGTGGGATCGTGATAAAACCCCCTCACACAAAAGGGAGAGAACAGACTAACAGAAAACGAGTCACACAACCAAGAAAAAGAAGGCTAAGGAAGACGATGGAAGATGAAACTGAGATTATGATAAACACATAGACAGATGAGAGAGACTCACACACACACAGACCGACACAGACAGAGACTAAAAGAAGCTCAACCAAAACAAAATATTATGAGAATTAAGATGAAAACCAAGAGAGGACACAATGAAGAAAACCAGGAAAGAAGACGAAGACAAATGACTACGATAAGACACACACACACACACACACACACACACACACACACACACACACACACACACACACACACACACACACACACACACACACACACACACACACACACACACACACACACACACACACACACACACACACACACACAAGCGAGCGGGAAGAGCATAAGTAAATGAACCCCAACCATAAAAGAGAAAAAGGAACAAAAATAAAAGAAAAAGTTGTTAAAAAGAGGAACAACTTCGAAGAAAGACAGAGAAGAGAGCGAAAACCGAGAAAGAGAAGAGGAGAAAGGAAACCGCACCCGCAATAGGAAGGAAAAAGGGGGAAAAAAAAAAAAAGCAAGAGTGAGGTTGGTTTAGTTGGAAAAACAAGATACGATACAAAACTAAGAGGATGGAGATAGGAAGAAAACGAAAGCGCCAAACCAGAAGAACAAAGCAACAGGCAAGAGAGAGAGAGAGAGAGAGAGAGAGAGAGGAGACAGACAGACAGATAGACAGGCAGACAGACAAACAAAGCGGGAGGGGTGGTGGTGGTGTGGTGATGCTGGTGATTTTTGCCCTGGTGTACGTCCATTACGGCTAAAGTTTAATTCGTGACGCAGCTACGGCAGAAGGAAGGAGCACATAAACACCAGCTCTAAGCCATAAGAGGGAGGAAATTAAAGCCTTGATGAGCGCACGACGAGCAGAGAGAGAGAGAGAGAGAGAGAGAGGAGGGAGGAGGGGACTGGAGGATCAACAAAGGAAAGGGAGGATAGGTATATAAAAAAGAAGGAGAGAGGAAAATAGAGAATGAGGGATGGACAGACAGACAGAGAGGATGGAAAGAGGAGCAAAGGAAGAAGAGAGAAAGGGAAGGAGAGAGACAAAGGCTCAGGGGATAAAGAAAGAAAAGTGAAAGAGTGGGAAAAAAGGGATGGAGAGAAAGAAATAAGGGTGAGAGAAGAACAAAGTTGTTGTACAGAGACCATTATTAGAGAGAGAGGGAGAGAGAGAGAAAGAGAGAGATAGGAACTGAGAGCTTATGGGAGGCAGCCCGTTTGTCGGAGAAAAGAGAACGGAGGGAAACTGGGGGTGACGAGTGGTAGGGGGAGGGGGCTGGAGACGGAGAGTAAGGGGAGAACTGAGGGGGAAGGAGCATGCCCGGATGGGACGAGGATGGGTTGGGGGGATGAAAGTGGGGATGACAGTGTAGGGGGAAGGCACTGGGGAGGAAAGCGGGAAGGGAACTAGAGAGTAAGAGGAGGGAACGCAGGAGAAGGGTAGGGTAAATGGAGAGGAGTAAGAGGAGGGGGATGGAACTGAGGGTCACGGAGGTTATAGAGAGTCAAGAGAGGGGGAGAAGGGAAGGGGAAGGAGAAGAAGTGATGGAGAAGAGGGAGAGGGGACGAAAAGAGGAAGAGGGGGGGGAAGGGAGGGGACGGAAAGAGGGAGGGAAATAGAAGAGGGGAAGGGGAAAAAAGGAGAGGGAAGGCAAATTTGAGTAAATAGAATAAAGACTAGAAAGAGGAGACGAGAGAACGGAAAAAGGAGAGGAGGAATATTGGGAGAAGACGGATAGGAAGATGGGGTAGAAGGAAGAGAGGGGGAGAAGGAAGGGAGGGAGAAGAGAGATGAGTAGAAGGAAGGAGGGGAGGGAATAAAGATTGGAGGGGAAGAACAAGATGAGGGAAAGTAGAGACGGAGGGGAGGGACAGAGGGAGGGAAGGAATGGAAAGGGAGAATGAAGGGAGGAACTGGGAATCGGATGGGGAGAGGGAGAGAGAAAGAGGTACGGGAAGGGAGGCATGAAGGGAAGGGAAGGGAGAGGAGGAGGGGAGGATGGAAGTTAAAAGAGGAAAAACTTACACGACAACGGAGGAAACCAAAATAAAATGTAGAAGGGAAGGCGAAAGAGGGAAAGAGCATGAAAAGGGGAATATGAGAGAAAAGGGAGGTAAAGATGCTGGTATGATAGGAGAGAGAGAGAGAGAGAGAGAGAGAGAGAGAGAGGAGGGCTGGAGAAAAGATGGAACGTATGGAGGGGACTGAAAATGAAAAGAGAGGGAAGGAGGCTGATATGACAAGGAGGGGGAGTAAGAGGAACTGGAGAGAGAGAGAGAGAGAGAGAGAGAGAGAGAGAGAGAGAAAGAAAGAAAGAGGGAGGGAGGGAGGAAGGGGGAGGTCGAACGTGGATAAAAGGACAACTAAAAAACATGCAGAAAGAATAAAAATACTGGGAGGGGAAGGAGGGAGAACAGGGAGAGGGAAGAGGGTGTGAGAGGAGCGGAACCTGACAAAGAAAAGAGGGATGCAAAACTATTAAAGTGGATAAAAAGAATGTAAAGAGGAAAGTGAAAATAAAAGATACAGAAGTGGAACATGAGAGCGGGAAGAGAAAGAGGCTTTAGATGTAAATGAGAGACAATATATTAAAGAAAAAAAAAAGATGGAACTGACCACAAGAGCTAAAGAAAGAAATGTAAGAGTAAGGAGAGGAAGAAAGTAAGAGGCAGAAGAAAGTGAGGCTAATGAAGCTAATAAGTGAAATAAGAACCAAAAGAAAGAGATCTCACAAGGTAAGGAGAGAAAGGAAGAGGACAAAAATGAAGAGAGAGGGGGAAGTGTAAGGTAAGATAGAGGAAAGAGAGAAAGACTAAGGAGATAAATGGCATAAGTGACATTAAAAGCCACAGGGAAAAGACCACGAGAGATGGAAAAGATGGAAAGGTAGGTTAAGACAGAAAGCAGAAGTAGAAAGTGAGAAAGGTAAATAGGAGAAGCTGAGGAAATTAATGAAGTAAAATATAAAACAAAAGGCCAACAGAAAAGGATCAAACGAGTTCGGAAAAGAAAGAAAGGGGAGAAAGGGTAAAAAGAAGAAGCGGAAATGCAATGTAGGAGTGAAGGAGAAAAAGACTGGCCAAATAGACGAATGAAATAGATGAAATGATAAGGCAAAAAGTAATGACCATACGTTGTAGTGAACGATAACACTGGATAAAAATGGTAGAAATGGCGAAAACGAAAGAAATTTGGATAAAAGGAATATGTTAAGCCTTTCTGCCTGGGGATGCAGTTTATTTTTTGCTTTATTCTTGTTTCCAGATATTCAGCCAAGAAACATTTTAATTAAAGAAGTTCAAAATAGGCTTGATAACCTCCTTTCTCTTTCAAAATCACAGAAAAATCGCTGCCTAAATTTTTCTGAATGTAAACAGGAATGAAAAGAAAAATAAGTCATAGGTGTGAAGTGATTAATATACTTTGCATTGGGAATTCAATACTACTGCAAAAAGCAAAGTAAAAAGAAAGGAATATCTTAGAAGTGATATCAGAGAGAGAGAGAGAGAGAGAGAGAGAGAGAGAGAGAGAGAGAGCGTAGGAGAAAAAGCAGAGCGAAAGGAGAGAAAATGGCGGATGAGGAACAGAGGTTGAGATGACCAACGGGGAGAGAGAGAGCGAGAGAGAGAGAAACAGAGAGACAGAGAGAGAGAGAGAGGGGGGGAATGGAAGGAGTAAAAAGATCATGAAAATAGAGACAAGTGATGAAATAGTTGGAGAGAAGAAATAAAGGTTCGAGAAACGAAAAATAATTAACAGACGAGGAAAGGAGAAGGGCAGCTACGAAGGAGGCAGAAGGCAAGAAGAGTGAAAAGAAGGAAGGAGAAGGCAAGAAGAGGAACGAAAGAGACACAATAAATATAAAAACTGGAGAAAGGATGGGAAAATGAAGGAATGAAAATTTATGAAAACAATGAGGAGGACGAGAGAAAGAATGGAACCGAAAGAGAGAGAGAGAGAGAGAGAGAGAGAGAGAGAGAGAGAGAGAGAGAGAGAGTTTTATCATACAAATAAAAAATAGGCCTATCGTTCAAAAAGTCGAGGAGATTGCTTAGACATGACTTCCGGAATCCATGCTATGAGTCTTTGATGAGGCTATTTTGTTCTAAATCCTTGACTAGTTTATCTCTGATTATTGTTTCCCACAACTTGTATACATTTGATGATAAGTTAATTGGATGGTATTTTCCTGGTTGTGATTTATTACGTGTTTGAACACTGGAGTTACATTTGTAAATTTTCAGTCATCTGGTACAGTGCCATTCTGTAATGATAGGAGGAGAAAGGAACACAACAGGCAAAAAGGAAGTAGGAAAGGGGTAAAAGGGATATGAGGGAAATGGGAGAGGGGACGAGGAAGGGACAGATCAGGGCTAAAGGAAAAAGGGAGGAAACGCGAGAGTATGTGAAAAGGAAAGAATACAAAGAACAACACTAACTGAAAAAATAATGACCCATTAGGCCTTGTAAAACAGTTTCCTACAGGGAATGTATTAATACCTATTCAATGAGTTCTCGAAAAGGAATGTAAATTAGATGACATTCCTCTTTCCCAATCCAGCTACACATCAGTCCCTCTGCCTGGAGCTGGGGTGGAATAATTTGTACGTACGATCATAGGCTCTTGCTGTGTAGAAACGCGATAGGAGAATTTGGATGGGAATGGAAAATGAGGTTTGTATATGACAATGGTCAGCAAAAGAATATACCAGTAGCTGAAATGTACTGTGGTGCAGATACATTCTTCGTTATCCGAATGGGTAATAAGTAGGAATCTAGTCATATTTTTGTATATCTCAACTTGAGCATAATGTACATGTGGATCTGAACATGGATATTTGTCCCAAAAGCCTTTAGAACGTTTTTACATCTTGTTCCATTTGACTGCATGGTTGCCAGTAAACGTGCAACCATTTCCTCGAATGCAGCTCCAGTGAACTAAAGTACTGCGAAGCATTTAATAACTAACGCATTATATCATCATCTGAAAATTTTGCACTCTAGGAAATGCTCTCTTAATCTGTTTAACGGAAAGATACATCGATTTAGTTCTTTTAAAAGTTCATCGTAATATATCATTCTCCGTCTGGGTAATATCTTTTTCACCCTTCGCTGAACCCTTTTCAATCTTTCTGTAACTTTTTTGGGGACGACCAGAATGCAACTCAGTATTCTAGGCGTGAGGTCACCAGGGAAATGAACACTGTGAAAGCTACATGAATAATTTGAATTCGAACTGTTATTATTAGCATTTTTAAAAGTGATTGCTTTTATGGATTGGTGAGCTGTTTGAAAGTTATTTGTTTAAGGAAAAGGCAAAGGAAAGCTTGGAAGATGACGAGGATAAAGTAGGAAAGAAATGGAGGTAAGGACAGAATTAGGCAAGGGAGAAGAAAGAAAGGGAAGAGAGTCGGCAAAGGGAGATGGGAGCAGATAAGGGCTAGGAAGAGCTAAGAAGAGAAAAAGGAAAGATAGGGAGAGGATAGTAGGGGAACAACAAGAGAGAAGAACGAGAAGGGGGGATACAGAGGAAGACGGAACAGGAAGGGTATCAGCAAAGGAAGGAGGAAGATGGAATGCGAGCGAGAATAGGGAAGAAAAGTGAACAGCAAGAGAGAAAGGTAAGGGGGACGGTTTGGGGGAAGAGAAGGAAACAGTAAGAATGAGATAGGGAAAGAAAGTGAGATGTAAGCTGATGGAAACAATGAGGTAGACTGGGGTTAGGTGAAGATAGAGAAAATGAGGGTGCAAGTGGAACGTTGAAGGGAGTGGGGAGAGGTAAAGGGATCAAAGGTAGGGAGGAGGAAAGAGAGCAAGGGAAGACAAAGAGGAGGGGGGAATAAGTGAAAGATGGGAGGAAAGAAAGGGTAAAGGAAATGAGAGCGAGGGTGGAAGGGGGATGAGGGGAAGGGGAGGAGGGAAATAGGAAAAAGATAAAAGGTAAAAGGAGATGAACACAGAGAACAAGGATCTGGAGAAAAGGAGAGAGTACAAGGGAAAAAGGAGGTAATGACAAAGAAAGAAGGAGGGTAAAGAAATAGAGAGGAGAAAAGAGTGATAGGGAGGAGAGACAAGGGGGCAGGAAGAAAGAGGGGAAAGGGAGAGACAAGAATAGAAAGGGAGGGACAAGATGGTCATACAGGGAGGGGAAGGGACGGGAAAAAATAGCATAGAGAAAAGAGGAACAAGGGAAATAGGAGATAACGGCACGGGGGAAAAGACGAGTTGAAAAAGGAAGAAAAGGGGGGAACAGATGGGAGAATGAGGAAGAGAAAACGAGAGGAAAAGGGAGAAAGAAGGAAAGAAGGTGAAGAAAGAATGGAGAATGGGAAAAGCGAAAGAGGAAAGGTGAGATGTATCATGGAAGTGGAGAGAAAGAGCAAGGAAGGGAGGCAGTGCGACGACAACAAGAAGGGGTATAGAATGAGAGGACGGATGTGGAAAGAAAGGAGTGGAGGGATATGAGGGTGGTGGGAAAGGAAGAGAGGTGTGGGGGTGAAGGGAAGGAGTGAGAGGTGTGGGGGTAAAGGGAAGAGTGAAAGGGATGTGAGGGTGAAGGGAAAGAGGGAGAGGCATGGGGGTGGAGGGAAAGAGGAAGAGGTGTGGGTTGAAAGGAAGGAGAGGATGAGTGTGAGGATGGAGGCAGGAGGGAAAGATGGAGAGGTGTTGGGGCGAAAGGGAAGGGGAGGAGGGAGAGAGGGAGAGATGTGAAGGTAATGAGAAGGAGGGGAGGGGCGTGGAGTGAAGGGAAAGAGGGAGGGATGTGACGATGAGAGGAAGGAGGGGAGGGGAGTGGAGGTGGAGGGAAGGAGGGGAAGTGTGTGTGGGTAAAAGGAAGGAAGGAATGACTGAGGGGGAGAAGGCAAAGATGAGAGGGTTGTGAGGGTGTGGTGGTGAAGGCAAGGAAGGGAGGGGTCTGGGGGTCGAGTGTAGGAGCAGGGAGATGTGGGGTGGAGGCAAGGAAGGGAGGGGTTTGGGGGTGGAGGAAAAGAGGGGGAAGGAAAGAGGGAGAGGGGTTGGGATGTAGGAGAGGAAGGGAGTGAGGTAGAGAAGTAAGGATAGGAGGCGTGCGGAGGGCGAAAAGAAAGGAGAGAGGGGAAAGGAAACGAGGGTGTTGGAGGAAAGGAGGGGTGTGTGGGGTGGAGCGCAGAGGGGAGTGGAGGTGGATGCAAAGGATAGGAGAGGAAGGGTGTGGGGGTGAAGAAGAGAGGAGGGGGTTTGAGGGGGCGCAGGACCCCCCCCCCTTGCCCGCCTAAAGTAACGATCGGCAGCTGTGTGTGGTACATAACTCTGCCGGGACGACCCTGTGTCAGCCAAGACTCCGCCGCTCACCCCCACACCCTCCCTTCTCACCCCCACACCCTCCCACACATCTTCTCTCCCCCTCCCACTCACCTCCTCTCCCCCTCCCTTCCCCGTTCTCTCTCTCCCTCTGCCCAGCCCTTCCTTCCTCTCTCACCCACTCCCTCCCTCTTTTAAAAACTTATCCATCCTTTCACCCCTCGCTCACGACTTCACTCATCCCATCCACCACTCCCTCTCCCTTTCACTCATTCATTTCCTTTCTTGCCTTCCCCCTATACCCCTTCACCCTCACACTGGCCCTCCTCCCTCTCATCCTTATTCCCTTCTTCACCCAGCCCATCCACCCCTCACCCCTCTTTCACTCACCCCCTTTACCTCTCCCTCGCTCGTTTCCTCGCTGCACCCTTCCTTTCCTCACCCCTTCTCATCCACTCCCTACACTCCACCCTCTCACCCACCCCCTCCACGTCTAACTCTCTTTCTCACTCACAGCCTCCAACCCTCTCTTTCTCATCCCTTCTCCCACTAACCCCCCCCCCTCCCACCGCTCTCTCATGCACTTCCTTTTGTCACCCTTTCCTCACTTTCTCTCTCTCTCTCTCTCTCTCTCTCTCTCTCTCTCTCTCTCTCTCTCTTCCCCCAGTTTTCACCCATTGCCACAGTGTCTCCTTTTCTAACTTTGTCATATACCCAGTGTTTCCCTCAGCTCTTTTCCCTTCCGATTCCTGTGTTGATATAAAAAGAGAATTTAAAATCTTCATATCTCAAAACTTTACGCTTTATTATTCTTATTTACTAACTCATTCTTTCCTCCAACTTTCCCTTTCCATTAGTCTTCGCTTCTACCTTCGCGTGATAGGAGAAACACTAGCATCTTCCTCCAGCCAACACCACACGATTTTACTCAGCTGAAAAGGGGAGCATAGGAGCCTAAGGGCATTAACATCTCTCCGTACCTCTTGCCACGCTCTCCCACAAGAAGTTCTCCTCTCTTTGCCGTCTTATTTTTCACGCTTTTCATTTGCTCCTCTGTGAAAACACCATTTTATGAATTATCGTGCTACTTCCAGATGATTTTATTCAGATTAGGAGGGACTTTTCGCTCTGAATTCTATAAAGCCTTCATATACTAGGAGACCCTCCTAAGATGGATAAAATCGTCTGGTAGCTATAGGATTAAGCTATGATTCGCAAAGTATCTTGTTCCCACAGTCTCTCATTCCGTTCTTGTAAACCACATTCCCACGCTGCAATGATTCTTCTTTATAATTATGCCTGGTTCCCCCCTTTCCTCCCTCCCCTTCCTCCTATCTATCATTCTTTTAACCTTTCTCTCTTGCTCTGTAATCATCTCTGCTTTTCATTCTCCGCCTGGTTTAGCTTAGTTTTGCGTCCTCTCTCTCTCTCTCTCTCTCTCTCTCCTCAACGTCACTACACGTTTGCCTCTCTCTTCCACCCAAACAGGTATTATTCACTGCACTTTACACCCCCTCTCCCTTTCTCCTTTCCATTTCCCTCTCCCTCTGTCCTTCCTTCGCTCCTCTTCCTTTCTCCCCCTCTCCTTTTCATCCCCCCCTCTCCCTCTCTCCTTTCTTTGCTTTCTCCCTCTCCTTCTGTCCTTCCTTTATTACTCTTCCTTTCTCCCCCACTCTTTCTCACGCTTTCTCCTTTATTTCTCTCTCGCATTCTCCTTTCTCCATCCTCTTTCCCATCCTTTTGTTCCTCTCTCCTCCCTTTCTTCCTCTCTTTTTGTCCTTCCTTTCTCCTTCCCCATTTTCCTTCTCTCTCGTGCTCTTTTTCCCCTTGCTTTTACCCCTCTCCTTCCTCCTTCCCCTTACCTCTCTCTCTTTACCCAATCTCACGCTGCCTTTCCCGCTTTCCTCCCATTCTCCCCCTCCTCTCTCCTCTTTTTCTCCTTTTTCCATCTCCCTCCATTTCTTCGTCTCCCATTCTCTTCCCTTTTTCTGTTTCTCTCCTCCCTTTCCCCACCATTCCCTCCCTTACTGGTGGGCGAGGGAGTCTTCTTCCTTTGTTACCCTTGTCTTCCTCTCATAGAATTAGATATCATAGTCGTAGTCCTCCTTGTAATAAACCGCCCCGAAAGAACCATGAGGTCTATTGCTGTATGCCTTCCTTTGAACTCCTTTGTTAGCCTTTCACCCCTATTTCCTATTCCCTTCTCCTCGTTTTTTCCCCCTTCTCCCCTCTCTTCTCCCTCTCCTATCTCGCTCTAACTTTCTTCCTTCTCTAGCCCTCTCCCTTTTCCCTCCAGTACCCCTCCCATTCTCCTTTTCCTTTCTCAGTTTCCTTTTCTCCTCCCTCTATTCGTCTTCCTTCTGCATCCCATTCTCCTCCTTCCCTTTATGTCCCATTTCAGTTTCATATTCTTCTCCCTGTCTTTCTCATGTCTCCTCCCTTTCTCCCTCTCCCCTTTCTTGCTCCACCTCTCTCTCTCTCTCTCTCTCTCTCTCTCTCTCTCCTCCCATTCTCCCTCCCTTTCCTCATCCATAACTCCTTATTTCCCTCTCCAGATCTCCCTTTACCCATCCGTTCACTAATTCTCCTCCCATTTTGTGCTGTTGTTAGTATGGTAATGTAATGACTGACCCCTTGATGATTAATTTCTTGGAGATAAACATAAGTATTTTTTTACAGAGAGCTGATGATATGGGTTGGTTCTTCCCGCAACCCATACCAGCCAGGGGTGGGTGACATACAACAAGGGAACAACACACAGCTGTTCACATGTCACTCGGCAGGAACTGTGCACATAATGACTGTGTGGTTCCTACTGTGCTGTGTCATCAGATGGTAAGTGTCATGAATTATGAAAATGGCTTCATACACACAGGAAAATTAAGTGAACAAATAAGAAGCTTGATTATATGAATTTCAGCTTCCAAATCGATGTTCGGGATTTTTTTTTTTTTCTGTGACCATCATAGGAAACAAAAAAAAGTGGACCTGTTACGCTTTGCAAACAACACGGTGTGACTAAACGTACAAGACGAGACATCACTGTCTCTGAGCCAGGGCAGGAGGCAAGTCAAGAAAGAGATGGTGTAGTACTGCCGGACTCTACTAAAAAAGAACCACGAGCTCCAGTTTCAGACTGAATTTCAACAGTGATCAAAATTAACTAAGTTAATTGTTTACTTCTAAGCGGAATTCACAGTTCATAACTTACAGATGCTTTTAAAGTCATACAGACCAAATGTACCTTTAAATAAATTTCAGACGTACGTCTGAATCGGTAGAGAGACGGCCTGCAGTCCTAATGGAACAATTTAAGATTTGAATTTCATAAAAGCAGACTTTACTGATCTTCCAGAAGACCCTCCGGCATATCGTAAAAATACCCCAGCTAATACCAGTGAACGAGTCCTGCATGAGACAGCCCTAGCATGTACTGAATATGAACGGTGCGTATTATCGCCGAAATGGTGACATGTGGAGGTGTGTAGGAGGACTACTGGGCCTTGGGTAGGCCCTGAAGCCTTTGCCCAAAGTCGGACACATTAAAAAATATATATATATATATATATATATATATATATATATATATATATATATATATATATATATATATATATATATATATATATATATATATATATATACACAGCACAAGTAAGTTGTTTTGTGCAAAAATAAACCCTTAAGAAATAATTCACGCCTGTTACATTTTGTGGTCTATATTGTGGTGTCACAATAGCAAACCTGACACCATCACCATCGACTAGCTGGGCGCTGCTAAACTGAAGCAATGCAGATTTTATTTTTTTCATGTACAGCACAATCTCTGTTCGCACTTGACCCAGGATAACTCACAACACACACAGCATCAAATACTTTTGAGGTCTCAACTCATTTAAAGGTACCAACAAGAAAGACTGTGCTCCCTCCAGGTTCTACCTGACATTTTTTACCCGAATATTACCTCTGTGCTTTGCGTAAAATGCTTTTCATTTTGACATGACACTGTCCACGGTCCCTTGCTGCTACTACTGCTTCATTAAATGGCTTCATTCGTTGGTAGCAAATTCCGAAGTACATTGTTCATTCTATCCTCGTCATTGTCGTATATCATAGATGTGAAATAAAAATGCTGCCTTTATCGATATTATCTTCTGTATTTTCCCACTTTATCTCCCCCGGCATCCTTGCAAGAAATTAAAGATAAGTAGATCATGACCTGTAATTACACTCAAAGATTTACAGTTTGTTACTTTAATTAGAAGCCTGATGGTCTAGTGGTAAAATATCCCACTCAGAGTGACCATTATGCCTTTCGCAGAAGACAGTCTCCCCAAAAGTGACTGGAGGTTTTATTCATCATGAAAAATACTACCACGAACGCACTCCGGTCTCCTGCCTTGAGATATTCTGGACTACGGAAGACTAGCCTCCTGCTCATATGCCTCAGGGAGTGTTGTAGAATTGGCTGTTATGGTTTATACTTTAATTTCTCTCATTTTCATAAATTTTATGATGATGCTTTCTCTCTTTATACAGTCCATAGTGAGTGAACTTCTATGTTGTCAGTTGTCTGTCACAACTTTCCTCATAGGTTACATAGTACTAACCGCAATGGAACAACTTTGCAGGAACTTGTATGCCTGTGTAAATATAAATCACGAACTGAACTAACAATGTCAGCAACAAGCTACATTTCGTTTCAGTCGTATCATACAAAGAATATAATTCTGTGAGATCTTGAGAGGAGTAATTTAAGATTTAATATAGCATTTTTACAGGCGTAACAAATACATCAGAAGAGCCTGATTCAGATTCTTTCAGCAGGGCAGACATTAGCAACATCAGACCCTTTCAAATGCTAGTTATGCTTGTACTATAAATTAATTGCTACTCTGACAAGATTTAAACGAAAATCGATAACAAACAACTTAGGTTAAGGTGATGACTGCGACAAGAAGTCAAAGTGAGTCATTTACGGACCTAAAGGAATGGCAGTACAAATTTTTTTTTATTATTACTGTTATTATATTATCATCATTTTATCCCTCTTTCCCCACTAGCATATATTTTGAGTAAGGTCACCTCCAGTCTTATACAACTCACGGAATACAGTAATTCCAGTTATGCTGGTGAGAGAGAAAACCTGGTTTAACCTTACAGAGCAGAATATGTAACTTTAATACTATTTCAAAACAACTAAAACTACATTTTAACACTGTTACTGTCCCTACGAACAAAGCAATACAAGTGTATTGAACTGTACGGTTTATTTCTTGTAAACCGATATCTGTTCTTCGGTCTTGGTTGCCATCATCTGTACGAGCAGATGGCTATAAATCTGCTTCTCGCCCATGTCTGACAGATAAACTTTAATCAGGCATGAATGTCATCTCCCTACTCCCTTCTTGTGTTATTTATTCATTTATAGAGCCATATGTAGGGGAGAGGGAACATTACCTCCCTCACCTTCCTTAGCTACCATTTTTAACCATTTCCCCCAAAGCAATCAGTACACCTCAACCTATATCCAGAGAAGTTAATGTAGGTTGTTTTCAAAGGAGAAGCCTCAGACAGACCAGTGAATTCCACAAGAGTAAAAGTTACCGGACTTTTTGGTTTCTGCACAATGTTGTCCGTGCCTTTAAATTAGAATGCGATATCGCTAGCAATAATTTATACATTAGTTCCCCTCACTGTGTCTGCAGTATTCATACACGAAGACATTATTTATAGTGCATACTGTAGTCACATACAGAGTCCACAACAGCCGCGTTTTCATTTCTGTATATTTTCAAGTGCTATTTAAATTATCGAGAGATCACAGCACATGCAACACACTGATTAGAGAATAGTTATATATGAATGCAAATCATGTTTACAAAAGCTATTTACGCCACTTCAGAAAGTCGCATTTAGATTTTTTCATTGCAGTTTCTGCAAACGTACACCAAATTTATTGAGCATCTTTTGACAACATGGAACATTTTGTTCATATGAAGCTGAGATTCATTGTTGCAGCCCTCTTGTATTGTATCCCATTATTAACGATATCCGTTTTAAATAATATCAATAAAGTGGATCAAATATCTGCGCCAAGAGACGTCACACGTTAATAGAGGCTGATGTATTATATATTTATTCCCTGAAAAGGGAGAGGGAGAGGTCACGAAGAGTTTCGTACGAGTGAGTATGCACTTTCGTGATTTCATCTGAAACAATATTTCGCCGCCACCAACATCACTACTTCTAAAAGAAATAGGCTTTTAATTTCTTCCTACATCATGATTTTCACAGATTTACCGTCCCTTAACCCGTAAGTCGTCACTGACAATTAATGATTTGTACCTTTGCCAACCTTATACAATCTAAATCACCCAGGTAAAGATTCCATCGTCCAAGGGCAACATACATACTGTATATATATATATATATATATATATATATATATATATATATATATATATATATATATATATATATATATATATATATATATATATATATATATATATATATATATATATATATATATATATATATATATATATATATATATATATATATATATATATATATATATATATATATATGTATATATATATATATATATATATATATATGTATATATATATATATATATATATATATATATATATATATATATATATATATATATATATATATATATATATATATATATATATATATATATATATATATATATATATATATATATATATATATATATAGGCTATATATGAATGTACGTGTAGAAATATATTCATGTTTCATTCATCATTCATCATCAATATATCTTTTTATCTATCTATCTATCTATCTATCTATACTGTATATTTATTCATTTATTTATTTATTTATTTATTTATACACATGCACATTCATTCACATTGTGTTATTACTCTTTTCACAGTGTAGGTAAATGATATTTAATAAATGATTTCCTCATGCCTCTGATAACTATAATTATGCGAAGTTAAAACTGAGAAAAATCTTTTAGTGAAGAGGAAGGTGTGAGTCAGGTGAGGATGAGGGGGAGGTGGGGTGGGGTGGAGGCAAGGTTGAGGTCGAGGTCAACGTCCCAGTCACGCCGCTTACGGGGCAGGTTAAGGGGGGGGGGAGGGATTGCAGGGAGAAGGCAGGTCAAGGGGCAAAGGGAATATAAAGGGAGGGAGCAGATTTAGCAGAGGGTAAATGGAGGTGGCAGGTCAAGGGTCAAGGAGGTTAAAAGAAAAAGCACGTAAAGGGTAAAGGCAGGTGATCAGGTAAAGTATTTGTACAGGGAAACCAGGCATTCACTGCAAGTCAGTCAGTAAGGTAGGTCATTCACCACGGCAGGACGTTCATTAAAACTCGTCGTTCAGTAAGATACCTAGTTTAGTAAGGTAGGTCAGTTAAGTAAGTCATTCAGTAAGGTAGGTCGCTCATTAACAGTAAGGTAAGTTTTTCATTAAGACTGGTTGTTCAGTAAGATATGTCGTTCAGTAAAGTAGGCCGTTAAGGCAGGTAGTTTGCTCAGTAAGGCAGGTCGTTCAGGAAGGTTGGTCTAGGCAGAATGATGTCATGTATGGTCTTGGCGAGGATAGTAGTCTTTCAAGGAGGCTGGCCATTGCCTGTGTCGCAAAACTCAAGGCTTAGGAGAGCAACACGAGCTTGTCTTGTTCGTGCTGGAGAGTAGTCTGAAATACATCAAACCATTACTGCTGCTGCACCCATTTTTACAGGATAAACTCTCATGGCCCCTCCACACCACCCACAACAATTCCAGCTCATCGCACGCGCTTCTTTGTTCCCCGAGTTTACTTTATCCTTCACCCCCTTTCTTGGTGGATATTTTACATTAACATTCACTGCACACAATACTCTTGGTGGATATTTTACATTAACATTCACTGCACACAAACCACTGATCCCATAACACTCATTTTTCGCTGGGTATGCTCTTCTGCTCCAGACCTGCTGTAAACCAACATTCCACCCCATCCTACCCATTCCTTTTGTCTACCACAACTATTTCCTTAACCCCATTACGGCTTCATAGCTAGACGAAGGTTACGGGGTTGACGAAAGCGTTTGGTTGTGGCTGAGAGAAGGGAGCCAGTCGTTGACGTAGGTGGGTAGTAAAAGGGACATACAGGTTGTTGAAGAGGTAGGTGGATTGAGAGGGAGGTAGGTAGGTCGTAAGGAAGGTGGGTAAGTCATGAAGGAGAGAGGTAGTTAAGTGGGTAGGTCGTGGGAGAGGCAGGCAGGTCATGAGGGAGGGAGGTAGACAAGCCTTAAAGGTGGTGGGTAGGTAGTGAGGAAGGAGAGCTGGTCATTTAGGGAGGTAGGTGGCAGGTCCTTCGGGTACTCTGTTGGTCACGGGTGAGGTTAGCAGGTCGTGAGGGAGGGAGGTAGGCAGGTTGAAAAGATGGTATGTTGGTCACAGGGGGAGTATACAGTCGTAGGGGTGGTAACTAGAACATGAAGGAGGTCGGAAGGTCGTTGGGGTGATAGGTCGTGGGGGGGGGGTGTAAGTAGTTTACGAAAATGAACAGGAATGCTGTTTGAAAGGTGGAACGTGGAAAGAGGGAGGTGATCACGGAGAACAACCAGGATCACGTTACAGTTCAGTCTGTCTGGAACACAATAGCCCCCTTTTAATTCACTAGCTATGCCTGGAAAACTTAAAACCATAGAAATTGTGTATGTTAGATCTTGTGGTTTTATATTCCCAAACCTTGCCTTATCACACAGACACACACACACAGTGGCGTACCTGAGGGAGGGCGGGGGGTGCTGTTTGAAACTGCCCCCCGGGCCCCCAATTCATGGGAGGGCCCCAAAAGCCTTAAAAATTTATAAGCTTTTTTATTAATATTTAAAAATATATATATTTATCATCCCGACAGTCCCGGCTGAGATATAAGTTTTGAGAAAGAGGGAGGTTAGGTTGTTTGCGGGGCCCCGTTTCAGGAGTGGGGCCTATCAAAGAACCTAGCTCCCCGGGCCCCCAAATCTCTAGGTACGACCTTGAACACACACACACACACACACACACACACACACACACACACACACACACACACACACACACACACACACACACACACACACACACACACACACACACACACACACACACACACACACACACACACACACACACACACACACACACACACACACACACACACACACACACACACACACACACACACACACACACACACACACACACACACACACACACACACACACACACACACACACACACACACACACACACACACACACACACACACACACACACACACACACACACACACACATAAGCACTGTACATGAGTCAGAACGTAATAAAAGGACATGTGTGATACATAGATGAGACTGAATTAATAAACGTGCATCATATCCTCGCTGAATATATTAATCCATTGGTATGTGGAATAGGCTATGTATACAAGCTATAAAAACGTGTAATATTTAGCACATGTACAAGGTACATAATACAGTATAACTTCGAAATTTCTATGTACAATAAGCATAAGGAAAACAAGACACCTTACATAAAGCACAATGCATAAACACGTCATGCTAAATGGAAGAGCAAAATAACTAAACAAACGCACATCACTAACAAGAAATTCGACATGACCATTGTAAGAGCCGATACATGTGATTGTCTCAATCGCCAAATTGATCGGTGGTGATGGTGGGAAGGGGAGGGGTGGAGTGGGGGCGTAGAGGGGAGGATTTAAGCAGTGCTTACAGTACAATTGCCAACCCTCGCATCAGACAGCCCAAGTTGCCCCCTTGTTTGTCGGCGAGCACTGCCACTACCTGGTATTATTCTCCGCAGGTCTTGGTTTTTGTTGGGCGAGTAAGAGGAAGTAGCGAGTCCTCCATTATCACAAGCCCAGTTATTCCCCATCGCCTGATTGAAATACTGTGCTCAAAATTGCCTCTCGGGGGTACCTGGTTGAGTGTGCGCTGTGGCGTGTCCGTGGATAACTATAACAAGTAACTATTTCATTTTTTATCATCTATAACGAGTACCTATTGCAACTTTTTCCTGGACGACTACGAGACCTTCTCCTGAGACGTGAGACTCCGTGTTACATGGCATTGGTTTTACGTGGTGGTAGAAGCGGCGGATATAACTGCCTATTGTCTGTGCCCGATTTGCTCGAGGTTCATTGTGTAGAAAATGAATAAATAATCCACTAATGACTCTACAACAGCTACCTAGTAAGGAGGTCTGGGTCATATCATAGTGGAGTGGCGCTCCTCTATTTACCTTCCACCTCTGCATGTGGGTGCCTTAGCCTGGGATGGCGTGTGAGTAATGAGACGTTGCTGTGAGTGCGTGTCTCTCCTTATGATACACACACACACACACACACACACACACACACACACACACACACAATAAGTGGTGAGGTTGAAGAGGAATTATTGTGCAATAGAGGACAGGACCAGGTAAGAATAAGAAAGATAGGGGGGTGGGGGGAAGAAGGAAGACAATAAGAAAATGTGAGAGAGGAGAGGGATAAGTTATTGAGAAAAGAGGAACAGAAATTTGAAAACAGAAGGACGACGACATACAAAAACAGTGGTAAGGAAAAGGATGAATGACGCAACGAACAATAATTAAATAAAAAAGAAGACAGAGGTAAGAAATGTAAAGGAAGACGAATTGCTTAGAAAAATGAGAAGTGCTGCAGCGAAGCACAACATAATGTTAAAGCAGGAGTTTTCTGGTGCTGAGTAAAACCGTCTGTTCCAATCGGGCTAAGCTATCTAAGTGTTGCTCACTGTCTGAGGATATAGTCGTGCGTGCAAGCAGTGTGTGCTAAAAGCTTGTGTTTAGCTGTGTCTTGTCTTGTCTTTTGTGCTTGTACTTTCTAACATTTATAATCGAACATATTTGACTTCTGACTCGCTTGTCACTTTTTTTTTTTTTTTAATAACAGAATAGAGGAAGGATAATAAAATGAATTTTTAAAATTTTTTAATCCATACATAAAAATCTGTAACAGTTGGACCTGAACAGCCTTAGGTTGAAGTTTGCGGGGAAGTCACTCTGGGGAAACTAATTCCAGAGAGTTGCAGTTCGGAGAATAATAGAATTCTGATAGGCTGAAGTTCTGCTGTATGGCAGTGTGACAATCCAGTCATGAGCGCTACCAGACGCCCGTGTGGCGCAAGGGAAGGCATGGAGAAGTGACACAGTGGATGCAACTTCGTCTAAGCATTTGCCATGAAAGTTTCTATAAAATAATGCAAGGAAGGCAACATTCCTTCTTACTTGTAGGGGAGGTAGTTCATTTGTAATAGTCGAGTTATTAATAATTTATCAGTTTTGTTCTGGATTTTGTCTAGTTATTTTAGCACAACCTCTCCACATCCATTCCACAAGGGTGAGCAATTTTCCAGCTGAGAGCGCATATGACTCATGTAAATTATAGCTAACTGTTCGTCAGTGAAGGAGTTATGGACCCAGTTCAATAATTCAGGCTTCTTTGATGCCGTTTCAGCAAGTGATCTACCATGAGGGGTCCAGCTGAGGGCATTGTTAAGTGAAAAACCGAGAATTTCAATATTTTTATAGAGATAGGAATATTAGTAGCATTGAAGGTAATAGAGGAAATCAGGCAACATCTGCCTGTTAGTAAATTGTATATATTTGGTTTTCCTAGCATTAAATGAGACAGTGTTATTTTGTCTCATGTTGGTCAATTGAATGATGGATGGTATGAGTCAGGAGATTGAGTATATCAACAGGGGATCTTTCGCGGCGAAACCCGTACTATCTATCAGTAATTAAGTTCTTGGATTCAAAATGTTTAACTGTGTGATTATATTATTAATTACAATCTCAAATACTTTACCAGAAGAAGATGTGACAGTAATTGGTCTGTAATCAGATATGTCAGATGAACTTCCTTTCTTCGGAATTGGGTGGATATTGGCTTCCTTCCAAGAATTAGGGGATGGAGAAGCATATGTGCATTGTCTGCATAGGAAGAGGAGCAAATTCTGGGGAACAATTTTTCAAAACAATTTGAGGAATTCTATCTGGAATTCAGGTTAAAGAAAAATTATCGAACTGATGAGGTTAACAATACTCTTCATCAGCACCTTCCTTACCAGATGGTTCATCCGAACATGACAAAATGGTTCGGTATTAAAAGAAAAATAAAATTAAACAAAAAATGAAAATTACCTTTGTGAGATGTACTCAGGTGTATTTTCATTTTTGTTTTTCTACTGAAAGACGATTTTATTCAGCCTAGAAGAGCGCCATTGAAGTGAAAGCATTAACGAAGGCACTAAATCCTTAAGTTCAAGCAGTTCCAGCAGTCTCTTGTGCTGAAGAAAATCGTCTGGTTGCCACAAGAATAAAATAAGAATGGCTTTCGTATTCAGAATATGTTGAGAATTATTTGGTATTATGTCTTTTAATCACACCATCATTCCCTCCCTTCCGCCCATCAAGCCTTACTGACAATAAAGACCTGGGGAAGTATTCAGCAACTTTCTTCAGGGTAATTTGAATGTGATTGCTTGATCATTTTTATCTTCACTTATACTGATAACAAACACTTCACAGCCAGAGCTGACGGAATATTAAAGTGGAAAATATGATAAAACAAAATGACTTCTGACAAAGCTCAACTGCTACGGAAATTAGAGTATCATGCAAATTGGTTAACTCTCTCAGGCGTCAATGATTCACTCTCAGCTGGATAAAATAGCTTTGCTTTACACGGAATAAAGCACCAGTGCGAGAGGTATCACAGCCATTAATGGGTTAGTGGTGACATTAACTCCCAGGTTCTCATTCTTGGTCTGAAATCGTCGGTGGTTGGCTGGAATAGAATACAGTACTTGAGCTGAGGATGAATGATGACAGTAATAACTTTCTTAGGCCAGTGTGACTCGCGTTAAACTACATAAAATCGTCTGGTGTTATCTGGAATAGAATACTCGAATTACTACGACGATAAGAGAGTTAATGATACTGACAGTATCAAATCTTTCAGGTCCCTATGACCCACCCTCAGCTGAATAAAATCGTCTGACATCAGCTGGCTTAGAATGCCGGAGTTATCCTGACCATGAATGCAAATGGCGTTGAAAGGGCCCAAAATGCTGTAAGGCATGCCATCAAGTCAAAAGGAGGGACGGGGATAGAGGAAGGATAAACTGATGAGGAAGTATTATTCATGAAAAGGAACAAGTGTCGGGACATCCAGCAATGCTCAGGCAGTATTTCATAAAGGACAACAAGCAATTAGGCCGCTAATTGCTTGTCCCGGAGACATTTACTGACACCAAACTTGACATGGACCTGCTCTGATATACCAGGCATGCCCATGAGAAATTTCAGCTCATTCCACCCAGCGGTATGACCTGTAGAGGGTTCTCAATGTCTGTCGAAAAATTGGACACAAAACTGTGCATGGCTCGCGCACAACTGACCGCACGCAATTAAAATGTACACCATCGTTGTAAGTTAGCTGTTCCGCGTCTTACGATGTATGGCACGTTGAAATCCAAGGGAGTCTAATGCGGACAGGCACACACACAGTCTGTCCACAAGACAACGCATGTTCGCATTGCATCATTGATAACAAACAAATTCCTGCGTAAACTGACAAAGCAGAACCTAACAACACTGACAGCGATAGTGGTAAGATCGTTTATAAAAGCGCCTCCAGAGACTCTGTGGTGGTTCCCCTCACGTTTCGGCCCAAAATGTGGAGGATATTATTCAAACACGGCGACCAATTTTTACCTGGAGTCGTCACGGCGAGGGTCATACACCATTGCAAAATACCAGACACACTACTCCACGCATCCCCACCCCGGAACCACAACACCATACCCCCCAACACCAACATCAGCTTCTGGCAGATAGGCAGGGTTGGCTGTTATGTGTCTTCGGATTATACTTATATTCCAAGTGACTCTGGAGACGCCGTAAAATATCTTGTTCAGTGACTTATTCAGCACATTTTTCAATTCAGTAACTTCTTGCATATTACTGATCCGAGTTATGTTCATATTAAAGTTATGTAAAGTACATGCATGAGAATGTAAAAATTTAATATGCAAAATAATTCGCTAAGGAAGAGATGCTACAAAGCGCCCAATGGCATCTAGAAACAGACTCTTATTTCATAGCGTTATAATACAATAGTTATACCCACACATGGAAAAGATTTTACTTAGAAGACAGAAAAACTTGGACCGGATTTGAAATGTCTTCAGAAAAGTAGGGTCGAAACAGTTATTTCATCTTAAACATAATAGTTTTTCCAATGTGAATAGTTTTCCATTTGTATACTTTTCCCTTGCCGCCACCAAACGATTTTCCCCAAATTAGGAGAGAATTTTGGTTCTCGATGTTGTTTTTTGCTATTTTCTTATGATTTTATTAAGATCTCTTAATTAAACTTGTTATTTAGGTTCCACAAAATACTACCTAGCCTAGAAAGGCCTTCCTGAACTGGAAAGGCCATATAGCCTTCGTCAACCACGTCACAATGAGAAGTTTCCCATAATCCAAGTAAAATCGTTCAGGTGATGCAAAGTATTAACAAGAAGGGGCAGTCACAGAATGCAACACCAGCCCTACCAATTAGTCTAAGGGCCTAATATCTGAATTTCCCCGTGACCTTAACCTTTGCCAGATAACTCTCAGAATCAACTTACTTCCTCCATGCTTCCTTAACCTTGTCATCCCTGTGACCTTGACTTTTGATTTACTATGCTCAAAAAAGGGTCTCTATCCATCTTTTAACATGAACCCTTCCACAAGGTTTACTCTACATCGCATAAAAACTGTTTAAGTTGACCTGGCCATGTGACCTTTACCTTTGACCTATTGTACTCAAAAACGATGCATCAATCTCTTGAGTGATCCTCAACTCACCCACCAAGTTTCATCCTCATCATTTCACCATTGTTTTAGTTATTTTGTTAACGCACAGACACACGGGTCTAACATTGACCTTGCTCTGTGACCGTGACCTTTAAGTTTATTCTTAGATTTAAATCCCTTTACTCCTGCTTGACCCATAACACTTTCACCGACTTTCATTCAAAATAGATAATAAATGCTCAGGTTAATTTTGCCCAGTGACCATGGCAATTGACCATTTCCTGTGACCCTGATCTTTCACTGATTGCACTCAAAATTGAATCCAATTATTCATTCCTTATCTCCAACTTTTTTTTTCAAAAGTTGGTTTAAATCGGATAAAAACTGCATAAATTGGCCTAACCCTGTCCTTGACCTTTGACCTACCGTTGTAAAAAACAATAGGTTTACCCCCTGGCTCATCATCAACCCTTCCCCCATTTGTAGCTAAAATCAGAACGAAACTGAGTTATTTTAGTAACACACGCACCCAGGAGTCGAACTTTGACCTTGACCTTCGACTATTCTCAAGAATGAATCACTTCATTCTTGCCTTACCCTTAACTCTTCCCCCAAGTTTGATCTAAATTAGAGAAAAACTATTCAGGTTGATTTTGCTAGGCCAGTGTTTAACCTGGCTCTGGCTTTTACGTAGTGTTCCAAAAAGCAGTAAGTGTACTCACTGGCTGCTTTCAGTTCTTCCACCAAGTGTGGCCAGGATCAGATAAAAAACAAAATTACGGTATGATTTTGCTCACACACACACACACACACACACACACACACACACACACTCGCTCTGCAAGTGCAGGTGTGACTTTGCAACGACGACAGCGTACTGAAGGGGTTAAGCAGTCTTAGAGATTGTTTAACCCCTTGACCAGAGTCAAAGTTAGACCCGTGTGTCTGGGCTGGCATGTGATTCTTTGTGGTGTGCTTTTAGTGATACATGATATGACATGGTGCGATGTGATCTGATTACGAGCGCATGAGCGCAGCGAGCGAAGCGAGCGAATGTAGAGAAGCTATGTTTACACAACGTTCAGGTGAGAAATTAGCACCCCAACACTACACGGCCCAGCTGCAATGGTTTTCAGAGACTAATAACTTTACCTTGTGAGATAGAGAGGAGACTCTTTCAGTAGGTAGTAGATACATTCAATAAATCTTGTTTTTATCTAGGCCATATATTTACTCATAAGACCAAAGAAACCCCTTGGAATCCCAGCATTCCAAGCGAATGTGCCGAGGGCTTCAACTGACATGAACCACTATGAAATCGAAAAAGATTTCCTGTTGTTGAGTGTGTATGTGTGTGTGTGTGTGAGAGAGAGAGAGAGAGAGAGAGAGAGAGAAGTGAGAAAGTAAATATTTTAGCTCAATTGATTTTCTATTCTTGTTCAACTACCTCACCAGAAATGTTGAAAGTTTACACCAAGATGAAATTATTATGATAGGCGTATGTGCAAACGCTCGCTCGCTCGGCACGCGCTCACAAAGCGCACATTTCTGGTTTAGTATGGAGTGATGGGATGTGTTTGGGTGTAATATAGTGCAGTGTCGCCGGTGTACAGTATGATGACATATAGTGTAGTTATGCGTATTTTGATGTGGTGTCGTGAGGTTTGATGTGATGTGATGCTTCTGTGTAGTATGGTGTGGTGTGGCTTGATGTGATGCAGTTTTTTGCGATGCAGTATGATATAGTTTGATCCTAAGTGGCACAGAGTGTCGTGGGGTGATGTAGTATGGATTGGTTTGGTGTGGTGTGATGAAATGTGATGTGGTTTGGTGTTTTTTGATGCGTTGCATTGTGTGTGTGTGTGTGTGTGTGTGTGTGTGTGTGCTTTACGTGCATGAGGCGCTCCCGAATAGCCAGTGACAAGCAGTATTCCGGTACTGAACAGGAGGGGGTGAATACTTTAGCGAGTCAACGTGACCCACTCGCTTCAGCTAGTTAGCCCGTGTTTTATCGCTTCATCTCGCCGAGGGGATACAATGATAAGCTTGCCGAGGAACAAAGCCGTAAAGAGTGCTTGCTCCTGTGATACCCAGGAAAATATGCATGCTGTTTACCTTCTCTTTTTCCACTGTGCTTCGTTTTCTTACCCACACCATTGCGCCATTCCCTTTTAAGTCATAATTACCTTCTTTAAAAATTCTCTAGTTTAGCATAAAGACAACCGCCATAACATTCAAATCTCGGTCAGCGCATAAAAAGTGAGACTGTAAAATCTGAGTTCTGGTGATAAAACTCAGTTGCTTATCTAATAAACACGGGCCCGCAAAATTAGCAAATATTTAGCATAGTAAACATCACACATCACATGGCGTCCACGAAATGTAGTTAAATTTAGTCTGAACTGCTGGCCATGAATTTTAAACCACTGGCAATGAATTATTGTACTGTACATAGCGTATTTATCTGTTCTCGAGATACTTCGGGCATGGCTGCGTGCGCGGAAAAAGTGTTCCGTGGATACCTGTATGTGTGTAATCTGAGGTTTGTTCCTTCATGCCCACCAGAGGCAGAGTATACGTGTGTGTGTGTGTGTGTGTTTATAGCCTGTAACAGCGTATTTACTTAAACTCCTCCATCACTTCCTATCTTTCCCCATTCCCCAACTCATAACACTTTGAGTTGCATTCTCTACACGACAGCCATAATAGTACTCCTCTGCACCTTTTCTTTCAGACCTCACCACTCCCAGACATTCGTGAATCTCTGAACCAGTCTATATAGATTCCATTTCATATGAAAAAGCAACACATTATCTGTACACATAATTATGGTATTTCACATAATATTTTTTCATTGTTCATCTCCAATATCACTCCCGTCTCCTTAACTTTTGCTTTGACTTTTCTCATGTCTTCACACATACATTATATGAATAGTAGGCCTATATAGATAGATAGATAGATAGATAGACATGTGGATAGTTAGATGGATAGATAGATATATACATACATAAATAAAACAGTCATAATAACTTCAGACGCCAGTGCCCACTCCAATACGAATATTCAACCAGTCACTTAGCCTTCTGTTTGTACCTACGTCTCAAGAAACCAAGTATATGAGAGTCACACGAGCTTTTCTTATCGTTTTTGTCGGAGAAAAGTTTGAAAGAAACCTTCACTCCACCCAACACAGTACGAGTAATTATGCATCATTCATTTTCACCAAATACGAGTATGCTCTCATGGCCCATTCCCACCCACCACCACAGTTCTAGCTCGTCCCACTCACATATTTGTACCCTATGCTCACTTCTATAAACCCCCTTCCCTTGTGACATTTTCATGGCGCGACGCAAACCACGTGATGGAAATGCTCAGGTTATACAGTCCACGCTGACATTTAAAAAGAAATAATAAAGTTCCGTACGACATTCGGCATTTTACTTTACACAACATATAATTGTAGGTTCATATGCTTTCTTCATATCCATAATTGCCACAGATATCTTGCACTCTTTCTTGGATGCTCTCTAGACTCTGTATTAATGCAGATATTTATTCTTCACATTCTCTACCACTCTCGAAACCACCCAGTTCATCGTGTACCAAATATTCTTTCTTGCCCTTTTTGTCGCTGCTCTTCTGTGTGCTTTAGCAACAACAGTTCAGTAGACTTAATTCATGATTACTTTTTTACTCAATTGGGCCACCCTAAATTGTATTGCAGGGCATAAATAACCTTCTTCCACTCCAATGGTACATGCATCCCCGCTTGAGGCAGTTTGGCGCATTTCCCTGCAGAAATTTCATTGCTCTCTCTCTCTCTCTCTCTCTCTCTCTCTCTCTCTCTCTCTCTCTCTGCATGTTATCTCATTCACACATGTTGTCTTCCCATTGTTCAGCTTTTTCCCAGGTTTCATCACTCCTGGCATTGCGATACTCCCGGGTACCAGGTTTCTACTTTGTGCAACACCCCACCCCGGCATGTGCACCGCCCCGCTGCTCCCGGCAATCCCTTTAATTAGTTTTCATATTAAGAGATGGTTGTTAAGTGTCTAAAGAAGTGGCATACCGAACCTAAAGCAACAAGTTTGACCTCTGGGTAGGGCAGGGAACAGTCATGATTTGAACTGCGTGTAAACATATGTTACTGGCCTTCCATAAGACCTGTATACATGTCTTAAAAATATCCTTGCTGATACCAACACACCAATCCTGAATGAGGCAGTTCTAGCATGAATTCAATTGGAAAAATGGGTATTGGCGCCACAATGGTGACATGCATTGTGTGGGTTCCTATTAGTACTGGGAGGCCTCACGGAATAGACTCATGTCAATGACCAGAGTTCGACATAAGCAAACCTGTTTATTTCGTTCCGTTTATTATCATTATTCTATGTTCATTCCTAATATTATGCAACCTTTTCCCAGTTTATTCGGCATTTCTGCATCCTTTTCATAAAATAATTGCTTCGTATTTTCGTAGATTTTTTTGGCTTTACAAATATTTCACCTATCTTCGTTCTCTTTACGATTTTTGATTGCCTCGCTCTAAACACACTCCCACTACCTTTCATCCGATTTCTTTTCTTGAATCCACTCAGTTATTTCTCTTCCACTAATCTTTCTATTTGTACTGTGCATTCCACCAAGCTGTTCCTTTATTACCTGCAGTCTCACTTGCATTACCACACACGTCAGTAGTGTCTTTAACCAAAAAGACCATGAAAGCCCCTGCATATATTCTAAATCCATTCATTCCCAATAGCTTCCCATTACGTTTCCCTCCACCTCTACTCTCTCTCTCTCTCTCTCTCTCTTATAGATAGATAGATAGATAGATGACACATTTTCCGTACATTCCTGTTGATCGGAATATAGTTAATAATGTAAATTAGGGAATATAAACTCATTGTTTTGATGATTCACTGAAATAACTAAGTCTAGGGAACGAATTAAATATGAAGTCTCGATGTATTCTGGTGTCACTGTACCGAACACGAGGTCTCTAGGCAAATAGCAGCTGCACAACCACTTAGTTCGCACTCATCTCTCATCTGTGCTTCTTTTACATCTCGGTTTTATTAAGGAATTCAGTGATACCATACAATTTCTTCCAGCCTTTTTTGTAAGTAGCCGTGAAATCTATTCGGGTACACCTGGCATTGGTTATAGCTAAGTTTCGATCCCTTTTGTGTCGTCTCGTTTACAGATACTTGACGTGTTTTATATGGTCTTTGTAATATTACTGGGGTGATTTTAGCAGTTTTGGTTTTTCATGGTTCATTGGTGTCTTTCTTTATGTTAGTATAAATCATATGCCCTCGCTTTAAATTTTACTATATATACCCTAACCTATTATTATGCTTACATACCCCAGTTATATTTTACCTTTATTGATCTGAGAGAATTTTCTGACCTCGAGAACCAGGTAGGCAACGTAATTGGTGTCCAGAGCAGGGAAACGCAATGATTCACTTTGACTAAAACTTAAACAGTAAATAGTGAGACTGAGGTACTGCTTGCTGCCAGCTTATACTCCAGTGTGAGAGCGCATTCATTATCCTGTCATTGCAGTTCTGTATCGAGACTAAATATAAAATTATGAAACCGTATTAACATACTTTTAGTTTACTCCCCCTTCATCCTATCCCCATCGTTCCATCACTGGAGCAACTTAAGTCATCGCCGGCCTCTTACTTTGCATATCTAGTAGAATACGGCACACGCACTCGATACAACAAATCTAAATAACCTTTGCTATATCTTTGTTGCCTTATCTAGGTCAAGGAGCACTCATTACTCATCTCAATCTTTACGAATTTACCTAGCCGACTTGGTCTTGGCATACGCCACAGTTCCTGACTTTGATGTGCATGACTAGTACAGGATCCAACCCTTGACAAATTACTTAGAGCATTTCCGAAGAGGGATGACTGAAACTCTGTGTGTTTGTGTGTGTGTGTGTGTGTGTGTGTGTGTGCCTGCCTGCCTGCCTGCCTGCGTTCACTAGCGTGCACAAGCGTGTGCTTGCGCGTGAGCTCGCTCTGATTAGCTTATATACCAGTTTACTTGTCCATCTTTCTATCTGTCTGTGCTTATCTGTGTGATTATATCTATGTCTGTCTGTCCACTGATATAGTAGACGTTCCACCATCATGCTTTCTTCTGCTAGACGTGCGGGCTACATTACTTTCATGAGGTTTATGCCTGGTGTTTTACTTGTAAGCCAAAAATTACCATGTATTTTCAGTACTTCATTTTCCTAACACGCCAACTATCGAACAGTTTTCCTCAGTAAATATCTCCTCCTTACAACGAACATCCAATCTTTCATGATGCTATTTGTCCAGTAATATCGAATTAAAGACACTGTTAATTACTTAGCAAATTATAATAAACACCTAGGGTATTTTTAATGAAGCATTCACTGTTTAGAATATAACTCAGACTTGGAATATGAGGTGGGCTTCATTATATGAATTAGTACTTTATATCATATAATTTTTTTTAGCAATATCATGTATGGAGCATGTACGCAGGAACATTGACATGGACACTGAATGTATCAGTGTACATACACAGGAACATGGACATACACTGAATTGGATTCACCCACATAGACTTTCCGAACGGAAGGAAGAGTTAAATGTAGCATCTATTAACCTCACTACTTTTATCCAGACGATATATTCACCTTAGGATTGACATTTCGAGTTGGATGGGTTGGTTATATACAGTATAGTCTTCACGAATCCCATCACTATTTAGATTCCTCCAAGGTTGAATAAAATTGTGTTGGTAGCGTAAAAATATAAAAATATGTCACCTGCTCACTGGATTGAAGGGGTAAACACTCTCAGGCACCTTTGACTTACTTTCAGCTGAATAAAATTGCCCGTTATGAGATGGAATACTTAAGTTATCCTAAGCCTGATGAGGTTCATGGTACAGCCCCAGAATTAACACTTTGACTCCAGCGACTCCCTCTCAGGTGAATAAAAACATCTAGTGATACCTGGGGATGCAGCAGCCATCTAAGTGTTAATATCATGTACCCATGCGAATGATTAGCAACCCATGACTTAATCCATCATAAAAACAAATTGTATATGCCTCTTCCAGTATATTAACGAATTTGATTAAGTCAGTCAGTGTTTATATGTAATCACCTATATATTTTCCAGAATAATGTGAATGTAGGTGTTGAGGCTTAACCCGTTCGATCACATAACGTACTTTTTCGCCTATTTGTGCTAAGTCGGGATGATTCATCCAGTTTAAGGCAAAACTTTCATAAGTGGAGAGGTTAAATATACTCTGCATTAACCTCTACAGTAACAGAAGTATTTCATAACTTGATTAAAATCGTCTACTTGAAGCATAAAACAAAAGCCAAGAAAATATTATATGATGGGAAGAGGTAACTCATTCGGACACTATTCTCTTTTAACTCCCCCATCTCTGTGGTATCTTCGTTATTTTATTTATGATGTCAGCCAACGAATTTTCCTTACAGAGTTGTATTATTGGAGGGGTTAGATATTTTTCCATTACTAGATTGTTCTAACCTGAATTTGATCGTCTTTCATCGGGAAGAATTAAATGATAATGGCGTCCTCGTACTGAATGAGTTAAAGTCGGATTGAACTACGTCTTCGCTATTTATTATTTCATGTTCTGAATTCTGAGAGCATTACTGAACAGTCTCTGTCTCCAGGACTTACCATAGGTTTAACTGTAAGTGGGAACGCCTGACTGTCAAAAGAGCTCTCTCATGGTTGGAAGAAACCTAGTGCTCTACTCCAGCTATTATCAGACGATATTATTCTACTTAGGGTGAATGTAGGAACCTGAATGTTAATAATGCCACCAATAACCCACTCATGATCGGAACAACATTACAAGCCTTTTCCAACTAAAGGCAGATTATTTTATTCAGGTAAAAGCGAGTAATGGGAGCCTAGGAGTGTTTATACTGTCGCCATTAGCCCCTTAGTGGTCAGGATTAATCTGTTGTTCTCCTAAAGCCAACGCCAAATGATTTGATGCAGCTACGAGTCAGTGATACGAGTCTGAGTGTAATTAACGTCACTGTTAACCCTCTCATGGTTAAACTTTTATTTTATTCTAGTTAAGGGGACAAAAATACATTTAGCTGAGAGTTAGTCATAGTAGCCCGAGAGTATTAATTACTCCTCCCTTATCATTTTACCACATCCTGCCCTTTTCATACTCCCATATCTATATATCATGTCAAAATTTACAGTCTTTACCATTTAGTAACTGTTCCCTTATTCCTATGCAACGCATCGATCGTCAGCCGACCCTCTCATTAGCTTAATAAACATAAGTGAGGTAGTGTGACATTGCATTCCATGTTGCCTTCTATCAGATTTTTACTATATTATTAGAAGGCTCTAAGTGTAGGCGGCTTCATTCTGCAGAAAGAAATCCTAGTAGAGAAAGGGTTATGTGGCAGCCAAGACTCCAAGATTCCCTCACCCTTCCCCTTTACTTAATCACACCGAGGTCCCGCAACGCCTCTGCAATGTGTTAAGTCAAGGAAATAAACGCGAACTAAAATGTTTTAATGTTAACGTGTTTTGAATAAGTTACAGTGGAAAATTTTAGCTATAGAAGTGGTCTGTATGAGAAATTCAGGTCAAAATCAGTCAAAAGTCAAGCAACAATTTAATACAAAATATTCACCACGATTACGCGATAGTTTTATAGTTGAGGGGTTTGGATCAATTAATAGATAAATTATTAGAATTCTGGAAGAATGGGGGGTAGGATGGACCTCACCAGGTTATATATATTATTTTAAACATTATCATTATCAGTTCAGGCGCAGCCAGAGACAAAGTTCGCCAAAATTTCATTTATTCTAATGTTCACTTTCCTCTGCTGCACAATATTCCTAAGCATATAGAGTCTTTGTTTCTCTGCCCACGGATTTTTACTTATATATATTAGGGAAGAAAGAAACAAATATGTCCTATGTGTGATGTACACTCAGCGGAACAGTAGGCGATTTATTTTTTCTTTGTACAGCAGCATAACTTCCGTACTGTCGCATCATGTTACACTTATCATAGCTTTTGTGCTCTCCTTTCAGCCATCATCTCTACTCAGACTTTCATTACCTTTTCATTTTGTTATTCATGCAGTTACTCTCGTCAGTCACTCCACCCCTCCATCTTGCACCCTTTCCGTCTACACAACGCTCTCTGCTCTTTTGCCTTCACCCCCTCCCCTTAACACTCAAGGTCCTGCGATTAACTCTGAACCTAATAATATTTTCTGGCGTTGACTATTTATTACAGTTAGAGTATCGTGTCTATAGGGAGGTAGGTGATGGCAGTACTGACACTCTGAGGCTCATATGACTTATTATTAGCTAACTGCAATCGTCTGGCGTTGGCTGAAACTCAATTCATTAGATGTCACGAGCATGAGATTAAGTTCAACTAATCCATGTTTGTTCCATCCCATTCAACTTCCTTAATTTTTCCCATCATTTCCACTCTTTACTCATGCCCATCTTCGCTTCCTTCCCTTCCTCTCTCTCCTCTTCCCTCCCTCCCTCTCTCCCCGCCTCCCTCTCCTTCCTCCCTGTCTCTTCGCTTCGCTCTCCTCCTTCCCTCTCCGCTTCCCTCTCCTCCCTCCCTCCCTCTCTGCTTCCCTCACTTCCCTCGCTCCCTCTCTGCTTCCCTCACTTCCCTCCCTCGCTACCCCCTTCTCCGCTTCCCTCCCACTCTCCTCCTCTGCTTCCCTCCCTCCCTCTTCTCTTCCCTCCCTCTCTGCTCACCTTCCTCCCTCCCTCTTCGAATCCCTCCCTTTCCTCTTCGTTCCCTCCTTCCCTCTCTGTTTCCCTCCCTTCCTACCTCTCTGCTTCCCTCCCTTCCCTCCCAGCTTCCCTCCCTCCCTCCCTGCTTTCCTTCCTCCCTCTCTCACTCACTCACTTTCTCCCTCCCTCCCTCCCTCCCTCCCTCCCTCTTCGCTTCCTTCCCCCCCTCCTTCATCCCTATCTGCTTCCCTCCCCACCTCTCTCCATCCCTCCTGTCCTCCCTGCTTCCCTGTTTCCCTCCCTCCCTCCCTCTTCGCTTCTCTCTCTCTCTCTCTCTCTCTCTCTCTCTCTCTCTATCATGCACCTCACCCCTTCATTTCACCACTGTCTCCCTTCTACTCCTTCCTCCTCATCCATTACTCCCCTTCTTTCATCCAGTCCCCTCTAACCATCAGCCCCTCCCCTCCATTCCACCACACCCCAGCAATCCCCTGCCACCCCCTACTCCACGCCACCTCCCCGTCTCTCCCTCCTTCCCCTTCCCCTCCACCTCGTCCCCTGACACGAAGGTGGAGGGGTGAACGAGGGCAGGTCAGGCGAGGGCGTGTGTGACCTCGCTGTGTTAGGGGTCCGTCCCGCTCTTTACGACTTCACCCACACTGTAATCTGCCCCAACTCTTGTCTGGCATATCTCTTGTTTACACGGCGACGGATGAGGAGAAGGTGTTGCATTACTGCCACTTTAATATCCACGGCCTCGGTTTCTCTTCCCTTTTTATGGTTCTTTTGTCCCTTTTTTCTGGCTCCTGGATCACAGATGGGGCGCATACGTGAGTCCGGTGTTGTGTAGAGTAGTGAATTTTTGCCATAGTTTCTTCAGGATTAGCGTCTCCGGGTCCTTGCTGCGCTGGACGTTCCTACACGGCCGTGGATGAGGCTTGGAAAACACCCTTGTGGTTACACTGAGCAGCCCAGACGTGATGGACAACTGCACTCGACCTCACAAATCACGGGATCATCAGCTACAAAAACGTTCTCAGACACAAAAATTACAGCTGGTGTACTCGTTCCATTTGATTCTGAGCTCGTACTTTAGGAACTTAGGACATCTGCATCAAACTGTAAATTCTACCATCCCAGTAGAATTATGACTTACAAAAGCAGTACAATACCTAGCTATAGCATTCTTTCCCGTGCCGTCCAATCATTCAGTTCAACACGGAGCCAGACTCACCGATTGTATTAATAAAATTCCATTACTAATACAATTCAATTAATCTGCTTCAAAAGACTGAAAACAAAGTTTCAATCGTTTTATCTGTCCCAGTGAAATGCAAGATGCTGAATAGTGCTGCAGATGTTAACCGTCTTACTGTTGGAATAGCTCTAGTACTGTATTACAGCTAAGTCTAGACGATTCCATTCAATCCAGAGTGAGCATAGGAACTTGGGATTGTTAATAACATAATCAATACAAGCCCTAAACTTGCACATACATACTCTTCACACAGACCAATACAAAACCACAACTTTCAGTACATACTCTCCATACAGACACCCCCTTCTCTACTGGTACGTCGCCAGCACAGAGAACAGTTAATTCTAGGTATCACCTTCCCTCTTAAAAGGTCCGTTCCTACAGTGGACTACGTATCGATTGCAACGTCTGCGGTTACAGCCCTGAATACTGAAACGATTCCCACCAACTCCGTGAGAAAGAATAGACGCGGAGGTGATAAGACTTATTTCCACTAGTCTTCAGAGTCACAGCCCTTAAATTTTGCCAGATGCAGTAGGTGGCGGCTTTGGCTGAGTGCAGACTTTACGAAAATTATGTAGTGATTAGATGTTCCCTCGATTCAACGGTGACCGCAAAGTGCCAAGAGGGTGAGCAAAATTTTACTCGAAGAACTACATTCGAAAATTTTCAAGTTTTTCTTTTCCTCCACTCTTTTGTTTTTATACCATGACTTCCGAAAATACACGTACCACACTATATCCTGGAGCTGAATATGATTATACCAATTTCTTGCTAAGTAAAACTCTATACCTACTAACCATTGCAATTTCTGATGGTGGATGATATTCCCACAGTGGCAGTGTTGGAATGCCTGGGTGATTACCACGCCATGCTCTGATGGTGACGGTCAGGCCCACTGTTGCACTAGTGACCGATTCTGAATGCCACCTTTATTTGTATGATATAATAAAGAAATGATAAAGAGTACTGAAGTAAATTTCGATCAGGAAGGCTAAAAACGTGTGTGTGTGTGGGGGGGGGGAGCCTACTCCAAGAAATGAAAAGCATGGGGGATGTGGAAGTAGAAAGACCAGTGAATGAGAAAACTAAGTGGATGAGTAAAGTGAATGCAGAAAAAAACATTTAATATGTATGGAAAGGGGTATATAATGTTACCAAAAACGTATAACAGGAAAAAGAAATATGAACGGATGCTTTAGAAATAATATTAACGTAAAATTCTTCGAGAATCAGATACCTCCTAGGAAAATCATGTGAATATATAGGAATGAGTGTAGGAAAAATATAAAAATTACAAAAGTACTAGATCCTCAGTGTCCCGTGGTTAATGCCCTATGTGTGATGTGGTGTGGGAGGGTGATTTTGTGTGATGTATTGTGACAGCGTGGTATGGAGTGTTGTGATGTGTGGTGTGGTGTAATGTGGCTTCATTGAAGTCGCTAAAGACTACAGGAAATAAGCACATCGTTTCCAAAAATCATTAGCGAAAGATAGACATGGCCTCTCCCAGGGATGCTCCCGTATCTTAAACTATAAGGGGTGAAAATGAAAGGATGGGAACAGATGGAAACGAAATATGAAGCAGCTGGAAAGGCAATTATGAAAAGAGCAAATATAGACACGATTAGATTTCATGGTGCACAAAAAAAAGAACATCGTGCCCTTTAATGTCATTGCAACAGAAATTAAGAATGCTATGTATGGGCTGAAGAATGGGAATCTAGCAGGTGTGGATGAGCAATACCTACAAATGACAAACTGTAACGGAGAGTACAATAAACTGTCAATGAGAAATATGCAAGAAAAACTGAATGAATGGAGTTTTACTAGTGTAGTTATTTTTTTTTTAATAAACAATGCATTTAATTCTCGCAGCCGAAGTGATCTGCCTTGATTATGTACAAATAACTCGTAACCTAGTGCAGACAAACGCATACGTGTAAAAAAAATTTTTACTCAGAGTACCATGGCTGTCCCCTCCAAGAATATCCATACCCACATTTGTTCATACTGCCCAACCTACAGAAGGGACGCTGTGGCAACATGTTAAGAAACCTGCGTAACTCTAGACTACAGTGGACACTTTCCAATCTTACAGTGGCTAACAAGAAAAGGGTGTATAAAGAACGTGCAGGGTTCTCTCTTACCAAAGAGACTTAACCTTTGAAGAGGAATAACTTCAGAATACAAGGCACTTTCCTGTCTGATAATGGCTAACTAAAAACAATTGTATCAAGAATAGGCATAGCTCTCGTGTAGCCAAGGGGTTAAAGAGTTTTTACAGGGGTCGTAGGGGCTGTAAAGACAACGCAACAACAAATAGAGAAAGTGTGAAAAACATAATCGGATATGGTAACTTGTACTTTATAAGGGGGGGCTGAAGGTTACAGAACACATCTACTATCGCAAAGCTTTGGCATAAGATTGGCCATATAGAGTTTACTGGTTTTGTGAGGACTTTGAAGTTCATCCTTCGTTTGGCACGTTTTACATGTATTCTAGAGATGCTATTTCACTTGTTATTACTGTCTTGCTTTCATTCAAGATCTTTCCTTTATCATCCTTATTTTTCTTTGTGAGAGGTGCATATAATAACATAGCACCACGATGCAAAATAAGGTCGCCGGTTTTATAACATCTGTCCACTATCACGGCGTCTCCTGATTCAGTTTTATCTAGAAATTCATTTTCTACAACATGTCTTTCCGATTTGTTGCCCCCTATGGATTTAACACAAATGTTTTAATTCTCTTTGATGATGTGCCTATCAGTAATCTAAGTGTTGTTACATTTGTACTGCGAGTATGTGCTAGCCTGGGCAGAACACTTCCCTGGTTTTACAGGGGAAAAACTGTATGCGGTCAATGATAACTAGAGTATCAGCATATTTTGTTGGGTAGCTGTCAGGTAAGTTCTCCCTGACTTAATCAGTTGAAGGCCAAACTAACCAATTTTTCAATAACTGAAGCAAAAGATTTAGCCAAGAGTAATGATGATACAGCCAATTAAGCTCTTTGATGCGCAAAATAAGTCTGACAGAATACTCAAAGACATTCCGTCCTTTATAAAATGTAGTGTTATAAGATACTCATCGAAATTATCAATTATTTTATATCGGCCACTTGAACCTGTCGTCATCTTACTTCTCGTGTTATATTTTGTTATCTTCAGTAATTATTTTCCGTTACTCCTCATGAATACTGTACCTAGAAAACATATCGAATAAAACCTCATTGTATTCTGGCAGAGCAGTGTACATTCTTACACTATTATAATTGTCAAAAATCATTTCTATAGCCCTGGCTCGCCTAGTCGTCATTTCGTCTACACTGAAAACCTGAAAAAAAAAAAAAAAAAAAAATTGTGTCCTCTATAAAGTATGCAGTTTGGTCAGGCTACACAAACACCTTCACAGGAGGAAAATTGGATGTGCTGAGGTGAATTAATTCTATAAGATATGCAGTGTTGAAATGTAATAAAATATAGGAACCGTCCTTGAATTCCCTATTTAATCCCTCTGCGCTGGATGTCATAAGTCAGTAAAGGGAAGCATCAAAAGGAATTCAAACAGTTCCTCTGTGTGTGTGTGTGTGTGTGTGTGTGTGTGTGTGTGTGTGTGTGTGTGTGTGTGTGTGTGTGTGGTGGAATACCTTGTGTGTGTACAAATAACAAGTACTATATTGTTTGTCCTTGAAGCAATAGAAGCTGTCCATGGATATAGTGCAGAGATATACGCACAGTTGGCGCAAAGTTACAGTGAATGGTGAAGCGTGGACGACCTTCGGGTTAGGTTTGGTTGGTTAGTCACGGTTTGAACGAACTCCTGGTGAGATCAGGTTGATCTGGTAAGGTTTGGACAGCCTCCAGGCTAGGTTAGGTTGATTAGATGAAGTTTGTCAAGGGGGTATAAATATCAGTCATTTTAAAAAATAATAATAATGAACAAAACACAGTGTAGCTGATTTCAGTCTAAATGCTACTCAGTTTATGCACAAATAGCTAGAACTGCAATTAGCACCTTTAAGTAAAACTACAAATAGGCTACCACAAGCGCCAACCTTGCCACTGAGACATGTACTGACACCAAACTTGACCTGTTCTGACATGCTGGGCATGACCATGCGAAATTTCAGCTGATTTCACCCAACGGTATGACCTGTATAGGGTTCCCAGTGTCTGGCGAATAATCGGGCATAACAGCGAGCGTGACTGAAGCACAACTGAACAAATGCAATTATAATTTACACCATCGTTGTCAGCTCGTCGTTCCTCGTCATTTGATGTATGCCAAGTCGAAATCCAAGAGGCTTCCTCGCACGCGCACGCACGCACGCACGCACGCACGCACGTACGCGCGCGCGCACACACACACACACACACACACACACACACACACACACACACACACACACACACACACACACACACACACACACAGCTGAGCGCTGTTGTTTAAATTTAAGTGTTAAATGTGGCGAAAATATGCGGGTCTCTTCCGCAAAAATAAACTCGTAAAAAGGAGCATAAGTTACTCAGCTAATTTGAGACACATAACTTTAGCACACGACGGGACAACAAGGTCAGAGAAGAGACCAGAGACAAGAAAACATTATTGCTTCCTGAGAGTTTAGACATATTTCTGCTAAGGACATTATGAAAACCCCGAATATGTATAAATATGAGCACACTTAACAATTCAACGCCTCCCTCTGTATCCTCAGGTTGTTTTGCACTTAGAACTTGGAAAGGAACCCCTGAACTGTAAATTTGTCGGTTGCACGTCGTTGTTTACCTTCCAATCCCTCCCCTACTTGCTACTCCCTGTCCGTCCATCCTTCACTTCTTTCCTCTCTCCCCTTCACTCCTTCCTCTTTCCCCTCCACTAACTAACTTTGCATTCTCTATCTCTACCCTCAACTCCCTTCCCCTCTACCGTAGACTCCCTTTCCTCTCCCGTCCGCTGCCTTCCCCTCTCCCCTCCACTTCTTTCCCCTCTCCCTTTCACTCCCTTCCCCTCTCCCCTCCATCTCCACCCTCCACTCCCTCCCCCCCACTTTTTACCTTCCACTCTCTCCCCCCCTTTTTACCCTCCACTACCTTCCACTCGCTTCCCCTTTCTTTCCCACTCCCTCCCTCTCTCCAGTTCACCCTCCACTCCATTCCCTCTCCATTTACCCACCTGGATGCTACATCCTGGTCCTAACCATATTGGTGAGTGAACAGGAACAAGAGGGAAACAACCTTGCCCAAGAGTTCAACTGGCACGAGAATCAAACGGTTTTCCATTTACGAACTGGACTTGACACCCAATGCGCCACCGGCTCCCCTATCTTTACATATACTTCTCTTCCCTCCATATCCTTCGGCACTTTACTCCCTCTTGCCTTTTACTTTTCTTTCAACCTTCTTCTGCATTTCATTCTCTCTCTCTAAACTTCATTCTATTTTCCTATCTGTAAAAGCTAACTTTACTTCAGGCAAAAAATAAAATTGCTGAAACGTCGAATTGTACTTTTTTTAACTTTGTCTTAGAACACTAGCTGAATGTATGTTGAACGGAGCACTGTCTAGTCATCCCGTTTCCTGAGGCCCAGCACTATATGATTTCAAAGCAAACCAACTGACAGAGTCATTTGCTCCACCCCTATCACACTTACCGCCGCCAAACTGGGTACTTCTTGCCTGCTGCTATTCTTGATATTGGAGAATCTCATGCAATGTGGTGTACGGACGATAGAAACGACAGTGCATACGCCTATAGTAGGACTCGCGCGCGCTCGCGGCCGTGGCGCGGCCCGCACCTGTGTACTGTGTTGCCACGTTTTCTATACCGTTATCTCTCTCTCTCTCTCTCTCTCTCTCTCTCTCTCTCTCTCTCTCTCTCTCTCTCTCTCTCTCTCCTGGCGGGAAATGTGAGCCACCTTGAGTACTTTTGATTCTTTTATAAGTTACTTATAATTGTGCTTTCATTTGTTAATTTGGTTTTGTCATATTTAGTAGTAGATGGAGTGTCAAAGTTACTGTCTGCTGAGAGGTTTGTTACGTTACTGATTCATACACCCCGACGTAGTGGTCCAGGGGGGAGGGGAAGTGTGAAGGGGGATTTGACCTGAGACACCCAGGAGGGATTAAGAAGGGAGGAGAGGGGAAGGGGGGGCTGGATTCACCTACCACGTGGTCAGTATTAGAAGAGAGAGAGAGAGAGAGAGAGAAATTACGTGTATAGATATATGTGCATCAATAGGAACAATGTATATCAGTGTGTGCAGTATGTACAAAGGAACAAATGAATACAAAGAAGGCAGTGACAGACCTCTCTCTCTCTCCCCCTCCCCCCCTCTCTCTCTCTCTCTCCTGGCGGGAAATGTGAGCCACCCTGAGTACTTTTGATTCTTTTATAAGTTATTTATAATTGTGCTTTCATTTGTTAATTTGGTTTTGTTATATTAAGTGATGCCGACAATGCATTCAATGCATGCTTCTCTCTCTCTCTCTCTCTCCCTCTCCCTCTCTCTCTCTCTCTCTCTCTCTCTCTCTCTCTCTTGGGACATTGAATCTCCTCATTCTCCCTTGGGACATTTATTTTAGGCCAGATGGATGTGTAAGTATTGCCACTCACAAGAATTACATGAATTATTTCTTTTACTTTGGATATTGGCATATTTCTTCTTTTTTCAGGCTCATTATCTTATATCCATAACTGTGATATTATTACCCACCCTAAAACTACGCTAAAAACCAATAAAAGTGACTACAATATCTTTTAGCAACACTGTACAATATGTGTGCCATGTTTCTGTGTTACTGTATAAATATTTTATGCATAATAAGATTACTGTTGATTCATCCATCAAAATACACAAGTGTAAGTTTTATTCATCTGAATTTATCGAATTTGTGATGCCTTGTACATAAATAGCTTCCGTTTCACATCGCAAGTTGGGGAAACGTGGCACCATTGCCCACAGGTGCTGGCCACACCCCCGCCGCAAACAGGCGGGAATCCGACTATAACCAACACTTACTTCTATCTATTCCTCAGTATATTAACAGAATTCTTCAGTGATCTCTACCTATGACACATTCTCATGCACCACATTCCTTTTCTGTGCATCACCAAAATGAAAAATAATTATTTCCTCTCCACTCTCATCATTTCCAAGCATCAGCTTTTCTATTTAAAAAAAAAAAAATCTCCGTCTGTCCTTATTTCGCTTCTGTTTGTTGGTATTCTTCCACTCCCATCCTTGAGTCTCACACTTTTTTTTTTCGTTTTCATTACTGCATTTTCGAACCTCCTTCCAGACTGGTTTCCTGTTTTCAGAGTAGCTTGGATTTATTTTTCTATGTGTATTTTTCTTAATTATCATATCTAACATTACCACATGTGTTTGCATCAGTAAATAACCACTCATCACTCGAATAACAAATGTATCCAAATTCATGCATCATTCTATCATTACTTATCACCTCAAAGAAGGGTAATAAAAGATAATTGGCTGGCGTCCCTGTGGTGGTGGTGGTGGCTTCCTCACGCACGGGATGACAGCCAGGACGTGTGAGCTGCCTCTATTCCTCCCTCTTCTAATGGCGCCCCACAATGACATTACGGTCCTTTTATGTCCAGGGTGACGCTAATAACTATATCTAAACAACTATAAAGAGAACCCATCACACTGTGCACGAGACTCATATAATGATACGGTGGCATTTTCCATTAAAAGTGTGGCCATGAACATTGAGTAAGAAATTTTTAAAAGCTTAGCTCTCCTTGTCCTCTTTACCTTGCGACCAGTTACCATTCTGCTACTGCGTGTGTTGCAAATTGTTCTAGCAACACTATCTGCATATGTCTTACATTCAATTGATACCTACTATACTTCAGTAAGGGTAGCAAGCCATATCATTAAAATAAATAGCTGCTAAGTTTCATATAGAGCGATAAAAAGAGTACTGCATACCTATAATTTAAAGCCTTGATGCCCAGCCCACAGTTTTGTCTCACTTCCCAATGACCTGAAAGTCCTCCAGTATAACTTACCCCAAATTAACTCGTGTCGTTTGCTGGTATAATCTAACTCACCTATAGAAGAGAAGACTTGACCGTCTGTGTCACTGCATCAACTACATTTTGTACCATGTGAGCCCCAGGCATCCACAAACTTATGGCGATATTTTCAGAACTGAGTCTGGGAAAGTATGTGCAAGTTTCTCTTAGGTTATCCTCTCTTCCTCTTTCCTTGTGCTTTAATTATTTTTCAAGATTTTAAAGCCAGAATATCTACGAAGAGCATTAAGGAAAACAGCCAAGTTTTGCTGTCGGTCTTGCCCTATAACACGACCCCTAGTACTTGCTTTACATCCAGGTTCCCAGTTATATTTTTGGGTGAACAGGAACAAAGGGGCAAAATGATCGGAGACATGAAGCTCGGGTTTTTCTAGTTGTGAGTTAGACGTGCTAACCAATGCACCACCGGCTTCTCCTTACTCTCCCAGATCCAAGGCCATTCCTCCACCCCTGGCCACGACCATGGGTTGTAAAAGGAACTGCTGTGTATGTATAAATCATTAGACCCCACACAGTCATGCTTGTGGATCCCAGTCGCAGAATCATACCAGACTGGCTCACTGTGGCTACAGTCTTTCATTTGAGACTTTCTTTTTCGTGGTCGTGTCTTCGTGAGGTCGGTTGTGTCGGTTGTACATTTGAGAGAGAGAGAGAGAGAGAGAGAGAGAGAGAGAGAGGGGGGGGGGAGAATATAGGGAGTGAGGTAGACAAGTAAAAATGTCGTGATGAGAAACATAAAGTTCAGGGAAAAGACCTATGTGTTTGAAGAAGAGATGATGATCCAGTAAAAACGCTAAATATCCCTAACTCTTGCTTCTTGCTGCAGTCAGAGAGGAGTGGCATCAATAAATAAAAATACCCAGGCAAAATCTCCACTCCTTAGCGACTCCTTTTACCACGATACACCATCCTCATTCATTATAATCTCCTGCTTTGTCCCTCAACCATGTTTTTCGTGTACCTCTTCTAACGATACAACTCTCAAACACTCTCTTAAACAAACGTTCACTTCTCACTTCCTCCATATGGCCCAGCCAACTTAGCGTATTTTTCAAAATATATATATATTTTTTCCATTATCTCAGCTTATCTATCCCTGTCTTTCATTTCATAAATAAATCTTCTCAACTACCCTCACTTGTGAGTTCTGTCCCTCCTGTACTGATCATTCGTTGATTATCATGTCAGTACGTTAGTTTTGTTTTCTGTATTTTCATAGTAATATTCTTGCATATACATACAGATTTCAGCTCTTCTACCATTTTACTTCATTGCTGCACCATTTTCTTTAATCAGTCCTTCATATTAGGATCTCTGTTTGCAACAAAACCCAAATAAATACTTAAACATCCTCCCATTCTCCAGTTCCGCATCATTCAGTCTCGCACCTCAGTGCGTATCCGTATTACTTTGCCCTTGCCTATAGGGCCATTCGCTCTCAGGTTACGTATTTCACAAACTTCGACAACTTTTTCTCGCAGGTTCTGCAGTTTCCACTCTATCTTCCATCACCACTGCATCTTAGAGGCGCAGACAGTTCTTACTCATTACCATCTGTCTTCACAGCCTTTTCCCTTTATGTACTTCATTTTCCATGTTTACATCGAGGAGCGACAAGAGCCACGGTGAAAAGAAATAATAAGCGAAGGTAGGGACAGAATAACGAGAAACTTATGTAGGGGAGAAAAGTAAGAGAACAGATGTACGGTGTGGATGTGTGGATATGCAGTTGTCTGTGTGCATGTGTCAGTTTATGGGTAATAGTAAAGACAATTATGAAAATGAATATGGCTTGATGTGACCTATAATGTAAGTAATCTGGAAAGATTTGAAAGAAAATCTAGCAAACGGATTCTGTTAATGCAAGAACTAGGAAGAGATGGGCTGAGATGAACCAGATTGAGAGATTATGAAATTCGTTGCAAAAAAGTAGCGTGTGGTTTAAGACGGGGTAAAAAGTGAGACAAGGTAAAGATTGAAGAGAGCTAATTCATAGCACGGCATGATAAAGAATGGGGAAGCCTGTACTCTAATAAAGGGTGAGATGTGAAGCAGACTAAGTTAATAGATGTGGCAGAGCGGAAGTGCAAGCACCGATGAAGATTAACGCAAGGGGAAGGCAGTGAAGTGGTAGGTAAGGCAGAGATTACAGAAAGGGAACGCTGTGTAAGGAGGAATATTTGAGAGGCAAAGCTTAGATAAAGACTGAGCCAGGGCGAAGGATGAAGCAGGGCGAAGATAATGGCACACTCAAAAACTTTAATACTGTATATATCAGTTCCAACTGAATTTAAAAATAATCTGCTATTCTTTATTATGCTAGAAATTATTATCTCAATATTCCACACGATCACAGCTAAACTGTTCACATCTCTGTGATTATTTTTGGTGTTTCACTATCTTGTTATTCAAAATATCACCATATTACCTCAATCTCAGTCAGCTTCTAAGAGAACTGGTATGCTGAACCATTCCCTGTGTGTGTGTGTGTGTGTGTGTGTGTGTGTGTGTGTGTGTGTGTGTGTGTGTGTGTGTGTGTGTGTGTGTGTGTGTGTGTGTGTGTGTGTGTGTGTGTGTGTGTGTGCGCGCGCGCGTACGTACGTGCGTGTTAGCTTACCCAGTTTGCTGGCTTTGTACATGACATTTTATTCTCATACCTCTCATGTAGAGGTGTCTGTATATGGATTGGGGGTAGGGGGACCTCATTACAAAAAAATCTCCTAGAGTGGGTGGAATCAATGTCTTTTTGTTTCCTTTATTCCCTTCCTCTTACTGAATCCCTTCAGTAGGACATCCACCTCTCCTAAGCAGTGTTTTATCACGTTCTCGTTACTGTTCAGATAATTCAGTAAAAATTTCTCAGCTAAACTCTGTCTGGAAGCCTTCCCCTTTAAGTCGAGCATAGCCATACACTCTCTGTCTTTTCTGCCAGCTCTCCATTGCAGGAGTCAGCTGGCATTCCCAGTCTGGCGTGAGCATAACTGTTCAACATTGCAACACACATCATTTACTTGATGTTCCTTCTGTCTACGTTTGACAGTATTTCAAGCATAAAATGTTCCGGCATCTCTGAATGAATGGATGTTATATTGGCTCTCCTTTTTCCTTTATTTTTATATCTTCGAAAGAAACTATTACAGTATTATTAGGCTTTCAGCATCTAGTTTCTTCTTTTAGCATTGTCCATTCCAAGGCAAACGGTATATTAATAGATAAATAGATTACTAGAGAGAAAGTTAGGCAGACAGTCAGACGGACAGATAGATAGCTAGATAAATATTCCTCTTAGCACTATATGATTTTATATTGCTGAAGAGTGATCTGTCTGACTGAGAGGGTCAAGAAAATGAAGGACAAAAACGATAAGAACGAGAGGTAAACCAGTGTGAGGATTGATACAGGGTGAGGCATGAAACTGTGGTTATGTGTAAACCACCTTACCATATGCTCTCCAGCACGGTACATGACAAGAGAGGGCCCAAGGCTATTATCCCACTCACACTATCGGCCTTCATCGTTATGTATGTGTGTGCTAGGCGGTGGCGGTGAAGCAACGTTGTGCTGGAAGTTATGGTGTGTTGTGGTGGTGGTGGAATATTCGTGCATATAGTGTGATGTGGTAGTAGTGTATTGTGGTGTACATAAGAACATAAGAACATAAGAAGAGAGGATAACTGCAGTAGGCCGGTTGGCCCATGCTAGGCAGCTCCTAGAAGAGTAACTGAACTACTAGAATGAGATAAGGATAGCAAAGAAGAAGGCTCTCCCCCGCCCTCCAAACCCTCCAGCCGAAGCCGGCAGGAAAAAGTCAGAAAGAACACCACGCCGTATAGAAAAACTGGCGTGGACATTTTACAGGAAAGTGTGAAAGGAGAATAGAGACTATCATAGTGTAACCTGAAAAGAAAATTTATTTTTGAATTAGTATTGGTTATAATATTTTCTTTATTCTATATCCACCCCTTATTTGTCATATGCTTATCTAGCCTATGCTTGAAACTCTCAATGGAAGAGGCAGCAACTACTTTACTAGGTAGCTTATTCCATTCGTCTACTACTCTATTACCAAACCAATTTCTACCGATTTCCTTTCTGAAACGGAATTTTTCTAGTTTGAAACCATTATTTCTAGTTCTATCCTGTATGCTCACTTTAAGTACCTTGCTAACATCTCCCTTATTTATACCATTCATCCACTTAAAAACCTCAATTAAGTCTCCCCTTACTCTACGCCTCTCTAGCGAATGCAGACTTAGTCTTTTCAGTCTGTCTTCATATGACAGGTTCCGGACGTCATGTATCATTTTAGTCATTCTTCTCTGTACATTTTCTAACGAATTAATATCCATTCTATAGTAAGGACACCAAAATTGTACTGCGTAGTCTAAATGTGGCCTTACTAATGCTAGATAAAGTTTCAGTATTACTTTAGATGATCTATTGCTCACGCTTCTCGAAATAAATCCTAGGACCCTATTTGCTTTATTTCTCGCATTAATGCACTGTTGCCTAGGTTTAAGGTCGTTACTAATCATAACTCCTAGATCTCTCTCGCATTCCGATTTGCTAATTTCTTTGTTATCTAAGCTGTATTTAGTATCTCCAATGGTCTTGCCTACGTTAAGTACTTTACATTTTTCAACGTTAAATTCCATTTGCCAAGTTTTAGACCATTTGGACAATGTATCGAGGTCTTTTTGTAAGTAATGGCAATCGTCAGTCGAGTTAATGATACGCCCTATTTTTGTATCGTCGGCAAATTTGCTGATTCTGCTATTGACTCCTAAGTCTAGATCATTTATATATATGATAAATAATAAGGGACCGAGTACTGAACCCTGTGGTACACCGCTAGTTACTAATCCCCAGTCCGACTTAGTTCCATTTATTAATACTCTCTGCTTTCGTCCTTTCAGCCAGGATTCTATCCATTTTAAGATATCGCCGTCTATACCGTGTGCTCGAACCTTTCTAACTAACCTTTCGTGTGGGACCCTATCAAAAGCTTTACTAAAGTCCAGATAAATAACATCGTAAGCTTTATCGCTATCTACTGCCTCATAGACCTCCGAGTAGAATGACAACAAATTTGTGAGGCAGGATCGTCCTTGCCTGAATCCGTGCTGACTTTCGTTTATAAGATTAAATCTTTCTAAGTGTTCTCTAATCTTATTTGCCAAAATTGACTCTAACATTTTTCCTACTATTGACGTTAGACTTATCGGACGATAATTCGACGCAGCTGATTTATCACCCTTTTTAAAGATGGGCACTACGTTTGCGGTTTTCCACGCCTCTGGAACTTCTCCTGAACTTAAAGAGTCATTAAATAACGTTAAAAGTGGCTGACATAATTCTTCTTTGGTTTCTTTTATAATTTTTGCATATATATCGTCCGACTCATGGCGATTTTTGAGGTTTTAACTTGTTAATTTCTTTCAATACGTCCTCCTTACTAATGGTTATTTTACTAAGAATATTTTCCGTATTCTCATGGTAAATATTTGCTGCTTGAGGGACCAGGCTTAGATTTTCCTTGGTGAATACTGATATGAAATAATTATTTAGGATGAAGCACATTTCTTTATCTTCACTGGTAATGTCACCTGATTCTGTTCTGAGTGGTCCTATCCTATCTTTATTTTTCGTTCGGTACATTTGATAAAAACCCTGGGGGTTTACTTTTGATTCACTTGCAACCTTAATTTCATAACTTCTCTTTTGCTTTTCTTATCTCCCTCTTTACTTCTCTATTTAAAATTGTGTACCGGTTACGTAAGTGTTCCTCTCCACGTTTTATTTTTCTATATATTCCTTTCCTTTGGCCTATGAGAGATTTTAATCTGTTGTTTAACCATCTTGGTTCTGAATTGTTAGTTCTAAATGGTTTTGAAGGAATATATCTATCTTGGCCTCCGTGTATTATATTTATTAACTCGTTATACTTCTCACTGGTCGAACGTCTGTTTGGTACTGGAGCTGAGTTAATTTCCGTCACCTGGACTACATTCCTATCTACCACCTCCCCTCACAGATACCTGACGGACGTCCCCACGTGCTTCCTGCGCCTGACCTATGACCTGGGGATCCCCACTAACCTGACATTCCCTCAAATAGCTAATCTCCCTGTGGAATACCGTTCGAAAATAAGCTCTTAAGCCATCGAAATCTCCTAGACGAAAATTAGGAACGGTGGAGGTATTTTCAGTGGAACAGACATCCCAAATAAATTTGAACTTAATTTCTTCATGATCGCTATTACCAAGTCGTCCACCAACCTCTATATCGCTAATGATATTTTCTTTATTAGCTAAAACCAAATCTAGTATATTATTACCTCTGGTGGGCTCCCTGATATACTGATAAAGGAAATTATCCTGTACTACCTCTAGAAATTCCTCTGACTCTGCATCTCCTGTCTGATTTCTCCAATCTATCCTTGGCAGATTAAGGTCCCCAACAATTATTACTAAGCTGGACTGTGATGCTTTCCTAATTTCCTCCCAGAGGTATTTACTATCAGCTCTACTTAATTTTGGAGATCTGTAAATTGCTCCTAAGACTAATTTCTACCTATTGTTACTAATTTCAACCCAGACACTTTCTGTGTCCCTATTTACTTTAATGTCTGCTTTATTGTAACAGTTTAATGAATCCTTTACATAAATAGCTACCCCTCCCCCCTTTCTTCCCTGACGGTTTGACACAAAAATATTATAGCCTTTTATCTGATATTCTGCTAAAAATTCTCGAGTGTCTGTATTCATCCAAGTTTCACTAATAACGGCAATGTCTATTTTCTCTGTACAAATTAAAGCCCTCAGTTCATCCATTTTATTACGTAAACTCCGGCTGTTTGTGTAGTACACTTTCAGATTATTACGAGTAGTTATGCCTTTACCTTGGCATTTACTGTTATTTATTTTATTACTAACTGGGAAACTCTTTACTTTACTAATATAACAATTTTTTGTACTATCGCTTATCGCCCTTCTATCATCGCTTGTTCTATCATCTATCATCGCCTGCTCAATTTGAGGTGCCTGAGTGGATGTATCTACACTATTGGTTGAACTTTTGTTCTTAATTTTGCAAGTATCGATGCATCTATCCAAACATGGTAATAATGATTTCTGACTGTAGTTGCTGCATCTTCCTGTACACCTACTTCTCAATCTCGAAAAAATCCCTCCAACTCCCTATCTATCATTCCAGCTAAAACAGTAACTCCTTGCCTGCTAAGATGAGTCCCATCCCAACTATAGAAGGCACTTCGTCCATAAAACCGGTCCCAGCTGTCTATGAAAGGTATTGCATTATCTTTGCAATACCTTTCAAGGCGGCAATTAAACCCTATTGCCCTGCTCAACCATTCCCTTCCAACCCGCCACCTTGGTAAAACACCAAGCACTACAGGGGTTCCTCCCCTCTCCCTAACCTTTTCTAACATCAACTTGTACCTTTTCCACAGTACCTCACTCTTACGGCTACTAATATCATTGCCTCCTACACTGAGGCACACAGTGGGTTTGTCACCACTTTCCTTTACGATATTTGAAATTTTATCTACCACATTAGCCACCCTGGCCCCTGGAAGACACACATGTTTAGCGAGTGGAGTATACATGGCCCTGTTCAGATATCTCACCTGGGAGTCTCCAACAACAACAACATTTTTCTTACCTTTCTTGTTCTGTTTATACTTACCTGTACTGGAAGTTCTCTCACCGTCCTTCTCCTCTACTTCCCTCTTCTCCTCTACTTCCCTCTCTGCCTTCCCTTCACATTCGTCCCGTAGTGTGTCGAATGTATTAGTTGTCTTAATTTCCGTTTGCTTTTTAAGAGTGAACTTCGTTGCACCCTTGTTAACAAGTGTCCAACCTTCAGCCTTTTTCTCTTTCTCCTCCAACATCCCCTCCAACAATTCCCTCATTTGTGCCTTCTCCTGCCTGAGAATTTGTACCTCCCGCTTCAGTTCGAGAAGTTCCTCCTTTAATTCAAGGTAGTCCTTTTCAGTACCTGCAGTGGGGACACAGCTCTCTGCCGAGGAAGCCATTACGCACTAGTTCACACAAGGTAGCACACACTATCACGGGTCACTACGGGTCACCACAACACACACACTCACGGATCACTAGCACAGCACTATCGCTGATCACTACAACACACTAACACAACCACTATCACAGATCACTAAAGCACACTAGCACAACACTACCACAGGTCTCTAGCACGTCTGAGCTGACTGGCCTCACGAGAGCGACTTGACTGGCCTCACGAGAGCGACTTGACTTGTAGGTAGTATGTTTGTGGTTGTGGTGGCGTTGTGCTCCCGATCTCCTCTGATGGAGGTAGTATGCTTATGGTGCTTGTGTTGCATTGTTATAGGGATGTTATGGTGAAGGTAGTATGTTTGTGGTTGTGGTTGTGGTGTGTTATGATAGTGCTATGATGTGTTGGAGGTAGCACGTTTGTGGCTGTGATGGTATGTAGTGGTTATGGTGGAAGTAAAATGGTTGTGGTTGAGGTCGTGTGTCGTGGTAGTGCAGTGTTGCGAGTTGTGTGCTTGTGGCAGTGAAATGAGTGTAAGATGTGATAAGCTTCTGTGGCGGTGAACTAGAGTGGAAGTGAATTACATGTACGATGTGGTACTGCACTGTGGTATAGTTGTGCTGTGAAGTTGTGTTACCGTGAAGGTACTTTGTTATGGTGTATTTTGCTAGTAGAGACTGTTACAGTGGGCTATAATCTACAGTAGACCGGAACTACTTTGCGGTGCTAGGTAATGTAATGACGTACAATCCTGGTGATGAATTATGACAGCGTGTAATGGGCACCGCTTAGCCAATATTATTTTTGTACATTTTTCCTTGTGAGTTTGATTATGTTAAGAGTAACTGTAATGTATTTTAAAACTTACATTTATATATGTTTCTGGTGAAGGTAAAGGAGAGCTCCAACGCATAGAATTTACAATTGTACAGTATTTTATTTTTCTCAGCAAATTGTGACGTAATTATCATTGTAAATGATGTAAAAAGTTGTTGATGTACGTAATTTTGAAGATATCAACTACTGAACCCCACGCAGACCGTGGCAACTAGCCACCCTCCATGTTGGACTTTCAGGTTGATTCAACTCCAAAGTCAGTCCGTAACTGATCTTTCGTTTGTACTAACTTAATATGACCTAAAGTAACTTAACATAACCAAACCTAACGGAACCTAACTTAGACATAACCAAACCTAACGGAACCTAACTTAGACATAACCAAACCTAACGGAACCTAACTTAGTTTAACTTAAATTAACCAACCACAACGATTTGAGGACGAATGAGTTTGTCCGAGTCGACCCATTACCCTCTGTAGGGCACCACTGCCAACTTCAACAAGGCTAACTCTGTGCTCATTAGTGCGGTAACGTAGATGTTTTTTTCAGCAGAATTTAGGTGTAATAAATTATAGTTAAGAAGTATAGGGCTCCTGTCATAAAATTTACATATTTTGATAATGGGAGGTCTTCTGCAGTTTTTCCGTGTTTCTATCGAAAGACAGGAAAAAGGAAGGAGAGGGAGGAGGAATTTGCAACAACCAATAGTCTCCTCTCTAATAGCATTTTCTTTCTTATCGGCGTATGAAGTCTAAGCTTTTCTTCACCACTCAGCACATGAACAGAAAATGTACAGATTTGTCCTTATTCAGACCTTGAGTGTAGCGTGTGATTATGTCTCTCTTGCAACATCTGTGAGGCAAGGACATTCTATCGACTGTCAGTAAAAAAAAAAAAAAGTACCACTCTTCCCACTGGGATCTTTATACGTTTCTCCTCCCTCCCGCTGTTTTTTTTTTTTTTCCGGCCTCGCTGCTCGCGCTTCATTGCCTAACATTTTCACTTGCTTTATTAAATCAAATTCTCTTGGCCTTCCACATCTCTTCTTACCTTCAGATTCATTCACAAATTCCCTTTTCACCATCCAAACTACACACATTTCTCTCAGCGACCATAGTTTAAGGACTTTCTGATTGACAGACTTCCATATTCCACATGTTACCACAATTTTCATTGATCTCTGTGTAAGAAAGGTACAATAAATTACAAGTTACTGGAACAGCAGAGAAACCGCGGAAGAGAAGTAACGACGAAAAAATATATTATGACAGAATCAAAGCATAAACCATACAGAAGTACACGATGCATGCAACACTTGAAGCAATCTAAAGAAGCACAACGAAGCACTTTATTTCATTCAAATCTTCACTTGTCTTCCTAATGATTCGTAAATTCCAGTGAGCACTAGACGCTATGCCACAAATGTGAGTCTTAAACGTTATCTTGTCAAAAATGACGCCTAAGATCAAAGGTAACTCTTCAACTAGGGGACATTGGTCAATGGTTGACACAGACTGCGTGGGATGAGCCATTATAGAAAGACCACCAACCATGGATTTAGTATACCTCGCACTGAGCTTCACATCTCAGACTTTACTCAATCGGACGCATTGAAAAAATGGCAGCTATTGTGTAAATGCAGCTATTTCCAGCGGGCAAAGCGCAATAGCTAGTGATTCTCTCTCTCTCTCTCTCTCTCTCTCTCTCTCTCTCTCTCTCTCTCTCTCTCTCTCTCTCTCTCTCTCTCTCTCTCTCTCTCTCTCTCTCTCTCTCTCTCTCTCTCTCTCTCTCTCTCTTCAATATGGCAGCCGTAGATCCTTAAATTAATATACGTTTACAGTCACAGATTCTTTGTTTTCCGTACAGAAAAAACAAAGATCACATGTACTGTACATGCACGTAAAACAATGTGTGATCATCATTTTGCTGATTGCTCTGAAACTAAACAGGTAATGAAGAACGACCTATAGTGGCCACTGACATTGCAGAGGGTTACTGATATTTGTTCTGCACACCTTCCAATAGCCTCTGACAAGGGGGAAAGAATTTCGTTAACTTAGATAGGATCGAAATTATTTACTTAATATTTCAGCTTCAGAATTTGGTACACAGATGAAAGAGGCTGGAGACAAAGAAAGACGAACATATGGACATAAATATCATAATCCTGAGAGGTAATTCACAAGAAGAAAAATAATGTTACAAGGTAACTAGAAAGCGCAGAGAGAGAGAGAGAGCATAGCTCCGCCAATGCTATCACTATTAAAAAGGATCCGGATATGGATCCGTGGATATAGGATCCGGACCCGGATCCTCCTCAAAATTTAATCAGTTCTTTCTTGGTCCATGGCCCACTTTTCCACAAAATATCATTGATATTCTTTGAGAACTTTTGGAGATACTGTGCGGGATACTCCGGATCCAGATCCGGATCGGCCCCAAAATTTTATCATTTCTTCCTTGACCCATGGTCCACCCTTCCAAAAAAGTTCATCACTATCCGTCCATAACTTTCTGAGTAATCCTGCTAACAGACAGGCAGGCAGGCAGACAGACAAACAAACCAACGCAGGGTATAACATAACCTCCTTGGCGGAGGTAATAACTGATAGCCACCTCTGCTAGTGACAAGGGAGGGAAATGAAATATTAACACAGAATGGTAATTCCAGAAGCATGAGAATTTTTTTCCTAAGACGAATATCTCAAGGGAAAATGACATCCTGAAACAACTAGGCGTCGAGGCGAAGAAAATGGAGCATAGAGAAATAAAATTTATATATTATAGATGAAGGAAGATAATGTACGCAAGGATAGGAATAAGCACTGAAGAGGCTTACGAAAGTGGGGATCTCCAGGGAGGATGGAGCGAAAACAGAAAGGGAGGGGGGGACAGACACTGTCTGAGAGAAGGAAGGTTTCTAATAAGTGTTCTTAAATGGTTGAAATTATTTGAGCCTAGACCAGAAGGTGCTCAGGTCATGGGGTAACTTGCCTTCAGAATAAGAGATTAGACCGAGGATGCAAAGGGAAGTTAAAACATGAATGGTAGGCATAGACAACAAGATGGAAAGAGGACAAAGAGTGAAAAGGGAAGATATAAAGGAGTGAGGAGGTGTGGAAGCCTGAGGACACGTCTGTGGTTTCCTCTGGGGAGGGAAGGTGAATAAAAGATAACTAAGACCTCTGTCTGGGCTGTACACACACACACACACACACACACACACACACACACACACACACACACACACAGCCCCATGCCTGCCGCCGCAGCAGGAAGTACGGGGTGTGGGCAGGCAGACACAGGTGCAGTAGACCCCACCCCACTCACCCGTAATACTCAGGTGCTGTCAGAGGGGGACTGTAAATCCTCCTCGTATGTCCGCTTAATGACAGATATCAGAGTAATTTGTAAGAAATCCCTCTAGGGGAGAGTTTTCAAGTCGAGATTAAACCGAACCTATACTGATACTTCCAAAACATTAATTTCCTGTACATTTCTTCCGCTTGAGAATACACTTTGTCTGTAATTTAAGAGCAAGTTTATGAGACTTTTCCCCTGCAGTGCTGATCACAGACTAGCTGCAGTGCTGATCACACACTTGGCACTGCTTATCACGGACACCCAGATCCTTATTAACGTTCAAAATCAGATGGAAGCAGTTATGGCAATATTGCTGGTGCACCGCCACTGCTCCGCACAAACGTGACCTCGTATTCAACCACTGGGGCAATAAACTATACTCTTTTCACTGTAACTTGGCCTAAAATGCCATCTCTCCATCTTGAAAGTTGATTTGTAACAAGAGATAATTACCAGAATATGATGCTATTCATGAAGTAGCGACATTTAATTGATCTAGAGCCGTAGCATTATCTTTTTCTGCCGCTGAGTTACGTAATCAACAAAGGGATAAAAATATGTGCTAAGTTATGGTAAAAGAACTGCAGTCAGTAACGGTGTCAGGTATCTGGGTCAAGTCATCAGTTAATGCAAACAGTGACCCAGACAGTTAGTATGGCAATTATTTTTGAGGGCATACTGACAAAGATGCCAATCAGTACAACAACGTGCTAATATACTGACCCGTTGTTCATCAGTCAACCAGTCAGTCAACCCGACAAAACTGACAAACCTACATTCATATAATTAACGTACGTGTCCTTAACCCGCAAGGTAACTCTCCGTCAACAACAGACCAGCCCAACAACTAACCGCTTGGCAATACAAATAACCACCCAGCATATACGTAACACTTTCTTGCTCATGTAACTCACTCTTGGCTGAATAAACTAGTCTAACATTAGCTGAAATACACGACTAAAGCGGTTCTGACCATGACACAGTATACCTGGAAATGAACTTTATTAGCATCGATACATTATTCTTCACTCATCGAAATGGCAGTATAAGCTTCCCCGGTGGTGACAACCCAGTACTTGTATAGAAGATAACATAACCCGTCTCTGAATTTATACATGATATCTATGAGAGGAATATAGGCGTGACATCAGCTGGTCTGGAAGAACAAGCACACATAAGATCAGAGTGTGCTGTTTGTTAATTGCCAACACATTCACCAACTGTTCAGTTATGCAACTAGTCAGTCACACAGTCAGCATTGTAAACCAGTGGTCTCCATGCTTCCTTTATATGTGGGAACCATTATAAGCCTAAATACATAAAAGCAGATGGATAAATGTAGATATGGAGACAGGACAACACAGGCTTAGCTCAGATCCTTTATACTATAACTAAGAAAAATAATCATATACATGCAATAAAGTGTGCGTAAAATTACATAGCTACATAGCCATTACAAATATGACATCCTATAAAATGGAAATATTAATATAGTACATAACTGTAAAATGGAAATCTATACCTTCTATATAATTAACTTAGCATTCTTTTCCAAATGTGCCAGACTTTTTATGTAACTCCTTTTATGCATCAGACCTTAAATATTTTCACTCCACAAACAACACATATTTAAATAGTAATGGAAAGTTTGTTTAGAATGTTTATATCAGCTACAAAGGCTCCTCATACTGTTTAGTAAATGAGCTGATAAACGGCCGTTTCCTGAAAGACTTGAGGGCCGTATCAGTGCAGCCAGAACACCACATATGTCCCTCAGGCGATAAGTTAGTGACCCCTGGAGTAGGCGACGAACCTGACATTGAGCAACCATCAGCTGTCTCAACAAAATTCATCAGCTGACCAGAAACCAGCCAACTAGTCAACCCAAAAATGTAACCAACAAAGTACTTTAACGATCCAATCATCCAAACAACTAATACGCAAGCTAGACATCCAGTTAACTACGCAGCCAGTCAAGCAAGCAACAAGTTATCCAACCAGCCCTCAAGAGCAGCAGTCCTACAGAAAGTTTATCCAAAGTCAGCCAGTCATCCAGTAGCTAAACAAACCATTACACACACACACATACACACACACACACACACACACACACACACAAAAGCTCTAGCCATATTACCACATGAAAACCGAAAAAACGGGGTGGGAGGGGAGAAATTTATGACTACCAATAAACAGTAAGGAAATATAGAAAAATAACGATTATGAGCCAATGTAAAAGAACAGAATAAAAAAGCATATGGCTGGCTACAATTCCTGCCTTATCAGCGTGAGATTTGTGAGTGTGAGGCCAAGAGGAAAGAGTCACGTCGCTGGCATAACTCGGCTCCCGCTACTCGGCTTCCCCCCGGGCACCATTCTTCCTGCCTCTAATGACCGCCCCCAGCCCCTTGCTCTCTGTAATTGGACAGGATCGTAACACAGGAGAGAGGCGGTGCTAAGAAACCCTCCTGCTTTCTACTTGACCGCGGCCCTTCCATCTCGTACATATTCCGCTCTCGGTCCAACCTGGGTGAAATCGACACTTAGGATAAAATACTGAGCTGTCTTAAGAAGTACCATCAGCTCTTCCCCAGAGCTTCAAAACGGCCCACATACTCACAGCCTGCTGCCTTCTGTATGACCGAGATCGTCCCATTGACTCAGAATTCTCGTGTGAAATCGACAATGACATTTCCTGAAAATTACCAACATGTCTTCACTAACGTCATCATAGCTCCTCAGTTCAGCTGTCACTCTTGGAGCTTAGATTACTTAACTAGTAGTAGTAGCAGTACTTTTGAAAAGGCAACACTATGGTTGAAAAAGTCTTCCTTAAGAACTGCTTGCAGCATCGGCACTACATCTTCCTTACGGTACTTCAAAACAGCAATCATTCCCGCGACCATTAACGGGTGATTGAGTACTTCCTGTTTTTAGTTCCTATTTTTCATCACCGTACCCCAAGTGAAGGTTATACCACTGAGATTGTCGCTAATTGCACCCGAGACGAGCCGTCTCCTACTGTGCCCGTGTTGGACAAGCTAGATGATGTAATGGCAAATATGATGGAGGACCAGCAGTGAGTCATCAGAGGGCAATCATCTACTTTAAGACTAAAATTATCGAAACCAGAAGAGTTCGATTTCCTCTGAAGAACGGTTTTTATCAATAGTTCTTGCCAAAAATCATGACTGCTCGTGGAGATAAATTTCCTGTTTGGGAGTAATTTTGAGATGCACCTACAGTACATAAATAATACAAAAATATGAGGCAGTTTAGAAGTATGAATAACTGAGTCAAGTATAAAATAGGTGACCTCAGTTACACACAACAAACAAAAGATAAAATAAAAATAAGAGTTAAAGTTATTAATGAACTTTCATCCAGTTGTTTACATTATTATCATTATTCGTGATTAACTTCTCTTAAATCGTTTTTGCTAATGAACTTTGTTTTTCTATATTTATCTTATCAGATTTTCTCTCCATTTAGTATTTCCTTTCTTACTTTTACAGAAAGTACCGCGCATCCCTAAAATTATTTCTGACCGCCTCCCTGTCTAAACTTTTTTCTAATACCTCCTGGACTGTTCCCCTGTCATTATTTTGCCTCTCAATTTCCTGTCATACTCTACTTACTCTGAGCACTTTCTTTCATTTGCTTTAATATATATTTTATTCTTTCTGCGCCAATATATTTTAAACTATTTTATTCCTTGTTGTACGGTGCTTTTAACGCCAATTTCTTTCCTCTTTGTATACCGGGAATTCCTGAAATAACGAATCTTACAGCAGGTTGGGTAATTTGAGCTCTCCTTTTGTGTGATGAGCGGGAAACATGAAAAGAAAAACAACAACTAAATCTGAAGAAATATAATGCAATATGTTTTACGATTATGAAGTAATATTCCATATGAAGCATATGGCTCTAACCTGGGAGTAATTTCCCATGTAGCTCAGTCTGGTTGCAGACATTGCTAGACTTGACTGCATTCATTTCTTACCGGTGATTTGTTTATGAAAAGCCCGGGACTGTCGTGCCGGGAGTGGTAGCACGCTCCTGTAACCTAGCGGGGCTATATGGCCATAATTGCCTAGTTCGGGGATTAAATCCCTTTGTTTATGAAAAAATTACCAAAGTATTCCAGTGCAGTATGTTTCAGGTTTATATTAATGATGCACTTTCTTGTTTGAAATGTCTTGATTTAAATAAGGAATATCACGTTAATATTATCTTTGCGCTAGCCCCAACAAGGACCTCTTAATAATCTCCAGTGAACTAAGGCTCGTAAATATAGTTTTTATGATTGACAAGGACACAGTCCAATAGTAACCCAAACTAGACAAGCAACCGTGGATTTTAAAGTCTAGGTCTTTAAATCAGTTCGGCGTGGGAGCAAGCTGAGGTCAGAAAGACCTTATTCAAAAAAGTCCTGATCGGTCCTAGTTTTTTTTTTTTTTTCTTAACGGAAGACAGACAGTATTCAGTTAGAAATACACTTACCATGTGGTGTCTGGATGGCGGCAGGTGTGAAAAAGACAGGGCAGTGAGCAGAAAGTGGCTGCCAGTCCCTAGTTACTCCCTCAGTAGTTTTCTCGCAATTCCAGTTTTTCCCAGTGATATAAAAATTCGCTTACCTTCATTATCCTGTTTCCTTCTCCTTCACATATTCCAACTTCTTGATAATATTCTCAGCTAATCCCTCCCATTTTACGCCAATTTATCTTACTGTTATATTTCGCAGTGACGTGTAACGTAATCCAACATAGCCCCCTTCAAGACGTAGGGGCCCGAGGTTAGGCTCCCTAGTTCAAAACAAATGGGGTAGGTGACCCATCTGTTCCCCTGGTAGCATGATAACATAACTGAAAACCTCGTCACCCCTGAGAGATTGAAAAGCGTCCACAAAGCAAGGCCGTCACTCCTACCGAATTTTTTTTATCACTGAACCACCAGGAGCCACTGACATTTATATGATACTTCGGTTTTTTTTCTTCTTTTACTTGACTCATTATCCCTTTCTATATCCATCCTCACTCAGCCCTTTCACGCCTCCCCACCGGTCAGACTGGTAGCCTCAGTTTGTTTCCCCTTAGTCCCTCTTCACCCAGCAATGTAACCGAGGACCTGGATGTAAATCGACTACTGGAAGATTAGTACCCAGAAAAATTCATTGTCTGCCATAACTATCCACGTGCAATCGATAAGCATAAATCTAACATTACTTTTTGTTCTTCCTCGGCATTTATCTTAATCCCCAGCCCTTTCTCACGCCAACAATTTCATCCCATTTCTTGCTGCATTCTTTTTTTTGTTTTTCCTCTCTTTCACTTCAAACTAGATTACCTTTCTCATTACCCACCCTGTTTCTTCTCTAGTTTACCTCAACCTTTTTTCTTTTTCATTCCTTATCATTTTCTTCCCATCCTGTAACCATCCCTCTCCTTTTCCTGCAGTTCATTTCAGTCAAAATCCTGCTTTTCCATTCTCATGCCATTTTTGGCACGGCCGTACTTTTCTTCCTATTCACCCAAGGCATCTACTATCTTTTTATTTTTATTTTTTTAAATCTCTCTGTCTAACCTCTTCTCCACTCCAGTTTAG
>NC_137004.1:33442884-33699403 GCF_032717465.1 Coenobita brevimanus
AGGGAAAGAAGGCTGAAGAGGAAAATTATAAGTAATGAGAGGGGTAAGTCAGACAGAGAGCGAGCCACGTTAAGAAAGAGGTGGTAGGGACTTTTAGTTAAACCCTTCATCTTTCAAGCATGAGTCGCTAGTTACTGAAACTGCACCTACTATCCAACAATAACCACTCCCTAACTTATTCATCACGTAAAACCCAGCTGTGCTACACCAGACGACAGATAGGCTGTAGTCAAGTGGTTGGGGAACTGGGCTGTTTGAAAGGACGCGAGTTCGATCTCAGACTGGGGTAGGAAATTGTTTGATGATTTAAACTTCGTTATAGCAGAGTTTACTGTTATCCACAATACCCATCGACATGTAATAAAAATAATCCGGCTAATACCATCACACCAGCCCTGAACATGCCAGCCCAAACATGCATTCACTATATAAAGTGGATATTAGCGCTGAAGTGAAAACATGTGAAGGTGTGTGGCATTTAGAATTGTTGGTTTTCAGGGAACAAATCGTCATAACTAACCCGAAGTCGGACACATAAAAAAATGGTACACAGATGAAATTAAAAAGAAAAGCACATCAGCTCCCATTCCAACGAGCTCCTAAAAATGTAGCTGCCCACAGTACCACAAGAGGAACTAAATCCGATGGAACCATAAGAACACCATATGTCCTCCGTCTTAGTCCATGGAGTTGAAATAAAAAGCACCACGTCCGTCCATATCTGCTGCTTGGTCGTACAGTTTTACCTTTCCACCTGTTAAAATTCCATGTATCAAAATTTTCTTGTCCGTGTCTGATATCAGAGCTGCGAAACATTTCCTTGCACGTATTGTATAATATACCATATAAGTCATGCAGAAATACCACCCGTGCTTGTGCATGATGCTGTTCTTGTCAAATCTTCCGTGTTCGTTAACCCCTTTAACCTCTTCAGTCCGAGGACCTAATTGTTTTCTTCTTAGACCATCATTAGTTGATTTTGTTCTCTCAGGGACAGACATTTCGAACGAAAGGGATTAGAAAAAGCATGCATTAACTCATTCTTTGCCAGTGGGCTCTCCTAAATTGAGTAATATCGTCTGTTCTGAGCAAGACAACAAAGTTACGTCCTCGGGACGTAATCACCCAGCATTACCGTCCGCCCGCCAGGAGGACCGTACAACAATCCATGTGACCGTGACTAACCCCTGAGCTGGCCAACACAACCGTCCGTCTGTCCTTGTTTGTGGTTACCTCAGTCATCACACACACTTAGGAAGTGGCTCGCTGTGTCTCAAACTAACCGGAAAATTAGCTATCTTCGGTGGCGGCGTCTCAGCTGGACTCTGCCGGGGGTGGGAGGCGCGGATGCGAGAGTTGTTTGGTCAGTCGGGACAGGGTGAACGAGGTTGGTGGGATGCATATGAGTCATATTCAAGATGTCATTTGAGACTTGGTAGAATTTCGTCCTAAGCTATATATATTGCCTATTGAACTTTGATATTCTCTAGTTATTTATAGATTCTAGTTCTGACACCGTTTATAATTATGTCTAATATGAAATATAATATGAAATGTAAATCGCTACGGAAACGCTGCTGCCAAATCCTTCCTTGCCACTTAGAATACGGACCTCATTTTCACTGGTTGGTAGGGGAAGTGGTGGTGCACTGATTAGCACGTCCACATGTCAAGTGCAAGAACTCAAGTTCGATTTTAGGCCAGGTCAGACGCTTTAGGGAAGTTTGTTTTCCCTTGTCCCTGTACGTCCAGTTGAATAACTGAGGACAGGAGTGTAACATCGATTACTGTGGGTCGCATTATAGGGGAAGACTGAGGTTCGACAAAACTGATAGCGTGCCATAATGTCCCTTGTGCAGTCAACAGGCATCTTCCACTGATACGATGCGATTTCTTTGAGTTAACCAAATCCGTTTGTTGTTAGCCTGGTTAAAAATTAGAGCATTTTAATATAGTTCATTCATTATAACTTGGCCAACATTTTCATCCTTTTGCAACTTATTTCACGTCCCTTAGTGGCAGATGTAGATAGTAGTATGGACATGCATCCTTTCCACAACACCTCTTTGTGATTAGACAATATTATTAGTGTTAATCTAGTGTTACAACTCAGTATTCCAAGTGGAGAGATGGCAATTTTAGGCTAAGTTAAAGTAAACAGGTAGTAGAGAAAAGGATAATTGAAATTTCATTTAATCCTTTAACTCCTAAGGTCTACATCAGCAAGATAAAACCATGAGGTGTTAGCCACAACAGGATACGTAAGTGTCTCCATGGCAACGAAAGGGCAAAGTTCTGTCCACAGGAGGGGTAAAGAGCGCATAGTAAATCTTAATGAATAAATAAGTCATGCCCGCATTGTGTGTGTGTGTGTGTGTGTGTGTGTGTGTGTGTGTGTGTGTGTGTGTGTGTGTGTTGTTTTTACTGTTACATAAATGCATATGTCTTCTCGTGTGTGTCTGCCTGTGTATGAAGAACTTGTTTACAAAGTAAATAAATGTTTATATAGAGATATCTGTGAGTGATTTCTTTTGCATGCCTGCCATATTGAGCGTGTGTGTTTATGTATATTATGCCATGTGCAAATACCCTCTTTTGAATGTGTGCTTGTGCGAGAGAGTGTATGTGTGTACGGTATCTGATTGTCTTTGCATTCGTGTGTGTGTGTGTGTGTGTGTGTGTGTGTGTGTGTGTGTGTGTGTGTGTGTGTGTGTGCTTGGATGAGGAATTAGTACTTTTGTTTCTCTTGAAGTGCATGAGTGCGTGTATTTTTCTCCGTCTGTAAGTCATGAATCACCATGTATGCTTTTCTGTACATTTCCTTTTGTATAAACCCTTCACTTTCATTAACGCAAGAACCATAGAGGAAGATAGTATAAATTTCCCAACTATTTTTCCTAAATGCAAAAAGAAAGAAACCAAGGATCAGAACCTGCATATCTTGTCGGAACATTCTTAACATCGAGTAATCATATTAATCTACTGTACATAGCCGTCATATGTTATAACTTATTTCCCAGACCATCTTCATCTCCTGAACTAGCAATTTATTCTCTCCAGACGTGACCTCTTCGACCATCCATCATTCCTTCGTTATAGGTTACCCTGCTCCAGCACGGCGTCACAGCTTGCCGTCAGTAACATGTTTTAACATCCCGTCACCTCGTCACACGCAAGATTTCAGTCGGCTATCTCATTTGTGCATCCCGTCACATTATCTTACCTCATAATTACAAAACCTCATTAAAATATCCAGTTAAAGCATTATCTCATTACAGTATTTCATCACAGAATTCCATCACGGTAATTCGTCACAGAATAACGTTAGGTTGTTATTACAGAATATCTCCCCACACAGTTACATCATCTCCGTCACAGCAGCTCATCTCACAGTCACGTCAAGGTGCTATAGCATCTCAGCACGGCAGAAAAATCTCGTCACAGCATCACGTCCCTCGCTATCGCATTCAGTTTGGAGACAGCATCACGAACTCGGGTTAGGAGAGTACGGAGAGTGGGAGGAAGGATGGGGAGGAGGAAGGAAGCGAGCAGTAGAAGGGTGGGGATAAGCAAGAGGAAGGGAGTAAGGGGAAGTGCTGGAGTAAAAGGGAGTGAAGAGGGGAGGGGGAAGAGATGTAAAAGGTGGAGGGAATGAAACAAGTAAGGGGTAGTATAGAGTAGAGAGCCTGTTGGAGAAAGGGAGAGAGAGGAAGAGGTATGAAGGAGAAAGGGAAAAAGGAAGGCAAGGAGGAGGAAAATTAGCATTAGTTAAAAAAAATAAATAAAATAAAAGTGGGAGTAGAGAAAAAATGGAGGGGTTAGTGACAGATGCAACAGAGACGAAGGGAGGGAGAACAGGAAATAGTCCAAATAGAAAGGAAGGAAAGAGTGAAGCAAATGAAAGACAAGAAAGTTATAAAAAAAAAAAAAAAAAAAAGATGCTTGGAGAAAATAGGAAAGGAAAGGATTAACAGATGAAGGTACCAAAGGAGACGGAAAAAAAAAAAAAAAAAAAAACAACGAAATGAGAGGCAAGAAGAGGTAAGAGAAAATAAGCTGCAGGTCGATGGAGAGAGAGAGAGAGAGAGAGAGAATTAACCCTAAGATAATCTCTGAAGTGAACGAAATCGTCTGTTATTTTCTCAGGTGTACCAACAGCACAGAATTGGTTACTCACATCATTATAAAGCCTTTTGCTGCTAGGATTCTTCTTAGTCGAACAAAGTCGTCTCTGGTGTTGGCCTGAATGAAATACACAAGTGTACCGACCACAACGAAAAGGCTAATAGGGCAGAGAAATGAAATGGAAATGGAGTGCATTGTGATGATGGGGTGCCTTAATGAAAAAACAATATAGTTATGGAAGAACGAGAGCTGAACTGACATGAGAAAAAACTAAGACAGGCAAGAATGGCATTGGTAATAGTTTACCTGAAAGAGGAAAGGAAGGAGGATGCCCAAGATAAATGAAAAGAGTAAAGGAAAGGAGGACATGAGATGGACATAAAATTTTGACTATTAAACAAAGGTATGGAGAAACGTGTGCTGTAGCTGAGTTAAAGAAGATGGTCGAAGGATAAAAGGGAGAAAACGAGAATAATTTCCGATGAATCAGGAGATGGATAGGAGGCATGAATTTTACCGAAGAGCACGGGAGGAATAGGAAAACAGTAATAAGTGGACATTGTGATTACCCTTGTCGCTGCTGTTGATGAACTTGGGTATTTAATTGGGATAACCATAGAGGATTATGTTCACCTAATTGAAAACCGGACAGTTAAAACCTTCAAAAACTATCTAGAGTATGCTTACATTTTTTTTTGTGGGGGGCGGGGGAGGCGGGTGCTAACATCAGACGATTTTCTTCAGTCAGGATAAATCCTAGTGGTCATAAGGTTAAGGGAAGAAACGGAAATAATCGTGTATAGTTAAACAAAGGAAAATTATAGTACAGACGAATAAGGACGACAGAAAAGGTGAGGAACAGCATGTGAGTGACAAGTTGGAGGGAAGAAGGAAGTAATGTGGAGAGAAGATCTGGAGAAATGAAAAGGAAGAAGGGAGAGGGAGGGAAGACTTTGTGGGGAGGGATGGGAGGTGAGGATGGAGGATGGGTAGGGGAGGGATGTGGCATGAGGGAGGGAGAATGTGTGAGGTAAGTATAGAGGGAAGGCGTTCGGGATGAGTGAGGGAGGCATGAGGGAAGGAAGGGGGACTGTGTGGGGAGATATGGGGGGGTGAGGGATGGGGGAGGTATGGGGGGATGAGTGCGGTGACCGTACAGTTTCGTCTCCCCGCATTACGTGCTTCACACCCTTAATGGCCTTTTTCATACCTTGATACACTCAGGTACAAAGCTGTATTACCTAAAGCTTTAAAAGTGTCTATTTTAATGGCTAAAATCAAGGCCTCGTGACGAAAATTTCATTCACCCTTATCAAAAACATTTTCCTTCCTAAATTTTTAACCACTCGGACGTAAGACAAAATAAAGCGGTCTTAAACAATGGTAAAATAACATCCACTGACGAAATTTTGCACATAATGTTTTTGCCTGGGGGTGGTGTTTTTGGAATATCGCCAGCGCTTCCGGATCAGTTACGGTGGGTGCTGAGCAAGAAAGGTGGTATTTTTACAGTATGGGTGGTGTGGGTTGGATGGATGGATGGGTGTGTGGGCGGTGACTGCACTGCCACACACCCCACTGCACACCGTCTCCAGTACGCCGCCCATCACCACACCACCCTACCATTTTACCAACATAATTGATTTTTACCTTCCTACTCTTGAGTATCAGGAAGAGTGGTCTGGGAGGTGAGAATAAGATTGTTTTTCCGTTCACTGTACAGAGCAACAGCTGCAAACGCAAAGGTTTTCTGACTCCCACCAGACGATTTTATTCAGCTTCAGGAAACCTCTCGTGTCTGCATGTGATACAACCATCCATTTCGAGGTATGGCATGTTTCCTGGTGCATCATTCATCGACTTGTGCACATCTGTATCATAAAAGATATATTTATATATTTATATTAGGTATGTATATACGTATATACACACATGTCATGATACAGTGCGAACAAGCGTTTTGTGTGTGTGTGTGTGTGTGTGTGTGTGTGTGTGTGTGTGTGTGTGTGTGTGTGTGTGTGTGTGTGTGTGTGTGTGTGTGTGTGTCCAAATTTGACGCCCTCAAATTTCGACGTGCAATACATCAAAAGACCCAGAACAACAAGCTGACAACGACGATGTAAATTATAATTGCATGTGTTCAGTTGTGGGCAGGCCAGGCACACTTTTGTGCCCGATTTTACACCAGACATTGAGAACTTCCTACAGGTCATACTGCTGGGTGGAATGAGCTATAATTTTGCATGGGGATGCCCGGTATGTCAGAGCAGATCCATGTCAATTTCAGTGTCAGTGCGGGTCTCGGGGACAGCTTAACAGGTAGTCTTGTTTAACCCGTCCCTATTTTCAATGTTAGTCTTCGAGCACGCCATGGACGCTAATGGAAATTTCCGTATCGAGATGAAGGAATGAACAAAACTACCGGTTATTTTTCTCTGCGCACGCAGATGCCCCTTTCATCAAGTTCCACGACCAGTCCTTTCTTGCACTTCTCCGTATGCCTATGCCTATGACTTTAATCATGAACGCGGTCTTTGGGTGACGACTAAAGAATTGTTTTAACTAGCTTTTCCATCTGTTTTTTTGCGCATTATCACAAATGCATTTGAGCAGAGTTACTGATCACTGTAACACTGTGTTTTAGTATGGATTCCTGTTGTATTCCTCAGGTATATAGATAGACAGATAGATAGATATAGATAGATAGATAGATGGATAGATAAATATATATAGATATAGATATAGATATAAAATATGTCAATTACACACACACACACACACACACACACACACACACACACACACACACACACACACACAGGGGGAGAAAGAGAGAGAGAGAGAGGCAAAAACAAAAATATTATGGTGGCAAAGGAACGTAATCCCGTGTGGACTAACAACTGACTCGCCTCTGTTACCTGGCCGTGATTTTTATTAGGCTAGAGAGTAATATTAGTCTGTTGCTGCACCAACAAGGTAAATAATGCCATTTGGAAATAGGACCTGTGAAGGGCAAGATTTCCAATATTGGTTCCCAATAAAAATAATTAAGAAGCTGCCAAGAAGAGACAGTCTCTGCCACGAACTATGTGTTGTTAAGGAAATACTCCTAGTTTTCTTTGACCTGTTGCATGCTAAATATCAACTGTTCTTCCATATACAAACGAAAATAATATTTTCCTCTCGCTATACCTCCTCTCACAGCTTTGACTTCAAACAAATTTCGCTCAATGCCACCTTGTCCGAATGAAAACACTCACTAGATAAAACTTAAAAGAGCCTACAAGCTCCACTCCCAAGGGAACCTGTACGAACAAACACACTCAAATGAAAAAAAAATAAAAAATACTCCGGGCATATGGGATGGGATTATAGATAGATAGATAGACAGGTAGATAGATAGATCGGTAGATAGACAGGTAGATAGATAGACAGACAGATATAATACCTTCGCTGTGCCGACAATGTGTTTTTCAGCTGTGTTAGCGAGTGTGCGTGACGGGTATGATATTTGGAGTATGTACATGTGTGTGTTTTTTGCATGGGTAAATTCGTGAGTTTACAGTGTGCAAGGGATCCTGTGTTCTTAATATCTTTTTCTTAGCTTTTATATTGATGAGCAAGAGTGTGTGTGAGCTTGAGTTTGAGCGTTTGTGTGTGTGTATCTGTTCATCATAAGTGAATGTGTGTATATGGAATAGGAGTATCGAAAGCCCGTATATCTTAATGCTCATGTGCTGCGGATTTGCATTAGTGCGTGGATGTACCGTGTGTTGCTGGTACTGCTGCTGTTGTTGTTGTTCTTGCTACTGATGTTGTTGTTCTTGTTGCTGCTGCTGCTGCTGCTGTTATAATTGTGCATATTTTGTGCGCCTATGTGTGTGTGTGTGTGTGTGTGTGTGTGTGTGTGTGTGTGTGTTTGTGTGTGTGTGTGTGTATGTGTGCATCTGTACAGTATGTGTGCGTGTGGGTGGGTGGGTGGGTGGGTGGGTGGTGCCAGGGGTGAAGGCATGAGTGTGCAGACGGATGTTCTGTCATGCCTAAACTCTTCTGGCCTTCTCCCCATTAACGTTTTCTGGCCAGTGTTTTCGGCTGTCAACCTTGCCCTCCCCTTCCTCCTTTTCCACCCTCATTCCTCAGCCCCTATTTATTCTCTCTCTCTCTCTCTCTCTCTCTCTCTCTCTCTCTCTCTCTCTCTCTCTCTCTCTCTCTCTCTCTCTCTTAAGAAACCCTCCCGCACCCTCACTAGCCGAATCATTTCCTCTCAAAACTCATTTACTTCACGCCCTCACTTCGTCCTACCGTTACCCTCCAGCCCTAAGCTTCTCAGACGGAACTATTGTCTCCCCCGGTTCACAGTAAATGTCTCTCCAAGTCTCACCGCATCGCCTCATCGTCTTCGTCCCAGATCACCGAAGATTACATTTACACCCTCAACCCAGAACCAACCTTCCTCATCCCAGTTCCTACCCTCTTCACCCCAGATTCATCTCACCTCCTATCTCCTTCACTTCAAGCATCCCTACTCCCACTTCCTCAGGCTCAAACAGCTCATCCCAGTTACTGTCCCTTCATCCTCAACCTTTTTTACCTCGTTCCTGTTCTCACACCACATCAACAGTTTCAGCATATTTTAGGAATCTGTGGCTGAAGAAGTAATCTGTTGCTCGAAAGACGTGAGTTCGATCCCAGGCTGAGGCAAGGAACAGTATAATGATACGAATTCCGTTAAAACAATTATCCGGATATTCCATAGGATCCATCCATATGTTTTATAACCTGCTAATATCTTACTACTATTCCTAAATGAGACACTCAAGCATGCATTCCATGCATTTACTATGGACGATGAGTAATAGAACCGAAATGGTGACGCAGAGGAGAGAGTGTGACTCAAAGGAAGACTCCTACGCCATACAAAAACTGGCTGTCAGATCTATGCCCAGAGTCAGACACAATGAAAAAGGAAAGATATCAAAATAAAGTTTGACCTCAGACCTCAGCCACTGACCCCATTCACCAACTCTTCACTTTAAACCCACCTCAGATCCGACACAGCCACATCCAAAAATCAGCTGAGCCCTTTCTTACTCCCGAGTCTCACCCTCCTTCCGTCTCTCCTTCCTCCCACGCACCGGCCACATCTTCATACACCATTAACCCGGCAGCACTAAGTCACTCGCAGGCCATTTCTCAGGTAATGGAATAACACGAGAAAAGTCAAACTCCGAAGTGTGGAAGCTTCTGGTGACGACTTCACTGACACTGTGCAGGCTTATCAGAAATACAAAAATACACTCAGAAAAGCACAGAGTATCATAGAAATGTGTGTATACTGTTAGAAGGGCTTTTGCTACCGCTAACGAGACTCTGCGTTGACACGAAAATACAGGGAAATGTCATAAATTCCGAACATACTGTATATGAAGCTGTCTCTGATACTAGAATATACGGGGTTGACAAACACGGAAAATATCTGCAGTTGGCACCACTACAAAAAATACAGGGAGTTGCTTTAGGTACAAAAATACAAGGAATTGCCGTAGTTACAAACACTGTTTGGTTTTGTCATTAAAAAATGGATTTGACATGGATTTGAAAACTCAGGAAATTCACAGATACAAAGAATGCAAGGTGTTCACAAGGATTTTATAGCTACAGAGAACTGGCATGGATAAGAATAATCATGGAAGGGATACCGAAAATCAGGAAATGGATTAGAAACATCGGGGCATAGAAATAAATAACAGAGGGTGGGGGAATCAGAAACGCTGTCACCATCGCGCCCACGCCTGTCTCGTTCTCATATTAGGCATGGAGGTGTCAGAGTGGTCACGGGAACACCAGGCACTGTATACATTAAAATCTCTTGAGCTTAATTTGTATATAAAACTGGTTGTTCATTCTTTCATCTTCTTTCATACAGCTATCAAACGCATATAACCAAACTACAGCAAACGTTAAGTTGAACTATATGACAGAACAAATACTTTTTTGTAAAACTGAAATACAAGGGAGACTTATTTATCGTAGAAATTGAGTAAGATGCATTATAAATACGACCCCAGGTATCATTTATGGTCAGTCTCCACCCTCATAAACCTTGCAGTGTACCCGGCTTAGCCTATTCACCGCTTAAGCACCAGTCCACCCACCACGTTCTGTATAAATCTTAGCCTTCACTAATATCACTGTTTACACCCTCAGGCTCCTGTTACTGGCTTGCAACTGAATAAAATCGCCTGGCGTTTGCTGGAACAGAATACTTGACTTGTCGTTGCAATAAAAGGGTTAAAAGTAATACAGTAACTAGAGGGGCACTCAGTGGAGCGCATCTCTCCGACAAGGACAACGTAATTTCCAAACCACTGTTCATAATGGGTTAGGTTTTTTCATCACTGATAAGGGTTTCACAAAAAATGTTTCCCGGATCCAGAATCAGTAATGCGATCCGGATTCGGTCCCAAAAGTTAAACGATTGTTCCCTGGGACATGGACTATCTACTCACCAAATTTGGTCCAAATCTCATTTTTAGTTTTTGAGCAATCCTGCTAACAGACAAACCAACTAACAAACACGCAAACAATTTTCCTTACTTCATTGCGGAGCACAGGACAGATTTAGGAAGATAAAAATTGCATTGCCAGGTGCTCCAAACGTTTCTCTTCAGTTTAGTAAGGAAAAAAAAAATCAATATTCGAAATCTGAAAAAATAGTGCTTTGGTGGGCCGGCCACTAGGTCCCGACGATTTCCGGACCCACGGCCACTGAGGGGTTTTGACCCCCCACCCAGCCCAGGGCCTCTGGCCGATTTTGATGAAAAGGCTCTAATGTCTTTTATTTTTAAAGTCCTTGAGTCTTCACTTAACATGAAGGTTCTGAATCACCTCTCTTCCCATAACATCTATCTGACTGCCGGTATGGGTTCTGCTAGAAACAACCCAAAGGCTATTTTCCAACCTTTTTTTCTGGCTCTTGGTCATCCTCATTTTAGGACTTTGACTTTAACCCTGCATAGATTTGTTCTTTCCAGGAAAAAGTGAATAATAGAGAGCCAAATTCAAGATTAGTTCGCTTCAAAATGCCTGGATACATTGCGTATAAATGACTAGAGGTCACAGGCAGAGGGAAATACGAACAGAAGAGGCAATTCCAGAGTTGACCTGTTGCATACTTGAAGGACTGAGAGAATCAGTTAACTCTTGCATTAGAGAGCTGGAGAGAAAAAGAGTGAGACTGTGTTACCAGACGGGTGCCACGTGCATTCCGTAATGAAGGAGGGGTGAAGGCAGGCCGTTGAGAAGAGCAATGACCATTGAATAGCGATAATAGAGGCTGAAGGAGGTCAGAAAGAGGTCGGGAGTAGATGAAACGAAAGAAAAAAAAAATTGACTCCATTTTGTGCAGGAAAGCGGTGTGCGATGAACCCTCCACACATGAGAGTTGTACTAATTCTAATGCTTAATACTGAACAAATAGACCAAACTGACACTGAACGAATGACTACATGAATGCACAGTTATAGCACAGAGACTGGAATGAAATATTTGTAGTTATAATCCCGCAGTGTTATGTTTATTGATCTACTTTCTTATACATCACAGTAGGGACATTGATTTAGCAGTTATGGCCAAAAATATGTCCTCCTGTTGCAAGGCATGGTTCACCACAACACACCACTGACTGCCGAACTCTTTCCATGTTGCCTGGAGTATGTCTTATCTGCATACAACACAGGCATAAGACAAGAGGTCCTCCACTGTTTGAGCCTCTTTTGTATATACCACTATCTTTTTTGCCCCCATAGGTAAAAATGAAGAGGGATCTGATCTGAGAACCTAAGTGATAAGGTCATTGGATTTTGAACTTGACCAAAGAAAATCGTTCCTCCGGTATTTGAGTTTATAGCACCAACCTTCATGTATTCCAGCCTCTTTGATGTAACCGTTCATTCATGTCTTCATTTCTTCAGTTTTCTTTCATCCATTTGTTCAGTATGAAGCATTAAAAATACACAGCTAATGACCGATAAATACGGCTCCAACACTCCAGTTTTACCACAGTAACCTGAACGTTTTTAGCATACCATAACGACGAAGCTAAGCAGAATTAGACATTTCATCATCGAGACATTGGCTTAGAATTATGCAAGGAATTCGTCCTCCAAATGACGACATGCCTTGCTGAAACACCCGTTCCCGTGGTTCAGTATTACACCTATAACACACCAACAGAGGGCTGTCCCAAATAGCCCTCACATGTCACCTGGCATTTGGGAATGGTCACCCACCATCTGTGCTGACATACACCAGGGATACCACATTCACAACTGCGGTATTAGTGGAGGTGTTTTTATGACATGACGGTTGGGCCATATAGCAAAGCACTTACCATGAAGCTGTCGAACACAGATCCACAAACTGTTTCCTGCAACAGCCGGGATCAGACCCATAACCACACAGACCCCACCCCACCAATTCTAATATTACAAACACGGACGCACTACAGCTCTATATCCATATGATGCACGTACATTAACCGCATATATACACTTGCTTGCATGAACACATACACCAAAGCACACGTAACACATTTCTCACACACACACTGGAACACATAACATACATTATCAGAATATACATGTACACACATGCACACAAAATAGTACGCTAGAAATATATGCGCTTCTAATATGTCTAACAAAGCACTAGAGTGGGAAACTGGCACTCGTACTGTTTGTATCCTAAAGCGCTGTCACTGTTATTACTAATGACCAACTCCCCCAGTCGTATGAATGTCATCACGGCAGGTTCATCGCAACACAGTCACTGACTATAGCCGCACTGCTTGACCCTTCACTACCATGGTGTCTTTGTGCCTTCGTCGTAAAATGGAAGATATATTAAAATTATGTGTGTTTGCACTCTCATTTTCATTTTTGTTCTTTCTGTTATTCTTCGGAGAAAATAATGAATTAGGCATTCTCCACGCCCACGCTATCTTCACAGGATGTATAACCCCAGTCCCTCCCTAATCATCCACCCCCAAGGCAGGCCGTCCCGCAATTTCCTCTACACCAGCTCTGTTCGTTCTTTGCCACACATAGACTTTCTAAGAGAAATAGATAACTTACATCTTCCTACCGACAACATCGTCCCATCCCCACAGCGTGTACTATCATACTCCCACACTTCCCCACCATCCACCACCATCTCAGCCCGTCCTGTCTACTCTTTTCCGTCCAACCCACCTCTGTTTTATCTCCACCTCGAATATTTAGGAGAAACCTTTGACTCGCACCTTATTGTTTGAAATATCGCCCCTTCATACCCAACCACGCACCACCATTTTGTCCATCCTATCCACTCCACTCTCACGTGATCTTACTTGGTGATTATTGCAAAAATTCCTATATCGAAAATCCCACCGATAGTGCTGATTCTTGACACACGTTTATAGACTTGACCTGATCAGTCTGTTCGAGTGGACGGAATCTAAGCAAACATTATAATCTAAGTCGTCGTACATCGAGAAATTATTGCACCTGTGGTGCTATTTTACCAGCATACGCCTAGACGTCCATGGTTTGAGTCGATATTTCTTGACCTGAATCAGTCTCATGGACCAGATGTGACGTAAGAACACCTGAAACGCACATTTTTTTTTTTTTTTTTTTTTTTATAGTAGAATGTTGGTGAAGAGAGACAGAATGAGATCAGGTGGAGAGAGCATTTTAAGGAACTGCTGAATCTAGAGAATGAAAGCAGTTCCAGGAAAGTGCATGGGGAATAGCTGGGAGTAAGGAGGCGAGAAAGGAGGAAAGGATCAGTAGGACTGAAGTGTGAGAGCCAGTGAAGTAAGTCAAAATAGGGAAAGCATCGCAAATTGATGCAGTGTGTGACTAAATGTTGAAGTATGAATGAGACATAATGTTTGAATGGATCTCTAAAACTTGCAGTCAGTCGTAGGAGGAAGGTAGATGGCCAGAGCATTGGAACTCTGGAAAACAGTTCTACTGTTTAAATAGAAAGAGGAAAGCGCAGTGTGTGTGACAGTCATAGAGGCAGCTGTCTCCTCAGTGTAACTGAAAATATATGTGGCAGATTCGTGTCGACAGATTTAGGGATAAATGAAAATGAACAAGAAGAATTTAGAAAGGGGAAGGGATGTGTATAGACCAGATATTTGCTGTAAGCTGTTTATTAGGAAAGTATTTAGAGTAGCGAAAAAAGATGCATCCTGCCTTCATGGAACGGATGAAAGCATATGACAAAGTAAATAGACAAGGGATTTGGAGAATGCTGAAAATTTATTTTATATACGCTTCCTTTTCATATACTTTTATTCCCCTCTTCTCCTTTGTTACCTATTTTCTGTAACTTCTTTGTTAATGAGATGTCTCTTCTTCTTTATTTTTGTTCGTTTCTTCCGCTTCTATAATTTCTTTTCTTTGCTTCTTTTCCTTAACTGTTCCTCTTTAATTTTACCGTACCGTTTCCTTTTCTTCTTCACTTCCTTGTATCTTCTTCCTAAACCTCTTCACTCAGGTCATGTATTATTCATATTATTCATTGCTGAAGAAAGGATATATTTTACCTCTCCAGTTCGGTAGGTCTATCATAAACCAAGGCAACTGTCAGGAGATAAGAGGAAAAAATGTCCCAGTAGTTGCGGTTGTTGGTTGATCTCCATCTGTCTGACAGAGTAGACCCATCAACCACAGGTAAGCAACTGCTTCTGTGAGGCCATCCTATAGTTACAGTACTGTACATACACTGTGAAAGGATCCAGGGGGGCATTTGTAGTCATTCCTTTCCCATTTTTACAGTTTACTGTTGTATTTTATATTTTTTTCGTTTCTTTCTCCTCTCTGCAACCTCTCCGTTTCACAATATGCTCTTCATTTTTAACCCATTCATGGTCGGGACTACTCTAGTATTCAATTCCGGCTGTTCCCAAGCAATATAATCCAGCTGACAGTCATAGACGCGTGAAAGACTTAATACTGGTGCCAATAGTCCTCTCACGGTAAGGGCAATGGTAGTGTTCTATTCCAGCAAACGTCAAGTAGTTTTATTCAGCTGAGTGTGATTCACATGAGCTTAAAGGCTTCAAGTTAAGGGGCTATCACACGGCACCTCATACGAGGTTTGCCGAGGATACGATGGTAAATCGGAACGGTAACGTTGTAAAATTGCCGACGATACCACGGGCATTTGGAACCCATCTGAATGGATTCCTGCCGAGGATACGACGGGCAAAACAGTGTGACCAAAACCCAGGCTACTCGACAGAGAATATATCATACTACATTATTAAACATTTAGCCTAACACTGAATACTTATTAATATTTTATAATAAATATCAATCGCTTTGAAGGCCTTATAAAGAGTTAATATTTCCTACACCGAGGAAACTGTGATGTCGATAAAATATCACATGTTTACAACTGAGGACTCCACGGCAGGTAGAGTAGACGAACCAGTCGCCACCTGAAAACACCACCACAACAACAACGTACTGATGGCTTTATCATCGATTTCCTGGACAAGGGCAGCTGAATTCGCCCTTATAGAGAAATTGAGGCAGTTCCGCGTGTGTACCAGTTTGTAAACAAAAGTTGCTTCTCCTTATTCTTTACCGAGTCAGCGACAGCGATCACTTTCCACAGTCGCGAGACGGGGCTCTGGCAACAGTGTGAGAAGCATGTCCTTTGCCGAGGATACGAGGAACATGTGTGATAGCGTCCAAGTTTTGTTCCACTTAAATCTTCCACGGCCGTTCCTGGTACGAGGTACCGTGTGATAGGGCCTTTAACCTCCAGAGCAGTGGGAGGTGTGAGGGGATGGAAGTGAGGAATAGGAACACAAGATCGTACGGAACAGGATGACAACAAAAGAAGAGTGAAGTTAAAAGTAAAGCAGGAGGATGAAAAGATGAAGAAGAGGGGTGAAGAGGAGTGAAGGAAACAGAGGAAGGGAGGCAATGAAAAAAGCGAACGAGGAGTAAAAAAAAAGTGAGGAATGAGCAAAACATTTCATGAGAAATGTGAAAAGAAAGTTAGTGGGGAATAAAGACGATGACGGAAAGATAAAGTAATTTATAGGGGAAATGAAAGACAGAAAGGAATGACTGAGACTAACGGTAGGAGAGGTGAAACGTGAAAAAAAAATATATATATATATAAGTAATAAAAGAAGGAATGAGAAAAGTAAGTTAGGACCAATATTCTGTTTGTCGCCAATACCACGTGGCTCTCACCTCCCTCAGCTTTCTCCTCTCTTTGTCGCCTACACATAAATTCTCTTCTTTACATGAACAAACATTCAATGGCTTCACTGATTTTAGATGCACATACTTTACCAAGTTGCTTATATTAGCTAAGTTTCCTGCATCTTAGCTTTTTCACTGCCTTGCAATATATAATTATTCTTGTTTACTACAGAGGATTTTTTTTTTCCAGCAGAGAGAAACCCTTTGCAGACAAAAACTGAATGTCAGTATATATAATCTTATCACTGCGGCGTTCAATCTTTCTTATGGTATTCCAGCTAAATAATGACGACTTAATTAACCAAAAACAAAATCTACACAGTCAAAGAATTAAATTACACTATGCATCTATAATTATCTTTTGAACAACACTCGGTGAAGACAGGGAAACATAACGTTTGGCAGGTGAACAATGCCAGTACAACCAGGTTGGCTTTCTAAGGCGTCACTGCGGGGGACACTGACCTTACCGGACACATAAACACACCACTCTCTCAGGACAAAGCCGTGTCGCGTGGCCCTTTAGCATTCAAGCCGGGAGAGGTCGAGGTGTGAATGCGGACTTCAGTGGGTCAAGGGAGTGAAACTGAGTCAGAGTTTGAAGTTAGAGGTTGTGGTGGCACATTAGAGAGTCGACGGGGTAGACTTTAGGACTTAATAGAGTCAAGAGGACCAGATTTCGGACTTTGGAGGATAGAGATCAGAGTTCCTTCGTGAATGTCTCGAAGCAGACATGGAGATGAGGCCTTTCTTTCGGCGGCAGGGTCGAGGTCGAGGCTTTTAAAAAATCACAAGGTTAGGGCCGAAACCAAAGCCGACCTATGTAGAACGGCCCACTGACCGAGGCTGTAGAATTTGCAATGAAGGCCTCGTGAGAATTGAGCAAAACCAATTATTGTACAGTTTGATCTCCATATATTGGGATAATTTCGCACTACTTAGCTAGTGCTTATGTTACCCTATTTACGAGAAGAAAGAAAAATATTTAGATTTATTTTCCATTAATAACAAGACACAGCCAAGTTTCAGACACTGGTTAAAAAATATGTATTCTTAGACAAAAGTATGATAAACGAGATCATATCAGGGTTAGAACCAGATGATGAGGCAAGGAGAGAAAGAGAAGGTAGGTGAGGTAAATTATAGGGAAGTTAATGTATGTAAAGGCAAGAAGTTAGGTGAGATAAGGTATGAGAAAATTAATACACACACACACACACACACACACACACACACACACACACACACACACACACACACACACACACACACACACACACACACACACACACACACACACACACACACACACACACACACACGGACGGAGACAGAAAGACAAGGAGGCAGACAGAAACGGACAGACAGAGACAGAGAGGAGGGGAGAGAGATGAGGGAGAGGAGTTACGGTGTGAATAAAGGGATGAGGGAGACAATGGGGAAGCAAGTGGAGGAGTGAAAGGAAAAAATAGCTGGGATCAGGGAAGGAGGAGGGAGAGGCGGAGGTCATCTGAAAGGGGATAAGAGGGAGGTAAGATGGGAGAGAAGAAAGATGTGAGAAGAGTTATGTGGAGGAAAAGAGATGGGATGGAAATGGGATGGTGAAGGATAGTGAAGACATCAGGGAAGAGGCAGGTGGAAGTAGGTATGGGGAAGTTAGGGGAAAGGAGAAAAAATCGACGGGAAGGAAAGAGGGGATGGGTCTCAGGAAGGATGAAGTAGAAGAAGAAGGCTTAAGATAATGACCCTCGACTGCACGAGGGCCATTGAGGCAGACAAGTAGATGATGATGATGATGATGATGATGATGATGATGATTACACGAGGATCATCAAAGCACAGTTAAGTTTTGCTAAGTCCTAATTCTTCTCTAGAATCAACAATCAAAATTCCAGCTAGGTTCCCAGTTGTACCGCTGGATGAACAAGTACAAGGGAAAAACACCTGAGCCCACCAGTTTGACCAGCCTGAGAATTAAACTAGGAAGAACTGTACGTGGAAATTAGTTGAAGGGAAAAAAAGAGGATAGGAAGGGAAGAAAGGGTGAGTCGTACAAAATGGAATGCAGTAAAGGGGGAGGGACGGAAGTGTGAATGAAGAGAAGGGGGAGGTCAAAGGCTCAGGTTTGGGTGAAGTTTCCAGGTGGGTAGGCCCGGGAGAGGTGGCGGAGTGGCGAGGGGTGAAACAGCATAATGACCGCTAGCAGGGTTGAATTCCCACGCTTGCACACACACACACACACACACACACACACACACACACACACACACACACACACACACACACACACACACACACACACACACACACACACACACACACACACACACACACACACACACACACGCACACACACACACACACACACACACACACACACACACACACACACACACACACACACACACACACACACACACACACACACACACACACACACACACACACACACACACACACACACACACACACACACACACACACACACACACACACACACACACACACACACACACACACACACACACACACACACACACACACACACACACACACACACACACACACACACACACACACACACACACACACACACACACACACACACACACACACACACACACACACACACACACACACACACACACACACACACACACACACACACACACACACACACACACACACACACACACACACACACACACACACACACACACACACACACACACACACACACACACACACACACACACACACACACACACACACACACACACACACACACACACACACACACACACACACACACACACACACACACACACACACACACACACACACACACACACACACACACACACACACACACACACACACACACACACACACACACACACACACACACACACACACACACACACACACACACACACACACACACACACACACACACACACACACACACACACACACGATCAGCTCAACTTGTCCTCTTCCTCCTGCTCTTCCTTCTGACCCCAAGTTCGATTCTAGGGCCGGTTAGACTCTTGGAGCAGTTTGTTTCTCCTTAGTCCCCATTTACCTAGCACCCAGCAGTACAACTGGGGATCTGAGTGGGACATCGACGATTGCGTGTAGTAATCTGGGGACGAATTGAAACTAAGTAGGTCTTACTTGAGCATTGCAGTTTACTGAGACGAGACTGTGATCAAACGCTCGTACTGGGAAAAAGGGACGGGCTTGTAGAACACTTGAACACTTACCAAACAGATAATATCAAGACTATTATCACGCTCTTGAAGACAGGCAAGCAAACGGGGCGAGTACTATACAGACCGAATCAGTGAATGTGAGAGGAATCCTTAAGGTTTAAAGGCATGAGTTCCCTTAATGGGAAAAGAAAAGAAAGATGGAAAGAATGTACTTCATTTTTAGACGAAATTGAAAAATATTAATGAATAGTCATATAAGTTAAAGGGGAGGTAAGCAGCATATACGTATTTAGAGATCGACAAGATAACCCCAGCCAGAGTGTGGAGAATTTAAGATTTGAGTTCAGAAGTATGACTAATACTCACAATACACCTATGGTTTTGAACCGATTATACAAAAAGAAGGAAGGGATATGGAAACGGAACTGTTGTCGGCAGCCTCAGATAACAGCATTTCTTGCTCTATTTCCTCATACATTTTCATATTCTCTGTTCTTCCTCCTTCTCTTCCTGCTTGTTTTACTCCTATCATTTTAATTTTTTTTTAGTTAAGGTGAGAAAATGGGAAAGTATTTCTTAAACAAGAAGTGATACAGGCAGCATTGTTTTCTTTTATTTTTCGCATTCATTTCCTTTCTTTTGCGCTGCGTCTCACAACTTCATTATTCTCAGTTTTCTTCTTGTTTCTTTTTTTTTTCTTCTCTCTCACTTGGTCTCGTCAATTGCCCGTTCCGTTCAGAAATTTTCTTTAGCTTAAACTGAGCATAAATTTCTTGTTTATACGTTAATCTTCGTACTGCCATCATTATATCTCACAACCTGATTGGGAGAACATAGAATGAATATTTCCACGTAAATGATTTTTAATATATAGTTAAATACTATAGCAACTTTTTTGTTGTAAAATCTGTTAGACCACTTTATTAAATAGGCTACATCTATCGGTTCTTCCTGCCATTCCCTCAGTTCCTCTAACCATATTTATTATCGTTCTTTTTGTAGAGTATTTTATGTCTTATCTTTCTCATATTTTTTTTCTCCACAACCTGCCCACCATCTTCCTTTTCATAGCACCCGGATAGATCTCTAATTTGCAGATGTTTACGTTCCTTCTTCTTTATTTTTCCACGAGATTCTTTTTTTTAATTCCTCTCCTTTATTTCTCCCGCACCCGTTCCTCCTTTTTTTTCTCCCACTCTAATCTTCCCCTCACTTTTCCCTCTTTCTCTCTTCCATCTTCTCATTTCTTCGTCCTCCAATCTGCTTCCCTAGCCTTATTTTCCTCCTCCTTTCCTCTTGCTTCTTCCTCTTTCCTGATATTCTCACGTTGCTCTGTCTCATCCATCTTCTCCACCTCTTTATTTACACCTCCAATATGCTTCTTCCTGTTCTTTGCCCGCGCTCTCTCATCATGCTCGTGCTACTCCTTGTTTTACTTCGTTTCCTTTTCATTTACACCAGTCCCCCGCTTCCTCCGCTTCTCACACTTTCTTAATATTAGCCCTCCATCCCATTTTTTCCCTCCTCTCTTCCTGTACCTACCCTCAGCACCCCTTCCTCGCACATACCTCCATTTCTCCGATTCTCCCGCTCTCTTTCCCCCCCATTCTTTCCTCACATTGAAACTTCCTTTTTTCTTCTTCCCTACCTCTTTTTCGCTACCCCATCACCCTCTGTCTCCCTACCCATAACACACCTTCATGCCTCCGTCTTTTCTTCTGCCTCCATTCTCGATCTTTCTTCACATTGCCACTTTTATCTTTCTTCCTCTCCACCGCTTCTCTGTTCACTCCCTCAACCTCTTCCTTCCTCCATCATCTCTTCCCCGCTCCTCCTTTTTCATCGCTCTCCCTCCCTTCTTTCTTTCCTCATATTAGGACTTCTCCCTATCTTCCTTTCTCCCCACCTCTCCTTCATTTACTCCCCCACTCCCAACCAAACACCCCTTCCCCATGTCGTCCCTCTCCTTCCTCCCCAAGACATCTTCGGGTTGACACCAGCTTCCTGTCGTGGCGGTGGAGGAGGGAGGAGAGGTGACAAGGAAGCGAAGGAGAGACGTGAAGGAGTGAGGAGATGGAACCGAGAATGGGGAGCAAGTGAAAGAAAAAAGACTAGAAAAGGATGGAAGGTGTAGGGGAGAGAGAGAGAGAGAGAGAAAGAGAGAGAGAGAGACAGAGACAGACAGACAGACAGACAGACAGACAGACACACACACACAGACAGACAGACAGACAGAGACAGAGAGACAGACAGACAGACAGACAGAGATTGAAGGGGATAAGGAGTAAGAAATGTAAGAGAGCTTTCGAAAATGAACAAAATGACAAAGAGTGAGGATGAATGGAAACCGGAGAGAGAGAGAGAGAGAGAGAGAAGGCGTGAAAGGGAAGTGATAAAGAAAAGCGACAAAGAAAAATGAAAAGAGTGAACGGAATAAGGGATGAGGAGGAGTAATGTGAACAACGAAGGCATGGATGGCGAAGGGGGGAAAATGGAGAGGGCGAGAGGGGTTATCTGTTGACGGGAAATAAAAGTGAGAGAAGGAGGGTGAACGGAGAAACGAAATGAAATGAGAACGACAGAGATGAGAGGAGAAGGACATGAAATGGATAGGGAATATGGAAAAGTGATAACATGAAGAAAAGAAACGAAATGAAACAAGAAAAGATGAGAGAAATATAAGAGAATACATTGAATAGCTTATGAAAAATGTGGGGAAAATGGGAAAAGCGATAAAATACAGAAAAGACATGAAATCAGAAAGGGAGAGATGGGAGGATAAAGGAATATTTCGATCAGGGAACGGTGTATGTGAAACAGAGAAGTGGCAAAATAAAGAGCGAAAAGGGAAAGGAAAAGACGAGAGAAAGGAATTAATAGAGAGAATAGGGAATGCTGGAAACAGAGGAAGATTGATAAAATGGAGAGACTGGGACTGGTGTGGGAAGGAAGGAGGTTGCGCATGAATGGGGCGAGAAGAAAGGTGGGAAGACGACATTTTTGGAGAGAATGGGGAAGGATGCGTGCCGAGGGTGAGACAGGAAGTGAATGAGCAAAATAACAAAGCTGGAAGTATGAGAGAGAGAGAGAGAGAGAGAGAGAGAGAGAGAGAGAGAGAGAGAGAGGAAAACATGGTGATTTAAAATGAAAGGAATGTTGGAGAAAATGAAAGACCCGGAAAACGATAGACAAACAACAATCAGGTGACTGTTGAAAGAGATGAAAAATGTAAACATACAAGAGCTGATTTATAACCTTATACTGAGAGAGAGAGAGAGAGAGAGAGAGAGAGAGAGAGAGAGAGAGAGAGAGAGAGAGAATGCATAAACAAAAGGCGGACTGGATGGCATGGGAGAAAGATAAATAAATAAGGGGGATGGAAGGGGAGAAACCAGGGGATGATAACGGGAGCAGGAAAATAATAATAAGCAAATAAAGGTACGAACAAACAAAACTCAACACCGCAGCGAACAAACAGGATTAACCCCTTCACCACGAGAACGTCTTTAAAATCGTTCTTGCTGTCTCCAGATGATATTATTCGACTCTTGTGGCTTTTCAGACCGAGGGAATTAAATACAGCTTTTATTAACCTTTCCACAAGCAGGACAATTTTCTAAGCGAAATATACGGAACCATTTGAATAATTTAATGGAAGAAAGAGAAGATACCAAGCAAAAAAGAGAAACTGATGAAAATGGTTCCTTGGAAAAAGAGAATGTGTTCCTGCTCGAAAGTAATGGAAACACGTCCCCAGAAAGGATACCTGGAAATCAGCAAATTATTGAAAAAAAAAAAAAAAAAAAGCATTGGAATGAATGAGTTAAAATAATATGCATCTCAAGAGGAACTGAGAATACATAGAAAAATGATGAAACACAGTGATTGGATAAATATATGAAATAGAGATCGTACCATATAGCAATGGGTTAGTCGAAAACCATAGAAAGTTCGTAGTCATGGATAAGAATAATTTGTGTCCTGAAAATTTTCGTTATTCACCAAAAAGAAAATGCAAGTCAGTATCTTTTCTGTGGCAAAGCACAACTAATGGCTTCACTTTCCTCATACTGTGGTAATTTGGATAATACTAGACTGTGAACAGAGTAAAATATATTTTTGTTATAGGCAATAACTCTGGGAACCGTAGGAAAGAAAGGTAGTGGAATAAATTGGAATAAATTAAAATAAATTGAACTATGATGGGTTTCTCACTAGTTGTCGGTTTCTTTCTAGCTGTGTCTGAGGAATTTGGAAAATGGTTATTCCTTACTCCTTTGTAAGGTCGTACGTCTTTTTAATCTTAGTGTTTTATTCAAGAAAATTTGACTGGAACTGAAATAAGGATCGGGTTGAGAAAGCGGAAGGGAGTAGGAGAGTGATAAAATGGTGAACAGTGTATAGGGTGAGAGTAGGGGAATGGGAATGTTAGTGACTGAAGGAGGGGTTGAGGATGAGGGAGTGAGGAGTATGAGAATGGGAGAAAATCTCAAAGTAAATGGGGTAATTAAAATGAGATTAGTGGAGAGAATGAGAAAGAATGGAGATGGAGTGGAATAAATGTTACAGTGAGAGAGAGGGATAAGTGAGAGTGAGAGATATGAAGGCCAAAAGAGAGAGTGAAGGAGTAAATGTGAAAAAGAGGAATGAGAGTAAGGAGAGAAAAAGAGTTAACGGGAAAGGGTGGGAGTGATACTGAGGAGTGAAAGTGAGAGGGAGATGGTGGGAGGAAGAGAAAGAGTTGAGAGTAAGAGACGGGTGAAAGTGACTGGGACGGAGAAGGATGGGAATCAGAATGAGGAGGAAGAATGAGAGCGAGAGGGAGGAGGGAAAAATAGTTGAAGTTATGAAAATGAGAGGAACAGGTGAGTGTTAGTGGCAGGGATGAGAGTAAGGGTGGGAGTGGGAGTGATGGGTGAGAAGGAGAGCAAGTGGTGAAAGGGAAAAGAGGGAGGTAAAAGTATGGAGGAGGGAGGGGTGAGTATGATACAGAGAGAGAGAGAGAGAGGGAGGGATGGGGGAAGGGAAGACAGGGGGAGGAAAAAGAGGGAAGGGTGAGACAGAGAGACAGGAAGAGAGATGAAAGAGAGGGTTAGGGAGAGTGGTGTGAGAGATGGAGAGGACAGGTTGTAGTGAGAGACAGTAAGAGGCTCTTCATCTACCACACTGTCTATACATCCGTGGTGTTGGGCCCTCACTCCCTCTCTTTCACTCGCCCTCTTTCACCCTCTCACTCTCTTTCACCCACCCCCCTTCACTCACTCCCTCTCTTTCACTCGCCCTCTTTCACCCTCTCACTCTCTTTCACCCACCCCCCTTCACTCACTCCCTCTCTTTCACTCGCCCTCTTTCACCCTCTCACTCTCTTTCACCCTCTCACTCTCTTTCACCCACCCCCCTTCACTCACTCCCTCTCTTTCACTCGCCCTCTTTCACCCTCTCACTCTCTTTCACCCACCCCCCTTCACTCACTCCCTCACTTTCACATACTTCCTCTCTTTCATTCACTCCCTCCCTTTCACTCACTTCCTCTCTTTCACTCGCTTCCCCCCTTTCACTCTCCCTCTCTCTGCCCCTCATTCTCTCACTCTCTTTCACTCACTCCCTCTCTTTCACTCACTCTACTTCACTCACGCCCACTCTTTCACGTACTTCCTCTCTTTCACTCTCACTCACTCACTTTCACCCACTTACCCTCTTTCATTCACTCCCTTTCTTTCATCCACGCACTCTTTCACTCACCCACTTTCTTTCATTCACTCTCTTTCACTCTCTTTCTCGCTCACGCCTTCTCTCATTCACTCCCTCTCACTCACTCACTCTCGCTCACGCCTTCTCTTACTCGCTCCCTCTCTCTCACTTGCTCCCTCTTTCTCACTCACTCCCTCTCTCAGATTCACTCCCTCTCTTTCACTCACTCCCTCTTTTTCACTTACTCCCTTTCTTTCACTCACTCGTTCGCTGTCACACACTCACTCTTTCGTTCACACCCTCTCTCACACTCACTCACTCTCTCACACTCACTCACTCTCTCACACTCACTCTCTTTCACTTACTCCCTTTCTTTCACTTACTCCCTTTCTTTCACTCACTCGTTCGCTGTCACACACTCACTCTTTCGTTCACATCCTATCTTTCACTCACTCCCTCACTGTCACACTCTCACTCCCTCGCGTTCACTCACTCACTCTCCTTCACCTACTCCCTCACTGTCACACACTCACTGTCACTTACTCACTCACTCACTCACTCACTCTCACTCACTCACTCCTTCACACAATCCCTCTCTTTCACTCAGTCCCTCTCACTCACTCCCTCTCTTTCACACATTCCCTCTCTTTCACTGTCTTTCACTCACTTCCTCTCTTTCACTCCCACTTTTTCTCAGACTTCCTCTCTTCTACTCACTCCCTTTCTTTTACTCCCACTTTTTCTCAGACTCCCTCATTCACTCACTCACTCTCTTTCGCTCACTCACACTCTCGCGCACTCCATTTTTCGCACACTCCCTCTCTTTCACGCACTCCCTCTCTCTGACACATTTTTTCCCTTTATCCATGCACTTTATGGCTGATAGTGTATGGACTTATAATTACGGCTGCACTGTTTATTAGCCTCACTGTTTTCATTTATCCAGGTTTAGAGTAGTTTATCCTCGTTAATTTTATACACTTTTTTGTACTTAGTTGTGGTGATTCCTGTTTATTTAAGCATGACTTATTCTGTCTTGGTTTAACCAGAATATTACAAGTAATTATACTTAATTTATTTATTTGGTGTACCGATAACCGTTCATTATTTCATTTACCTGTTTTTATACTTAGATTTCGCGGTATAATATATATATATATATATATATATATATATATATATATATATATATATATCATAAACTCCTGCCTTCAATCTTCCATTGCGCTTCTGCATAATCCAAAATGTACTCCGTTTTAACATCGTTTGTCGTGGATTAGCTTGTTTCACCTGCACGACCATTATCTCAACAACATCCTTACTTTATCAAACACATTTTCAGAGCACACCTCCATTATCTGTCGCTCCCCTCGCCTCCTGCCATCTTGGTGGACTTCCCCCGAACGAGTTGTCTTGTCACCCTGAGTGGCAGTCTAACCAGCCGTGTAGTGCCCTTGTTTACACATCTGCCCCGCCCCGACCCACCTACCTCCATCACCATGAAGGGAAAAGGGTAAAGTGGAGGGTGGCAGCCATAATAACTTTAATTCATGTTCATCATAATTACTTTACGTCATCATTATAATCACCACCACCATCATGACCTGTTTTTTCCCTCCTAAGGATGGAGTGAAGTATGATCCAGAAAAAAAGGAAAGAGAAAATATGAAGTGTGCAAGTAAAACAAAGACAGAGGGGGGGAAAGGGTAAGACAAATAGTATAATTCTGTTCATTTTCGTAAGTTAATCTACAACTGAAGCGATAGTTGAAGTAAGGGTGTGGCAACAATAACTGATTTTCGCCGTTACCATTCCCTCCAGTTCAAAAGATTTCTCGTGACCTGAATAAAATCGCCTGGAAATAAACAGAATAAAAAAATCCGTCATCCAAATAATGTGTTTAGATTCATGACTACCTCTGTTATTTTACCAATAAAACAAAAACAAACACGGAAACAGACGTCAGTGTTTGTGAGAGCCGTACACGCACCGCCATATCACAACTGGTGAGGAAAAACAATATAAAAAAGCGTACGCGTCACTTTATACGAATTAAACTGGTAACTGGGTGTACCTACATGTTACAGAAGAGGCAGTGTGAGTGCAGACTACAAACAATAGATGGCACTACTGGTGGGAGTCGTCAGCCACACGCACACTGGGGCTGTCCGACGTTTTCTTTCAACCCGCTCCTCTGCTGTTGACCCAGGGCTAATCTCGATGTTTACATTGGCTCCTGCCAGGATTGACTCCAAACGAAAGGATCGCTGGGTATTATTCTTCCTTCGCTTTTATCTTTCGTTTTTATGTTGCGATCACCTACTTTTAGAGGGCTGAGATATGCATTATTCTTACGGTCCATTGATTTACGTGGATAATATACGCGAGAAAATGAAGAATCGTGTAGTACCGTGAGAATACATGAAAATCCATTGTTAAGACGTGGAACCAAAGCTCTGCAGGTAGTGAGTGTACAGTACAAATACCTACACACATCTCCTGTGTGATTGTTAACCCGTCTCCATATATTGAAGCCTTTTTATTCTTGTTACCTCCAGACGAATTTATTGATCTTATGAAGGGCCTCTCCCACTCATCGTGTTATAAGCATTATCCATAAACCCATTCAGTACGATGCTGACTTTAGTACATGTTTTTATTGCCTTCCGACGATTGTATGCGCGCGCGCACACACACACACACACACACACACACACACACACACACACACACACACACACACACACACACACACACACACACACACACACACACACACACACACACAGGTGGGCGGGGGAGGAAGATGAGAGACTGAGTAATGGAGGTGAGGAAAAGGAGGAGAGGGAGGGGGAGGGAGAAGTGATTGTAAGGAGAAAAGGGAAAGTGAGAGGGAGGAAAAGACGGCAGAGAAGGGGTAAGACAGGGAGAGAGTTGAAAGTGAGGAGGAGGAGGAGAGTGACAGGGATTGATGACAGCAAAAGGCAAGAGAGAGGGTAGAGTAAAAGGTGAGTGTGAGACGGATGGGTGAGAGAAATGGGGGCAAGAGTGAGAGATAGGTAAGCATACGATAGACAGATATAATGCACAGCGTCAAGGATCCCATGTGTATCTTGCATTTTTTATATTGAAAAACGAACCTAGCCTCGAAGTCTGACTGGGGTTACGAAGAATAAGCAGGTTCAACTCCGGGCCAGAACTCCCTAACCTGTAATATGTCAGGGTGGAAAGGCAACCTCGTCCCTTCCTGTGCCATTTTAGAAGAAATTTTGCTTTCGTACATGATAGCTGTAAGCCTAAGCCATATAATATTACATTCCAAAAAATATGTACTACTTTGTTTTCTGCATATACTGTTACTATTAATAACTTATTAGTCATACTATAATATTCATCTTCACGGGATTATAATCATTATCGTCATCATCATCCATATTCTCACAGCGACACCGTGAAACTAATCTTGCTATTTTGGGTTTGGCTTATTTTTCTTTTCCTTACCTCTTCCTCATTTCCTGCCATCATCCCATGTATAATCTTTCCGCTCCACATTGTCAGTCTTTCCACGATGATTCCCGTGACCACCCTCCCAACCCACCTTTTTTTTTTTTTTTTTTTTTTTTTTTTAAGGATAATGTGGGGCTCTACGTGACGTTTGACTGACGGCGAAGAACGAAGGTTTTATTGATCCTCCTCGCGTGGATCTGTCACGAAATCTGCACGGGAAAATTCTGCAAATTTCTCGTCGTTTATAGTATCGACCTTGTGTGTGTGTGTGTGTGTGTGTGTGTGTGTGTGTGTGTGTGTGTATCATCATCATCACCCGCTGAGTGTCCACTGCAGGACCGGCCTATCCCGACCAAAGTGGGGACAATACAACCTATGTATCTCTGCCAACTACCAAGTGGCCTGGTAGAGATTGTATGTAGGGTGAGAGAAGCTTGTGTGACTGTAATGCTGGAGTGGCTTTGGATGTGTGTGTAGTCTGTGAACCACGCGTAACCGGCCAGCGCAAGCATACTTTAAAGTATGCAACATTGATTCAACCACAGCATCCCTTGTGTCCGCCAAAGCAGTACGTGGCCAGGTGAACACTCCCAAAGTTTATTACCCTGGCTGGGCGCGAACCCTCGTTCTCACATGTATGAAAACGCACACTCTACCACTGGGGCTTCATATATATATATATATATATATATATATATATATATATATATATATATATATATATATATATATATATATATATATGTGTGTGTGTGTGTGTGTGTGTGTGTGTGTATATATATATATATATATATATATATATATAGAGAGAGAGAGAGAGAGAGAGAGAGAGAGAGAGAGAGAGCCTCAGTGGTAAAGTGTGCGTTTTCGTACACTGGAGGGCGAGGGTTCGCGCCCCGCCAGGATAAAAACTTTGGGAGCGTTCTCCTGGCCACATACTGCTTGGCGGACATCAGGGGTGCTGTGGTTGAACCAGTGTCGCATACTATAAGGTATGCTTGCACCCAGTCAGCTTGCACGGGCCGATTACACTTGGTTCACAGACTACACACACATCCAAAGCCTCTCCAACACTACAATTACACTTACAAGCACTTCACACCCTATATACAGTCTCTACCAGATAGTCTAAGCCACTTGGTAGGGATGCATTGGCTGTATCGTCCCCACTTCGGTTGAGATAGGCCGGTCCTGCAGTGGATACTCAAACGGCTGATGATGATGATAATATATATATATATATATATATATATATATATATATATATATATATATATATATATATATATATATATATAAATCACGTAAGAGAAATCCCTGGTAACAAGAGGAACAGTTTATTGTATGTTTCAGGCATTAGCGTATTGCTTGTCATTTTCAAAACAAACTCTGATTTCATTTTTATTAGTACGAACCAGTTCTTTTTTTAAGACTCGTGCTTAGATTTTTGTCATAGAGTAATAAGATATTGTGAAATGTGTGTAAATTCATTCGTACATGACCGACTGAGCTGTCCATTATAGACGGTTTTCTTTTCGGGATATGACCGAACAAAGTGATAATTCTCTTACAAGAAGGTCGTTAGAGTGGTGCGACTTTACACGTTTATGTGTCAACAGCAATACTGGATAAAATTAGAACCAAAGGTGCAGTTATATAGGGAAAAAATACGAAAAGGAAAAACTACACTATAACACCCAAGCTTTCGCCAAACCTTCCAACATCAACAGAGGGCCTCTAAAATTTCACATCGCAAATTGATGATGGACTGAAGCCACCTCGTCGCTTTACTAGTTGGCCTTGTTGCGTCACCTCAAACCACAAAGAGACACACACCACACCGGCCCCTCCAGTCTCGCATGACATCGCGCACTTTATCACGGACGGGGCGCGCAGCGATTTGTTCGGCGTTAGGGGCCCTCTTGTGAATCCAGTGTCGGCGACGAAAACGTGTGGTCCGAGCCTGAAGAATGATCGGGAGTTAGTGTCCATTGGTGCATACAGTAAGAGAGGAGAGGCGTGTAGGACCACAGTGAGGAGCTTAGGAGGAGACATGTGAATCCAAGCCAGGCCAAAACTGTTGTAGATGTTTATTAAAGATAACTGGCAAAATATAGATATAAATTCTTCCACTAAACTCACAATCAAAACCTTGAGGACAGTGGAAGAAAAAGACAGTTATTTCAGAGGATAAACTTCGCACGATCATCATCTACCTTCCTTTCACCTCCTGTCAACAACTTTCCTGCACCTCATGTCATCTATCTTACTCTTCCTTCATTTCTTAAGTTATTAGCACTTGTCCTCCTCCTACATGTATACGCCATCATTCTTCCCTCCTCATACTTTCCTCTCTCTCTCTCTCTCTCTCTCTCTCTCTCTCTCTCTCTCTCTCTCTCAGCGCCGTGTGACGCTCATGAGCCAGAGGTGGACGTGATGCATTAAGAAAGCCATAAAGTTACTTTTTGCTCCTCTCTTTTAATACCAGACTTTCAACGTTGGCAGCGACCGGAACATTTATACTATATTCCCTACTGCATTTTGACCTAAGATTATAAAACTTTAAATTATTTGGTAGTCAGGCTGTTCAGCATGAAAAAAAAATATATATATATATATATATATATATATATATATATATATATATATATATATATATATATATATATATATATATATATATATATATATTGAACACCGATATTAATGGGATCTGTGTGGCAACCTCATATTCTTGAAACTTACACCAGGCATTTTTATCTGTCTAAACTTTATCAGATCGCAAAATATGTAACTTTTGAAATGTGCTACGGTAAGTCTGTACTGTATATAATAGTCTCGGACAGGCTTTTAAGTTAACTCACGTTGGCAAAACAGTACGTCGTTCTGGATCAAAGGCTATATATAATATAGGCCGACCTAAAAGCGCCCTTAAAATACAGTTGAAGACTAGAAGGCTTCCGTTGTACATCGGAGAGAGAGAGAGAGAGAGAGAGTAGTTTGCTGTCCCAGAGAAGCCTGGGCTTTTAAAGCTTTTCTAATAAACCACATGTAAATTCCCTTATACATAATAATCATATGGAAACATTCATTGTGACTTATAACGTGTTTAAACCCGACCCTAGGAAAGCGTATATGTGAAAATATGATGTTAAGCACTCAAAGGTTATAATCTGAGTGGCCAATCTAGTGAAACAAACTCTAGGAGTGTACCCTTGAAGTAAATCTGAATCCCTTTAGAGAGTGATATCTAGCTCCACATGATCTCATTTCACGGTTTGTCAGGTATTTAGTGGACAAGCAGAATCGAGGAGTATTGTAGAATAGCATAGGTTGTGCATATTTTAAAGAGTGAAGACTTATCCCTGTTCAGTGTGTGGGTGTGTTGAAGGACGTAAGAAAAATGCTATACCAGACCTCCATATACTGTATATACATGGGTGGTGCTGTAAGTTTTGTTATGAGTCTGTATGGAGAAGAGTGTGTTGGATCCTTGTTTGGTTTGCCATCCGTCACTGCCCTGTGCATTTAGTTTTTTTTTTTTTTTTTACCTTGATAATGTTACTTGTCTGTTTTGGAGTGAAGGGAGCTACACTGTGATCGTGTAGAAAGGCCTGACTATGCAGTGAAGATTGTTTTTCAGACTCAGTGTGTAGAAGTATGAGATGACGTTTGCGTAGTGGTTCACGAACATGTCTCTTACTTATTTTTAGTAGTGAAGTAGATTAAGCGATCCTGTACCTAATCTTTCTGGTTCAAAAGTCTCCTCTCAGATGAATAAAACTTTATATACATAGCAAGAGTCAAACAAAACTAGCAATATATGCCCACATCCGGCTCTGGACTTCAGAGATAATTAGTATGATAATCCTCACTGTGATAGACAGAAGCGCCCACCATTCACTCACTTGATGTAGTGCTACCTTCAAAGGACACCGCGCTGAGTGACAGGTCAAATGGTTTCTTATAACCCAGAAAACATTTTACTACGCTGAGTGGTAACAATATTACCAAATGACACCTGGTAGTCTAGTGATTTAAGGCATTGCAGACCCATTTGAAGTTTGGTTGTGGTATATTGCTAACATAATGCCATTCATAGGTGAGTGAGGCTGCTCACTCTCGGCTTAATTGCCGAGAGTGACTAGCTTAGTCCTTGGCTTCTACGGTCCTGATGGGACAAGAGAGGATAAGATGACTGATAGACAATGCTCGTATCCTCATTCCATTTCTTCCCATGTCTCCCTCACTCCATCTGTCCCTGTGTCCCCCGTCATCCCATCCCTCCCTCTACCTTACCCATACTCTCCCTCCTGCTACCACCCTCATCCTGTCTCCTCCTCTGCTTCCCTCACCGCCTTCCCTCTGTCTCCCTCATGCCTCACCCACTAAGATCTTAGTCATTGAGAGGTGCCGAAGTTTGTGACGTTACTCCCATAAGTTCTGCCTATTACTCTAAGCAACTAGTGGGTTGTGCAGTACCTGTGACATTTCTTTTGGCTCTTCCCTTTCTGTTACCACCCAATGGGTGACACCAAAACTCCCTTAAATCTCGATTACTGAGTTGCACCAGTATCCTTGACGTCGCCTTTGGCTTCTCCCACACTCTAATCATTCAGTGCAAGGTGCCGAAATTGTCCTAAGCTCCGCCCACTATGTTCACATAGTACACTTACCTTAATAAGAACAGCTATATGTCATCGTGTCAAAGACATTGAACTTACGAATTATATTTTGCCTGGATTGTTGTTTGAGGGTTGAATGTCGAGTGAAATAATTTATGGCTCATTTTACTTGACATTCTTTTGATAGTTCTCCTACTTCAATTAAAATATATTTCTAGATCTGACAATCTTACCTTTTGGGTGGCTGGGACTTGGGAGTTTTTGGGTACATAACGCCATTAAAGAGCGAGAGAGACTGGTCACTATTTCCATAAATGTCGGAACTATATAGCCTAGTCCCGGGCTTCTGCGCTCATGATGGGACAAAATAAGTAAAAATTGGATGATAGATTGTTATTATTTTTTTATTTATATCGTTATAATCATAATCGTTGTTGTTACTGTCGTTATTGTCAGTATTGTTGGTATTATTACACCGCTGATTAAAATGATGATACACGGAACAAGAAGGAGCACGCAAAGTGTGCAACATCCACGCCCGAAAAGTTGTCAAAGGCCAGACTTTTTAAATCCTGCTTTGTGGCCTTAACCTTTGACTGATTCTTCTCAATTTGGAATTAATTCTTCCTTGCTTGGCGCTTAACTCTTCCAGCTAATTAAGTCCAAAATGAATAAAAAATGTACCGTACTTAAAATTTCCTTGCCCTGTGACCTTGACCTTTGATGTAGCGTGTCATAACGGAATCGCTTCATCCTTTCCTAACCTAAAACCCTTTCATCAAGTGTTCTCCAACTCTGATAAAAAGTATTTGAGTTAAAGGGCCTAACCTTTGACGAAGCCCTGTGACCTCAACCTGTGACCAATTGTTCTCAAAAGTGGACCAGCTCATTTTCTTCACTACCCTTATCCATTCTACCAAGTTTGGCTGAGTTGACGTTGCTCCAAGCCTATGACCTACTGCCTTTTTTCAATCAAAATTCAGTCACTTGTTCCTTTGATGTTCTTCAGCTAGTTTTCCAGATTTGGTGCAGTTCCATTCAGTGGCAGTTCTATAATCTTGCAAACCGACAGACAGACAGACGGGAAAAGAACAAACATAGAGATGAACAAAGTAAACCAAACACATAACTCTCTCGAGCTAAGCGTACGTATGAAATCCAGCACCAAGATTATGAGAGGCCTCCGACACCATCTGCATCCAACAAGATCGTCCTTCCACCACAAGCGTGACTGATTTCGACCAATAGCCTAATTCCTCCGCTGCCATTGATGTCACACACACACACACGCACACACACACACACACACACACACACACACACACACACACACACACACACACACACACACACACACACACACACACACACACACACACACACACACACACACACACACACACACACACACACACACGCGCGGAAAAAAATGTGGCCACTCGCTCGTGCTGGCTTGGCAACTATTCTGGGATATGTGTTCTTCGTCATCGAGGGGTAAAACTGAAACAAGGTCACCAGCGACCAGCATGTTAACGTCGTATATTCGATTCATCAACTTAAATTACCGTGAATTCTTTCAGAGCCTCTGACCTCGGTAGAAATCAAACGATCCCAGCCTGACAAAGACATTGTCGACAGCCGACAAACCTCAATACCAACTAACTGATTATTAATTAATATACACAAAACAAGCCTTTTTATTTGTTACTCTAAAACGAAGGAAATTGACTCACATTAACTCACCCATGATTGTTCTTCTCCATAGTTTTCTTCCAGCTAACAAGAAAATACTTTATTCAGCTGAGGATGAGTAATGGGAGGCCTTAATGTTAATTCTATCAGGACGACTCTAGTAGCCTATTCTGCCCCAGATGAAGCCGGGCGATTTTATCCAGCTGAGAGTCACCAGACTATGCACTGCTGCTGTGATGACGCATTTTCCCAAACTGTTCACGATATTGGAAGTTAGCTTGAGGGACGATAGTGACCTTGATAAGGAAATATAATCTTAAACATAACTGTTTGTAGTCAGTTACACTCGTAACCTGATAAGGAAAGAAGTAACTTGTTTACTTTTCTCTTATTTACGTGCATATGGTCACATGGTATTCAACAAAAGCTGATAGTTGTTGTTGTTGTTGCTTTTTTGCTAATATAACCAAACTGTCTTCTTAAATAGTTTTTTCTACTTTTCTTATTTCTTTCCTTTTTTTTTTTTTTTTTTTACTGAAAAAATAACATTGACACTGCATATACATCCTTCCCGATACATCTCCCCAGACTCTAAGCAACTACAAAATGCCCACTTTATTTCCTTACCAGACACAGTACTAGGTGTATGACATAGTACATACACAACCAGCTAAATACAAGGTAACAAACCGTTGCTACACAACTCATATCACTTAACATTTTAACCTTGTCGTCGTAAGAAGGAAGTGTTATTCATTATAGTCTATATATCCGCATCATTTCGTGCACACACACACACACACACACACACACACACACACACACACACACACACACACACACACACACACACACACACACACACACACACACACACACACACACACACACACACACACACACACACACACACACACACACACACACACACACACACACACACACACACACACACACACACACACACACACACACACACACACACCAGGGAGGAAGAGGAGGTGGTTGTAGCACCAGTCAGAGCCGTACTGCCCAGGTGGATGGAAAACTGGTGATAAAGGGAGCTGGGACCCCCGTTTCACTAATCTCCAGTGTGTAACTCCTATTTCCCTTTGCTGACCTTTTTCCTCTAACTGGCTACACTAACTACTCAAAATTCTTATATAATGACAATCCAGTATCCAGCATGATTCAGCCTTGGACTTCTGGGTAGTGGAGGAAATCATAAATACCCACACCTCTAGCCCCTACCCAAGTGACGACCAAACGAAATGTCTTGGACCTTTGTCTGACACTCTGTCTGCTGCAAGATTCGTGATCTTTCCTATTTCAGTGACATACATGAGTAACTGATCGTAACATCGGTGACATTTGGAAATAAGGCAGAATAATCATTATCTTCCTACCCTACACAAGTAGCTGGGTTTCCTCCAACACATTTAGCACATTTCTATGTATTCCTCCCAAAGTTACAGAAAGGTCGATGTTACTGATCAGTAATCCCTGCATCCCATTTTTCAACACACAACGCGGTTTCTGACCTATTACTCAACCGCTCACAAGCTTCCACAACAAACCTTTAATGCTATGAAGTCAGAAAGTTATGCTGCCGGTTATATGAATATCCCTCAGTCCTCTCCCTATCCCCCTAAAGGAGGGTGGTGGACCTCAAGAGAAGGGCACATTAAGTTGGCAGTTCACTAAGTTCATGTTTCAAATGAATCTCTGGCCACAACAAAAAAAACAGTTATATAATGAATATACACACTTCATAAAAATGTGCCTTATAACCTATCGACGTCTTTTGCCACACATGAAGGATACACAAAGTGCACTTAAAACCCAATCCTTTTAGAATACACACATGTACTGAATTCCAGCATGCCAAACAAGCATCCCTGGTATACAGACAGCACATAAAGTCAGTAGTGGACTAAACGAGCCCTGGCTATATACTATAGAGTATTATACAAAAGGCAGCATTCCAAGCCATGTCGAATACAGCACTCCTGTCATCATCTGATGCACACAGACTCATTCAGAACACCTGTACCGACATAAGTATTTTGAAAATCAAGGATTATCACAAAATAACCCAAACACCCCTGCCAATACAAGCACAATCATAGTCACACTCAGACAAATAAAAACTACCTCCGCAAGTTACTAAAACATTACATCACTGGCATATACAAACAAGTTCAAGTAACGTATCCACACTTGCATCACCAATTATGCATTCAACAGCCTTCGCACCAACTCGCTACCTCGAGCAAAACCCCCACTTATTGACGACTCGAAAACATTAACTAAAAGGTCACATAGGGTAAACTGATTTGTAGATACCATCCATCCGTACACTCATACGTACAGACACAATTACTCTGCAAGCGACACATGCCCCAGGTCACACTCTGTGACACACACGCTAAGACAACAACACAAACGTGTCAAGTGTGTCGGACATTTTTAACAAACACGGCGAAATCCTTCTTCTGTGTCCATGCCTCAGGTCTGCACAATTAGAACAGATCATGAGGTACTTCAACAACAATAACAAAACAACAACAACACATGGTTGCAACTGTTAATGAGAAAAAGACTGACTGTCGATAGCAGAGAAAATCTTAATATCTAGGTAGTAGTAAACTTATAAACTATATAAATATTCAATAAAGTCGCTGTAAGTATGGAACTAAATAAGGTAGTTCAGAAAAAATGAGCCCAAACACATCACTTTCCACGCGGCAGCAGAATCCAATCCGCTTGCTAGTCTTAACTATTACAGGATAAATTGCTATTTTAGAACCCAGAGGTGAGCGAGACATACTCATAAAGGAATCCTAGACGTTTTAATTTTTAATATGCGTGATAAAAGTGGAATTTTTAAAAATCTTTATTGCCTGAAAATGGACGATTGATAGTAATTTTTTCATCCCCTTCCCTCTGCTCTGAGCTGTGTCCGGGGGAAAATACCCATTCAGTTTCCAAAGCTCAGGAAATGCATCATGGATCATAATTTCTTTTTTTTGTTTTTCGAGGCGTGGAACCATTGCTATACATCACACTGAGGAACGACCCCATTACCAAACCACACTGCTCACACCGGCACTCATTACTAGAGAACTTGGAGTGATAATTATCGCCGCGAAGTATGTTCCCAAAATTCATAAATGCGGCCAGAATAACACTAATAACATGTTTGCTGTGTTTCCGGTGATGTGGGTTATGATCGAGTGGCGTGTAGAGGGGCGCGCTGTCAAGTGGGAGAGGGAGGAAGGCTGCTTGTGGTTAGAAAGTTGCAGCGATGTGCCGTATTGTGGGAAGTGTGGATGAGGAATGGAGACATTATGAAGTGAGGCAATGGAGCCATGTGAGGAAGGGAGAAAGCAACTAATGAAAGTTAACCTAGGAAAAAATAATGATAAAGGTTATTTAAAGGAAAGGGGATAAAGCATTATGAAAACGGGGATGAGGTCTTGAACGAGGATGGAATATGGAGTTCTTAGTTGAAGAGAAGAAAAAAATCTTGAAGAGAGGGGAAAATACAAAGGAACAGAATCATACGAACGAAGAGGAACTGAAATTTCCAAGTAATGAAGGATAAAACTTTATGGAGAGGGAAACAGGGAGATGATAAAGAAAACTTTACTAAGGAAAAGGGAATAAATCTTAAGATGAAAAGGGAATGGAAACTCTAGGAACTGAAGCTTTGTCAGGTAGAGGTTTCTAAGATTTTAAGGAAGAAACCAGTTCTATGGAAGTGAAGTAGAATTCCAAGGGGAAGAGAGACTCTAGATTTCTTATAGGAGGAACTGGAGCATTACACGTGGGAAAGGGGAATGAAGCCCTAAAAGGAAAAGGAAATGGAGTGTGTTTTATAAATGGAAGGAAATGAGGAGGGAACACTTAAATGAAGGAGAGAGACTTCAAGACAGGAGTTATGAGTATAAAAGTCAGAGCAAGAAGTATATGACATCATTTTGAGTATTCAGTGCATAACGTTACCTACAACATACTCTACCTGGCCCATAAAGCATGTCCACTGGCTTTGTACCGCTGGCCTGTATACAAGCTATTATTGTCAGCAATATTCATGCATTGTTATGACACGCTAATCTTTCTCCGTGTGTTATTACGGGCCGGAAAGTACATAGTCAGTGGTATTCTAAAAGTGCCATGACTTGGCAGGTTATACGTCATGTTATGAGACTCGTCCTCACTCTACTTCAGATCTCATGCAAAAAAGATCATTACCTCCTTTTGCTGATTAGCTCTGAGCCAAACACATGCCTTAGGCACAGGTGAGAAAATAGAAAATTCAACCTGTGTGCTTTCGAAAATTAACTATGACTGCCTGTATGAACTTCAAGTCTTTCAAATTGCTAGAAAGTGTCTCGCATGAGACTATCCAAGATGGAAACAAAAACAGAAAAGGTATACATAAACTGAGGAAATTTATTGTGCTGAATCGCTAGAAAATATATATATTGTATGAGTGAGCGGGAGGGGGCGAGGAAGAGTTGATGTAGGAGAGAAAGGAAGATTACTAGATTGTAGTTGAGAGTTGTGTGAAAGATGGCACTGGAATAGATTTGGTGTAAGTGAAAGTGTGTGAGATTTGAGGATTTGTGTGTTGCGTGGAAAGATGGGTGATACCTGAATGGAAACGAATAAATTTGCCAAGTATGATTAACTATGTCAAGTATGACTGAATGCGTGACGTGTTTGTGAATGTTAAAGTGTAAATAAATGTGAAAAATATGACCATATGTTAAAAGATACGAGCGGTTGTGTGGAGTACGTGGAGAGGTACGAGTGTATGGAAGAAATTAATAAATGACTGAGGTACAAGGGAATGATAAATGAGTGCGTGAATGAAATGTGAGTGGGTGGGTGTGTGAGACGCTAGTGAGCAAGGTGTGTGGGCCTTGCTAGTGAGTGTGTGAGGTATTAGTCGTAGATGTGTGCGAAGTTAGTGAATGTGTGTGTGTGTGTGTGTGTGTGTGTGTGTGTGTGTGTGTGTGTGTGTGTGTGTGTGTGTGTGTGTGTGTGTGTGTGTGTGTGTGTGTGTGTGTGTGTGAGGTGAGAGGATGGGTGTGGGGTGATTGGGTGGACGTATGAGAGGTTAATAAGTGGATGTTGTTGAGATGAGCGGGTGGGTATGTGAGGAGTTAAGGACTGGGTGTGCGGAGTGTGAATGGGTGGGTATGTAGGAGACAAATTAGTAGGTGTGTGAGTGGGTGGGTGAGTATGGGGTGAGTGAGTGGATGTATAAGATATGAGTGGGTGGGTTTGTGAGGAATTAATTAGAAGATGTGTGAAGTGTGAGTGGCTGAGTGTGTGACTTCGTTGGTGTGTAAGGGATGAGTGAGTGGGTGAATGTGTGAGAAGTTATAGAGTGGGTGTGAGGAGTGAGTGAGCGGGTGTAAGTGAATGGATGTATAACAGCTGAGTCAAAATAGGAAAGACAAAAACAAATGAGCAAGCGAAGGGAGTGTGCAGATAATGAGAGTGAAGCTAGCTGGTGGATTTGAGAAAATGGATGCGACTGTGGGAATGTGTGGGATGAATTCAGTGGTAGAGGTGGAGGGAGTGGGCTTTGTGAAAGGATTAGGGAGGTAGGTGTGTGTGAAGTGGGTGGGCGGGAAGAAGAAAATCAAGGTATTGAGATTTTAAAAAAAAATAAATACAATAAAAGCATGAGAATCTGAGAGTGTGAGTGTGGTTGGCTGAGGCGCTTATTGCCCATTCGTGGTGTGTGTGTGTGTGTGTGTGTGTGTGTGTGGTATATATGGACGGATTCTGCGGGTGTGGTTGTGGGTGTAGCTGTGGGTGAAGGTGAGATTGTGAGTGTGAATGTGGGTGTTGGTGTGGATATGGGTGTGGATGTTCATGCAGATCAGGGTATGTGTGTGTGTATGTGTGTGTGTGTGTGTGTGTGTGTGTGTGTGTGTGTGTGTGTGTGTGTGTGTGTGTGTAGAGAAGTGAGTGTGTGTGGGGGAAATTCACACACACACACACACACACACACACACACACACACACACACAGTATGTGTGGATGTGGGTATGGGTGTGGGGAAGAGTGGGTATACTCGGGTGTGGTTGCGGGTGTGGGTGTAGATATGGATGTGGGTGTGTGTGTGGGCGGCCGCTGCTTCCTGCCACCCAGCGCCACAATGACTAGCAACTTCCTGCCTCGCCGCCATTACCCGCCCACTAATTCCGCATTACCATTCTTGCTGCTTTACAGGCTAGACCCCCCCCCCTCCTCCTCCCGTCACCCTCCTCTCCTTTCCCCCCTCCCTCCTTTCCCCCTTCCCTCCCCTCTTCCCTACTATCTTCCCTACTGCACCCCTCCTCATCCCCTCCTGCCTTTCCCCTCCACTCCCGTCCCTTTCTCCTTCCTTCCACACCCCTCCATTCTCCCTTTCTTCCTTTACGCCTCTCCTCTCATTCCTTTCTCTTCCTTCTACACTCATCACCCTCCATCTCCGGCCCTCTGTGCCCCTCCTATTCCTCACAACCCTCTCCTCCCACCTTCTCCTCTCCTCACTCCTTCCTTCTCCTCCTATCCTTCCTTCTCCTCCCATCCTTCACTCCCCTCTAATCCCTTCCTCCCCTCCCATCAGCACACCTATCCCTCCCACTTCTCCTACCATCAACACACCTCGCTCGCTTTCCCTCCCTCTTCTTCTCCACTTTACACTCCTCTCATTTCCATCCATCCCTCCTCTCCCCTTCATCACCCCTTCTTTTCTACACCCTCCACTCCCTTTCTCTCTCTCTCTCTCTCTCTCTCTCTCTCTCTCTCTCTCTCTCTCTCTCTCTCTCTCTCTCTCTCTCTCTCATATTTGTTCATATTTTCTTCCACACACGTTATTTAAATCTCCAACCAAGAATATGTTTCCCTTGCATTTAATCTCTCTCTCTCTGCTTCCTCAATATGAAGCTTTTATATTTCCGTTCGCTGTTTTGCAGTCTCTTATCCACCTTCCCTGTCTCTCTTCATCATGTCGTTTACTCCACTCTCTTCCCCATGTGTTATCTCTCCAGCTTGACTTCTCCACAGTCTCCCCCTTTCTCAGAGTTCACATTTTTTCCATCAGTACATTGTTCTGTAAGCCTTAGTTTCCTATTCCACACAACTTGTACCTTAATCATTTTTTTTCTTCTTGTTCTTTTCCTTGATCTGTCTACAGCACAATCACTTTTCCTTCTTTCTTCTTTGATTCCCCTCCTCTCAGTATATTTGTTCATTCTCCTTATAATTTCCTTCTATTTACCCCGTTTTTACTCTCTTCCATTGCCCCTTCTCAACATGTTTGCCTTCCTACCCGCTACTTAATTATTATTACTCTCTTCCTTCCTCTCTTGATATGGGTGGAAGAGCACACAACTCGTTTATGTTTTTTGTTTTCCTTGCACGTGGGAGTCTTCTTCTACCATAATTTGACATGCTGCCTCCATGAACTTCTACTGACGTGTGAAATCGAAACAGACAATCTAGTTTTGTTCATGAATGTGAATTGTTGTTGCTGATGTACAAGATGTACTACTAAATGAGGTAAAGCTCAAAATCGACATGAAAGAAATTCCATTTTACTTGTGCTGAAGGACCTACATAATTAAGTCAAGCGGTGTGTGTGTCTCTCTGTGCGTTTGTTCGTACGGTAATAGATATCGACCTAACTCTTTTTGCATTAAGTCAGGGTATATCCAGGGAGTGTCAGAAAAATACCAAACAAAAATTTTGGCAATCGGGAACGACGAAACGGCGCGAAATTGTCGAAAATCGCGACACGCAAAAATGTGACTATATTCGTGTGTGTGTGTGTGTGTGTGTGTATATATATATATATATATATATATATATATATATATATATACTGTATATATATATGGCTCTTTGGTCAGAAGTGGTTCTTGTGGCGATTTTTTTTTTCTTTTGACTTTTCGGTCAAAATTGGTCATTATGGGCTCAGTAAAGGTATGGCAACATTCGTGATGGAAAGGCCTATAGCTTGTCCCGCAATTTTTTTCAAGCAAGCACTAGTATATTAACAAGGCCTTTTACTCATAGGAAGGTTCGTTTGCAGGTGTACCACTAATGGTATCCTTAAACTCGAATGATAACAGGACCCCTTAGTAGTGTCCATTGACTATGAGATTCTGTGCATGATAAGACTCCCTGCTGCCTCTGACTGCTAGTCAAGTGGGTGTCTGAGACTTGCTCAGTTTTTGCATGACCAACAGGCTACCCTTCGTGTTCAGGGAGTGTGGTAATTTAGTGTCAAAGTCTGGCACAGTGGTATTAAACATGTACACATAAGCAAACATACAAACAACGAAACAAACACACAAACACACACACTTATTATTGCTATTCTGGCTACCGAGAGGGATAGTCTCTAATCACCTACATTCGGTTGTCATGGGTATAAAAGGCGATGATTGTGTGCAACTGCCAGCCCTAGTGGCCCTAACTGTGGCCACTTAGCAGTAGTACTGAGCATTCCCATTTGAATTATTTTGAAGCAAAGAGATTGGATAATTAAGTCGGATTATAAACAAAACAGCAACACCTATAGTCCCAAACTACCCCTCCCGCCTTTGGGTAGGCTAAGCTTCCTCACTGTAGAGCATTTAAAGGTATATGACTAACTTATGCTCCTAGTAAAAACACATGAACATAAAATCTCGAATTGCATCTCGGGGATTCCGATCTGCGACTTGCACATGACCGTCACCTGTAGGGTACTTTTAGTCCACTAGACGTCTAACTCTGATTAATAACCTCATTTTCAACTATACTATTGACGATGAGGTTTGACGTATGTATGTAACAAAACAGTTCTTTCAATATATATATATATATATATATATATATATATATATATATATATATATATAATATGCCACACAAAGTATTCCACCAGCTCTTATTTCGCGAGCGCAGGTGTCATAATATCATTACAAAGTAAGCTAGTTCATTCAACAGATGCATCAACTTCTTGAGTACTATATTATGTATCATGGTTCGTTAATTGACTGTATGCTAAAGTAGAGCCAGCAAACTTTATGAACAGATATCAGAATGAAGGTTTTGTGCCTGTCCGCGTATTGGTTAAAGTCCCAAAGAGGTGGCTGGAGGTTTTTCTGTCATGTAATGGCACCAGGAGCGAAGGCCGTTCACCTACCGTAAATTGCTTTGGACTGTGGTGGCAGAGCCTCGGGTCCTACACCGTTACAGCTGTCAACCCCCGTCAGTCTGTTTTTTGTTTCAGGTCGCTGCATACAGACGAGTTGCTTCAACTTAGAAGACTCATCTTGTACTGAGAAGGTTAATGTAGGCCGTAGCTAACTCCTCCAGTTCGAAAAGTACACCCTATGCTGAGTCAAACCGCCAGGAAGTAATAAAAATAAAGCAGACATGACATACTCGGGTTCAGAGGGTTAAACAAACTTGACTCAACTTTATTCAACTAACCATAAGGCCATACCGCTGCGATGACGGACTACTAAATCCTTGCCAGCACTGGATGATTTCATTCCGCATAGGAAAGACCTCGTATCGAAGGGATTATTGAAAGTTATAGAGGTCCGAAAAAAAAAATGATAAGCGAGATTTTGCCTGTAGCTCTGTTTATTTACAAAAATAAGAAAATTAATGATTTCCTTCAAAGTAGTCCCCTTCTGAGTTGACACACAATTGCATTCGACGACACAATGTTCAGATCATTTCAGTAGATCGCCTTCAGTAAGGCGCTTGAGGATTTCGTTGTTTTTGTCTTTATAGCTTTAACCGACAAACTTTGGGATCACTGAGCATTAACTTGATATCTGGGAAAAAGTAGAAATGGCAAAAAAACAGTGTCAAGCGCACATGGTGGTTACTGGAGCACAATGGTGTTTTTATTAGCTAAAAACTGCTTCACAGACAGAGCAGTGTGGACTGGAGCTTTGTCCTGGTGCATACCCGACAGGGCCCCTCAGCAGCCTTACATAAGACCTGCGGAATTGCTTTGAACAGTGGCTATGTCATATGCACTGGGTGTTAAAGCAGAAAAAGACTACGTGTAGTTTGAAGGCGATCATATCTGATTTTCTTATCTTGGTCAATAAAAGGATTTACTGGCACATCTCTTTCTTTCGGACATCTTAGTTAACCCTTCCAGTTCGAAATATCTTTGAAAAATTGATTATATTCATTCTGAGGCAACAACAATAAAGTAAAGAGGTAATCGCAGTGAAGGGGTTGACTTTAGCTCGAGAAGTTCTGACCGCACCAAGTCCAGCAGTTAGAAATTAGAGAAGCTGCTTCAAAATTCTGGGTACTGCAACTGACGACCCAATATGTATCATGCATATAAGTCCTTCACGACCATGACGTGTTATGTAGCTTAGTCTTGTTACCTACAAGCCCCTTAATTCAGCTTTGGAGAGACTTTTCCAACTGGATGGGTTAGATGTAGCTTCCTTTCCGTACCAGAAATCGCCCCCAAACTATATCAGATATGTCTCTTCTGCAGCCAGAAAAGGAGGGAAAGACTGAGAGAAATCAAATGCAATACAAAGTTCCCTCTTTGAGCCCGGGTGGCCGTTCTTCCCTTATCCATAATTCATACATCTTTCCTTTTACTACTCCAAAGTTAGCTGGAACTGGGCACGACACACTATTTCTCACTGCGGAGGTTCTAAAAGAAACCATTCTCACAGCAACTGGGAGCGTTACATAACACGTTTTTAAGACTAATTGTGGAATTACTTGATATTTCAGCTCAGGTTTCATAGAGACTCTTGTTGTGGCATGGAGCTCCATAGTTTTGTTGTACTTGACCCAGTCTTTCATCTCCATACTTTCTTCCGTTCTGTATATCTGTTTGTTTTTTAGATTTCGTCCCTCAGCATTATAATTCCATGATTTTTACTCTTTACTCTGTCTGAATATTTGTTCAGCATAATGTGTTTTGTAATATTTTATATAGGTAACTGCTTCAGTTATATCCTTACAGAGCCGCTCTCTCCTTCCCTAACTCTATTTAACTGTCCTTATTCTCTTTCCGCGTCCCCTCTTTTCTCACCCTCACTCCTCCACACACTTCATTTAAAATGTCCATAACCTTCCTCTTTCTGTCTATTCCCTCACTCATGAATTAGTCAAATTGTCGTACCTCTCTTAATACTTCAGTTCTCTTACTTCACATTTCCCTCTCTCATCCCCTCTCCTAGTTACTTTATTAAACCATCAGTATTTTTCTTGTCGTTATTCCGGCAATGTACGATAACTTTTGTTAGTATATTGCTTCTGTATGCTTCACACTTACGTCTACCCAGGCTCAATACAAGTAGACACACTAATCTCATTGTCCTACTAATGATCCATCCATTTACAACTCGCTTGGTGTTCAGAATACCCTTATAAACTGTCCTCTATATTTTACCCTTCTTCTTTCTCCTGCTTCGTATTCTCCGTCTTCTTTCTGCTCCTCCAGCACCTACTGTAAAACAGCTTACAGCTCATTTTCCTCAACAGTCTATCCTGCGCCGTCAGTAATTTCTAATCTCCCTGTTTTTCACCTGAGATGAACCATTCTTTCGTTCTTCTGTTCACGTCTATCTCTTCCATCTTATCCCCTGCTGCAGATTCTCATTATGTCTGTGGCTACTCTTTTGTTCCGAAGGAACGCTTGTGTTAATACCTGCCTCTCTTGCAGTTTATATTCGCATTTCTCAGTACATCATTTATGTTATTTTGTCTCCTGGACTTGGTTACGATTTTCTTTGATATCTGATATAGAAAAATAGACATTTTTCAAGCCTTTCCATGAATTGACGTCATTTTTATCATATTGTTGTTGTTACCGGGCAATTTTAAGGAACTCGAGAAAGCAATCTAGTAGCGACGGGGTTGATGAAGGCTATATGCGACCCCTTCAGTTCGAAAATCTCTACTAAGTTTTAATCTAATAGTGTTGGGGCAGCAGTAAAAAACTGAATTAGAAATATACCATCATGTTCAAGAGGTTAACTCTTTATGTATCTAATCAATCGAAAGTAATACCCCCAAAATATATCTTTACCACTTGTACCTCGCAACGTCCTAGAAGTTCTGATCTCTAATTTTCCCTTCCTATCCCCCTGTGGTAATCCTCATTTCTGTCCCTCCTTACCCTTCTTCCGTCTGCCTTTCTCCTGCATGCTCGCTCGCCTCCACACTTGCATGATGACTGGAGCTTGGAGGCAACACCAGCCACCCACTAATTATATATGACTCCACCATTATCAACTTACCACTTACCCACTGCCTCCACTACTTTACCACCACATAAAGCACACCACATACGACACTCCACTTACCCACCACATACCACATACCACACGCCACTTAGCCACCACATGCCACAAACCACTTTCCCACCACACACCACAAACCACTTTCCCACTACACACCACACGCCATTTTCCTATCACACACCACTCACCACTTTTCAATCACACACCACTTTCCCACCACGCACCACTTTTCGATTACACACCACTTTCCCATCACACACCACACACACCTTTCCTCCCATACAGCACACACCACTTTCCAACCACACACCACACACACACAAGTTTCCCACCACACACCACACGCCACTTTCCCACCATACACCACTTTTCCACTACACACCAGTTTTCCACCACACACCACTTTCCCACCACACACCACATACCACTTTCCCCCCATACAGCACACACCACTTTCCCACCTTACACCACACACCACATTCCCACAACACACCTCTTACCCACTGCCTACCACTGCCCACCACACACCACATACCACTAATCCACCACACACCAGTAACCTACCACACACCACTTACAAACGTCACACCACTTACCCACCACACACCATTACCCACCACTCACCACCCACCCACCACACATCTTTCACCCACCACACCACACCACTTACCCACCACGCACCACTTACTCATCACACACCACTAACCCACCAAACACCGCTTTACTAACCCACAACATACTACTTACCCACCATATACCACTTACCCACTGTACACCACACTACTTACCCACCACACATCACGTACTCACCATCCACTGCACACCTTCAACCCATGCACTACCCATCACTCACCACTTACCCGTCATGCACCACTTACCCACTACACACCACACGTCACTTACCCACTACCGCACACCACTTGCCTATGACACACCACTCAGTACACACTATTAACCCCACAATCATCATCAGGAGCAGCAGCCAACGCCCACCTGCTCTTCCCCTCCACCCCTACACCTCTCTTATACGTCCCACAATGCCTCTCACCACACCATTGTCCCCTTCCACAACACAGCATAGCCAAACAACCCACCATAACCTATTACCCCCCCTCACCGCCATCACATCTTTATATTTTATTCTTACTGCTACTAGACGGTCATATTCAACTTAGGAGTGATTTTCTCAATTGGAGGGGTTACCAGTAGCCTTCGTTAACATTAAGAGAGTTCTCCCCTGGATTATATCAAACCCTCTGCTCGCTAGCCAAAATAATATAGTTAATACACAGTCGTAGTGAAGGAATTACCATAGTCGTGCCGCTAGCAGTCGGACAACATTATAAGTAAATATGGCCAACGCGTCTACCTCATTCATCAATCACGTACTCCCAGAATCCACAAACATTACCCACCACGCCCGTTCACGACCAGCATTCGTTACCGGACATCATCACGCTCCTTCAGAAGTCGTATAGCCACAGCAATCAGCCCTCTACAATTACCATCCATATTACCAGTCTATCATACACAAATACATTAATCATACAAAAAACAAAAGCTACTAATCAGTCTTGCTTCTCTGTCTCATCCCACTCTATTTTTGTCATTTTCCATCCATTTCGTTGCAGAAAATTAAATATAGCCTGTCCTTGGGGGCTGTATTCTCGTTATATATTTTAGGAGGCTCTCTGACACCCCTTCCTCAACGGTTTATTGCAGCATACGGCGTGCTAATGTTTGCTTGTGCTTTATTTCTGCATTCTGTCTCGGTATATAAAGGGCATGAATTACTAACGGCATAATATTAAGACATATGCCCGATATATAGATAGTTTCCTAATCCTGTGAGAATAAGTACCAAGATCTTAGGGTTACTTCATGAGACAAGGCATCTCTCCGATTTTGCCCCCTCCTCCTTCCATTAAACAAAAGCTATGTTTCTTTGTCATCTCCCATAGCTGTACTGTTTACTTCTCTTTTTGTTTCATTAAATTCAGTGCAACTTGCTTTAAAAGAGGGTTATTTCGCGAAACAAGACATCCCTCAGGCTCTGCCCCAACCCACCAACAGTGCCTTCCCCTCCCCTCAAATCTAGCAAATCTGTCAATTGTAAAACTCCTGCGTGTTTTATCCAGCGTTAAGTGGCTGATAATTAAGATGGACGCCCCCTAGTTTGTTTTTGCCGTGCGCGAGTCTGGCTCCCTCTGTCATTACACGCCCGGCTGCCGCTGAGCACGCCGCCGCTTTTCCCTGTTCCCTCCCGACGCACTGCTTAACTCACTTAATCTGCACGCATTTTTGTGTGTAGGAGTCACCGTACGTGTGTGTGTGTGTGTGTGTGTGTGTGTGTGTGTGTGTGTGTGTGTGTGTGTGTGTGTGTGTGTGTGTGTGTGTGATTCTCCATATGCTGTTGTGGTCGGATCGGTGAGCGCACTTTATAAAAATTTGTGGATGTGTGTTTATTTCTTTGTTTACTTTAAGATACAGACACGAATTATTCAACTCTGGAGACTTTTCGAATTGGAAGCGTTGCATATTGCTTGGTTTTACCTCTTCACCAGGAGAAATCTTTCCTAAATTTCAATAAGCTCGTTCTGTGGTAACAAGTATAAAAGACAAAATATGTTACTGCAGTGAAGAAGCTATGACATTAAAGGTTCGTGGTACCCCCACTAGCAAACTAAAGGATGATTTTAAAAAGTCAGCGACAATTAAACAAGCTACTTAATATCAGAACATACTTTAACAATAATAGTTAGCTGCTGTAAACCACGAGAGAGACAGTACTATTACACTTGCTATTTCCAAGTTCCTACACCAAAGGTCAAGATAACAGTGAAGAAATATGATGTAAGACCATCTGCATGGTAAGGAACCCTTGTTTGCTTCTTAAATAATCTGTAACTGATCCGCAGAAGGGGATGACTCATCGCTTAAACAGGAGGTTAAAGATCCCCTCACTCTCGCCTTCTCCATCAGCTCAAGCCTTCGTTTAAGATGTTTCATTAGATTACGACGACCTTGATTTCCAACCAATCAGCGTCAGTCGCTTTTATTTATATATGTGATAAAAATTGTAATAAAACCTCAGTAAGGTACTAGCAACAGTATTTTTGAGATACAGTACCTCAAATTCAGGCTGTGAGGAGGGCACTAGTTGCCCAGTGGAACCCTTAAAACTGTATACCTCTAATTTGATAATGATTGTGGGTACGACCACTGAGTAAAACTACTATTAAATCTAATCACACCGTCTGTGAGTAATCTCTTATTGCTGGGTACTTTTTTCTAATTATAAACTCTGGGCAAATTCTCTTATTTGATATTTTTCCTACTCTTTCTGCTGACAGCACCTATTTTCGGTCGTTCCATTTAACCAGAACAGGTATGTATATACCCTCCATTAATTGAAAATAGTAATATATATATATATATTTATTTATATATTTATTTATTTATTTATTTATATAACTGTAGGCAAACAGTAATGCAGAAAAAAATTATATTAAACCTAGAAAGCAAATATGCATCCTCGCCTGTGCCCTCCACTCATAAGGATTAGCATGCATGAAGGGGATCCTGTCGGAAGGATAAATGAGTATGGACACTGGGGCAGTTAATTACGGTACTCTCAAGAACTAACCACCGACCTAATTGCTGGTAATGGCTGGCCTGGAGGTGCGAGGTGACATGTGGAGCAGATCAGTGCCTGGGGGTGGCGCCACTGTACACCACCACTGCTCTTAGTCCCTCTTACCCACACCAATTATAGCCTGTAATAAGAGGGCACAGACGCAGGTTAGGAATGAGGGGGAGAGGTTACATGACGGCATGGGGAGTGGATTGGGGCCCCCTGGAGGTTAGGAATGACCGAGGGAATTAAAGGTTAAGTGTGAGACGGGGAGCTTACATGACGGGCCACTGGGCGAGTAGAATAAGGTCAAATGGAAGTTAGGAATGATACAGTTTGGGTACAAGTCGAGGTGCTGGATGAGTAAATGAAGTCAGTTAAATTTCAGGAATGAGACCAGTATAAAAAGGAAAGAAGTGGGCAGCTGGAAGCCGTGAATGAAATGTGAATGGTACATGACGGGGTTTGCATAATTCAGTGCGTTGAGCACAGAGAAGCTGTAAATGAAAGTAATGCACTGGAGGGGTGGTGGAGGAGTACATTTCACCGGGAAGTTAAAGGAGGTATGAAACCGATCGTTAACTGACGGTGTGATTTGTGGTCAAAATGGAGGCAGTTACATAGCAAGAATTATACGTGACAAAACGCAAGGGAATCTGTGGGACAATCTGGATTATGAGAATGAGACGGAAAGAATTAAAGACAAGGTGCTCAACAGCAGCAACTCTAACCAGGGTAGTTATCCTTGATGGTAGTTGTGAACTGAGAACGCAAATATTTTCTAAGCAAAAAAAAAAAATATAGTAGGAAAAGGAGGGCAGTTGTACCACACAGTGACATCTAACAGCTCCGGCATTGACTTATTCAAAATATAGCTTGTGAGTGCGTGGCTGGAATGCATGTGGCAGGAACAGCTGAGAATATTAGACTGGGACTTTGGCCGAAATTTTGTCGGAGGAGGGAGCTCCCTAACACCTTTTCCTAAGCGATTTATTTAGCTTATCACATTTTACTGTCCTCTTCAGTGTTCTATAAATCCATCCAATATCACCATACTTTGCATAAATAACATACAAAACGATGTAAGCGACACATATTCAGAATTAAATAGCTAAGGAAGAGGTGTTAGGAAACTTTCTTAATCCGCGAGAATATGAGCCTTGCTGTGTTTCTGGTTTAAGTGAATTACAGTAATATGAAAGGATTAAGTGCATGGGTGCTGGAATGCTAAATGGATCACGGCTGTGGAGCAAGGTGAAAAAGTTAATGATGATGTGTGTTATCATCAGCTGAGGGAGTAAAGATAAAAAATTGTGTGGGCCATCAGGAAACTTGACTTACAAATATATGTGCGTGTTTATGTAGGTAGAATTAAGCTCCAAAGAAAAGTGGGAATTATAAGTATCTGAGACTTTTGGTGCATATGAGGGAAAAAATATATATATATATATATATATATATATATATATATATATATATATATATATATATATATATATATATATATATATATATATCTTCAATGAGTTAACGGCCTTTTATCGAATTGTCGCTACTACCAGACAAATTTTTCAACATAGTAGCTCTCTAACTATTACCAGCATTGGGGTATGATACTGAAATTTAGACGGCATGTAAGAGGAACAAGAGGCAAAGACAAGAATGGCGGCAGTAAGGATGAGTCTCCGCTTACCGTAAGCTTACTTACTCGTCAATATGGCCATCAGTTCCCCTGGGGCGGGGGGAGGGAACCGATGGCCATATTGACGAGTATGTAAGCCAAGTAATGCAGTATATGACAAAATAAAGATGATAAGAAGTAGACTACACTTCGATCACCTGACCTCTCTGCAATCGGGAAAAAAAAAAAAAAAAAAAAGACTGAGCAGTTGCATAAATTCATGAACTGGAAAAGAACTTGTCCACAGAGGAAATGGAAAGATGAAGCAAAGGAGCGCAGCCCGAGAGAGAGGAGAAAAAAATGAAATAAAGGACTAGAGATAAACCCAGATAAGGAGATATGAAGGTCTATCATTCTCTATAACACTGACAGGCAACAGACTGGCAGGAGCAAAAGAAACATTTTATAAATGAGAGGCAGAAGATGCAAGATATGGGGACTAGTTTATAAACAGAACCCACTGAAATCAAGTCAGGAATATGGAGAACATAATGGATGACAGAGAAATGGAAATGAAATTCTTCTGGAATTAGAAAAAGTGTAAGTGTTCCATAATACACTCTATCTGGACTAGCTTCTACAATCCGATTACTTCTTGTTTTGTTCTTGTTATCTCCAGATTATTTTATTTAGCTTAGAAATTTTTTCATAGAGATTCCTCCAATATCTAATAAAATTCTCTTATGGTAACCTGAGAAAGTAATTATACGACTTCGACTTGAAGGAGCGAAAAGGAAAGTCAGAAATGAGGGTCGAATTCGCCAAGAAATGGTAAGTAAAGAAAGTGAATGGCCGCCTTTCTTGCCTTTCTTAAACCCCCGTCTAGTAACAGTCATCCATTACTTACTATTGGAACTTAAGATGTAATTATTTTCAGGTTGCGTGTTTTACCGAATTACGAATCGGTGGGTACGTAGGCGAAAGCCCTCTCACTCATTTTTTTGCAATTAGGTGTCAGATTATTATTACCCAAGATATATCATGGTACAATGAAATGCAATTACGTTTGTTTTCCTTGTTCCCACAGCCGGACGTGTAAGGTTCAGGTGAGGCAGTATCCAGGTCTCATAAATCTCGTTGAGGATCGATATCTTCCTGAGGTAGTTTCCAAGCTGTCAGTCTCAACTACAGTCAGAGTGTCTTTACATGAAATGATAACATGTTGCTTCCACCAGTGCCTCGTTTTGGAGAGTTACGGAAAGCGCTAATTTTGGAACGGTTTTTCCATTGTGCTGTTTTCCATTTGTATTGTTTATGAAGAAAATCATGCTTTTTTTTCATACAGAATATTTTTCATTCATTTACATATCAGGGCCAATTTGTGTCACAGTCATTCCTCCATGAAGCTAAACTTACGGTCGGTTAATGCAAAAAAATAAAAAATAAAAAATAAATAAAGCACAGCAGTATCACTAGCAACTCGAAATGCGTTACCAGATTACTGAGAGCTTTGTGGTGGGTAGGAGAGGGCGTCGTACTGGGAGTGTGCTAGTGCATGCTGGAGGTCGGGTAACGAGTGTCTAATGAGGGGGTCAACGAGGCGGTAATGACGGCCTAATGAGTGATTGTGGGAGAGCGCGGGGGAAGCAACACAGGGAGCTCCTTCAAGGGGTGTGTGAGGGGTGGAGCAGCTGTCTTCCCCACCTGCACCGCACAGACCTCCTCTCACCACATCCTTCAATATCTCACCCACAATACGCAAGGGTCCGTATTCTCATCAGTGTAAGAGACTTCGCAGTACACTTTCTTTAGCAATTTATTGCCCACGTTAGACTGTACTATTCACTGGTACGTCTTGTGTATTTTCTAATACACTGTGAGCCGTATTCTTTTAGTACAGGAGACTTCTGAGCATTTATTTCACGGCGCTTTATTATCCATATTACACCTTGATATTGTTTACTATGTCATTCATAGTTTTTATGTCGACATAATAACCATCAATAACGAAAACAGGATATTAAGGTACAGTAGGCAAATTAAAAAGCTGAGGGATATGCGTTACGAAATCCGCAAACCAAGTATACCAAGGCCTGGTACTTCCGAATTATTAATATATCTTTAGCTCTCATTGTGTCACCCTGATATTTATTTTTGAAATAGCGATGTCATATGTAATTACAGTAAACTACGCGGTCATTCCTTTAGTCAAAATTACGTTAGTTCTGTTCGATTTCCTGCATTGATCCATACAGCAGTTATCATTGCAGTTTCTTGGATAGTCTTCCCGATATCCAATATTGTCCGTCGTGTAAATTTATGCAAAAGAAGAAAGCTTACATTAATACTAATCGATCACACACAGGCCATTAAGGCATGCGGTTAATTTTTGCTAAATCCCAGTCCTTCCCACGATCCCGACCTGCAGCCGTCAATCCAGGTTCCCAGTTAGAATGCTGGTGAACGAAGGCATGTGAGATACAAACTGAGCCCATCAGTCTCACTGATCAAAGAATTACTCGTATAAACAACATAATTATCATACCAAACGAGAAGGAGAAGTAGAGTGTGCAACACCCTCACCCACTGATTGACCTAAGGGCCGAACATATGACTGTGTCATGTAATCCTGACCTTCAGCCGATTGCTCTCAAAAGAGAAATACATCACTCTTGTGTGACTTTTAACACTTCCACTAAGTTTGGTCCATATAAAGATCAAAACTGTTAAGTTGCACTATCATGTGACTTTGACTTTTGACCTTTTGTGACACTGACCTTTGATTGTTCTCAAAATCTAATCCTGTCGTTCTTGCACCACCCTCGATCTTTCAACCTAGTTTGGTCTATATCATGTAAAAACTGCTTAGGTCGATCATCCTAAATCTGACCTCACTTTGGCCTTTACCTTTGACCATTTTCTTTTAGCAATAGGTTAACTACTTGGCTCGCCCTTTACCAATCCACAAAATTGGGTTAAAATTGGGTTAAAAAAAAAAAAGTTTTCTGTTTAACATACACACGCGCGGGCGCGACAATCAACACACAACACAAGCTCTCGCTGCTGGTGCAATTACGAGTCCTTTTTTAATCACTGCTTTTCTTTGGCCCTCACTGTTTTGTTATTGGGTGTTTTGTGCCATAAGTACACTGTGATTTACGTTTTCTGTTTTGTAGTCATGCACGTGATTTCACTGGATATTGACAACTATGCACGTGGTTTCATATGATATTGATGACTGTGGAAAGGAGGGAAAAAAAATCCTTATTAGCGTACTCCAATGCAGATCAAAGCAAATATTAATCGAACTTGCGCAACAGAAAGAGCAATAACTTGCTGAGTTTCTGAATTTCACTGACTCTGATTCTTGATGGCCTTTGACCTTTTAGAAAGGTAACACTGCATTCACTGAGTATTTGTGGAAAAAATTAAGTATGAACATTCGACTGTGTTGTATACTGACCGATTATTTCCTTAGCTGTCGAAAGCTGTTTTGTAACATCTTTGTAATTATGGTCAAAAGTAGGCAAATTTAATCACCTGAGAGAAAAACCTCCCTAAGCAGAGTGCAGAAAGAATGAATTGTATAAGATGGCAGTGTAGCACCGAGAATATTCCAAGTACATTTTATGTACTGTAATATGAAAACAAATACAAAATAATTTTCTGCGTCACAATGCAGGCTTCAAGTCCAACATGCTAAGAAGGGACATTTTTTCATAGCATTCTTAAGTGCAGATAACTCCTGCAGGATGAAATATTATTTTTGGCTGTGCATCTCAGCCATAGGCACTGCACAGTTTTAAATGCAAGCTATACAACAGTAGAACCTATGGGAACCACACGGGAGGAAAGAACGAGGGAGACATGCATGAGAGATACAAACCTCAAGGGAGAAAAGCCACAAGGGAATGAAACTACGATGGAGGGGACCCCGAGGGTGGAGTACAACATGGGAGAGGATCCACAAGGGAAAAGAGCCATGAGGATGGCAATAGAGTGAAAAGAGGTGACCACAGAGGAAATGGATTGAATGGGAAGAGGATGACAAGAAAATAAAGCTTCAATTAACAAACAAAAGGAAGACTGGGGAAACAGACTTAAACAAGGTAAGGCTGGACCCTAGAAAGAAAATGATTTAATATAAGAGTAATAAGTAAATACCACAGAGTTGAAAGGTTGCAAAAGAATAAACATTAAGAAAAAGATGACAGAAAGGAAATACAGCGAAAGGTGGTAATTGGGAATAAGAGCAAGAGAGTACAAACGAGGAAATGTCAATAAGGAAGGAAGGAGCTCAAAGGAGACGACCAGGAAAGACAGACTACAGAGTTAGAAACTATTAATTTCTGCAGCTCGAGTACGTCATATTCATTTCATTCTTGATAGCATCAGCGATTATATTCAGCTTAGGAAGGAATCCTAGTAGTCAGAGGGTTAATGAGAGTTGTATCTAACCCATGTAGCTCAGAATGGCCATCCTATTTTGGGCGAAATTATTTGGAAACAGCCAGAATAAATTAAAATATACGTCATCGGATTAAATGGAAGAAGAAAGAACACACTGAGGACAGCTGCCAGGAAGAGGGGACCACGAAATAGGTCAGAAATGAAGCGGTCAAATATGAATAGTAAAATATTATTAACAAAAAGGGGTTTTGAACCATGTCAGGGGTATGGAAGCGAGGGGTCAGCTTGAGAGAAGACATATAAAGGAAGGGACGACTGGTATAGGTAGAAGGCAATATAAAAAGCAGTAACAACAACAAAAAGAAAAAGAAAGAAAGAAAAAAAAATAAAGACCAGGGAGGGGGAGACCACGTATAGAAGGAACGACTTGAAAAGGGAAAGGAGAGGAACGCAAGAGGAGAAAAGGATGGGAGAGGTACGCAAGAGGATGTATCGACTGGGAAATGGATGGGAGAGGAACACAAGATGATGAAGAGACTAAGAAATTGATGGAAGAGGTACGCAAGATGGTGGAACGACTTCGGGAGTGCTATGCTAGGTGAACACGGAGAGGACAATGGGGAGAGGAGAAAGCGAAGGCAAAAAGGGACAGGATTAGCAGACAGGTGAGAGGGAACACGAAAGAAAAGGATGACAAGGGAGGGATCGAAAAGTAAGAGAAAAAGGGAAAGGTAAGGCAAAGCAGAAGACGACGAGTAGGGGAGGTGTGCGCAAATGTGAGGAAGACCTAGGAGGGTTAGAGAGGAGGAGAACATGAAGGAGAGAGAAGCGAAGACTAGGGAGATGAAGACAACACAAAAAAAACACGGTGGGGAGGGGGAAGAGAAGACAGCGAGTGGAGCGGCTGGGGAGAGTAAGGGAGAAGAGGACAGTGGGAAGGATGGCTCGGGAGGAGAGGAGAGGGGAGAGGAAAAGATAGAAAGAGAGAGAGAGAGAGACTGTAGCACCAGCCAAGCAGGGCGGTACTCAGGTAGATGACAGGGTGAGCTGGAGCTCCCGTTTCATCAGCCCTTGGGACTAGCTCTTGACCATCCCCCTTTGCTGAACTTTTTCAGTGTTTTAGTAACACAGAGAGTAGGCCAGCATGCTCTCAAATGCAAGTTCCTCTAACTGTCAACACCAAACTAAATGCATAATACATATTTCACATCCTATTCAAAATACCCCCCACCAAAAAAAAAAAAAAGGAAAAAACATGGCATCCACTAACCAAGCCTGGGAGTCCTCAGAGGGGGAGGAACCATCAAAGCCCCCACCATCCGCCCTTCTCCCGGTGACGACCCAGTAAGATGCTTGGAACCATTATCTGACTCACTTTTCCTTGATTTCTGCAACATTCCCGGCCATTCCTTTAATTCTCTGTTGAGCACCACCTCTCCTTCTCTAAACCTCACCTTCTTTTCCTAACTGAGACTCGGCTGTCTGAGGCCACTAACAGCAAACCCTTCTCTGTATTCTCCTATTTTCCCTATACTCATTTCAAAGCCAAAGGTGGCTGTTGTGTATTTGTACGCAATATATTGCTCTTGTGTTCCTGAACTTGAATCTTCTGAATTCTCTGCTCTCTGGCTTCGGCTTTCCTGTCATTCTCAGACATAATATATTAGTGCTGTTTACTTATCCCCTAATTCTGCTGTCTGAAAAATTCTGCAACTATCGTACTTCCAAGATGGAACACATCCTATTCATCTCTCTCTTCTCTGAAATCTCCATTCTAGGAGATTTCAGTGTTCACCACCACGTTTGGCTCTCCTTTCACTGATCCACCTGGTGAACAAGCCTACATCTTTTCTATCCTTAACCCCTAAAGAGAGCACATTTCTCCAGAACCGTAATTAGGGTCCAATTTTTCGACTTTCTCGGACTGTAGTTTTTTTCTTACAGATTTCAAGAGCTTGAATTTACAGATTTGAAAATGTATTTCTCACGCTCTTATGTCCAGTGATTACCGTACTAGCGACCGTCAAAAACTTAAAGAAAAAGTCAACCCTTGAATCTTCCTGAGAATGGCTAATAACCATCCAAACATAACTGTAAACATTATAATAGATATTGATAATCATAAAACAAGGTGAAATAATGATCATGCAAGAAAAAAGTTTATAGTGGTGCGTAGCAAGCGAAAACCCCACGTGCCTGGAAACAAAGGGAAAGGATGAAGATGGAGGGAGTGTAGTGGTGGATGGAGGGAGGAAGGGAGGTGTTGGGGGTGAGGAGAAGTGGAGGAAGAGAAGAAGTATGCTTGCTATGCACACCAGCTACGGTATCCAAGAGGTATAAAGGGGTATGGGTGGTTGATAGGCCATAATGAGAAGACCCAGTGGGGCAGAGGTAGGCAAAGAGAAGGTGGGAGGAGTCACCCCCCCTTCTAGAGGCCCAATCAGGCCATACCCCACCAGATAACGTAATTCCCATTGGCTTGGTCCCATATACGTAATAAAAGAGGCGGTGCCACCTACCGTCAGTTTTTGGTAGGCTCTGTACCATCAACAGACATAGGACTTTATTCTACAGTACAGCAGACATAGGTCTCTAGGGGTTAATGACCTAGAGTAGCTTGTACAGCATCCTACCCGTATCCCTGACCGCCTTGGAGAAAGTTCCAACATACCTGACCTCTTCCTTACAACTAATCCTTCTGCTTATGCTGTTAATCTTCCCTCTCCGTTGGGCTTCTCCAGTCACAACCTTATCACCCTAACCTGTCCTGTTGCTCCAGTACGGCCTGTGAACCCTCCAAAGAAGCATCAGTTGTGGCACTTTGGAGCTGCTGACTGGGAGGCCCTCAGGCAGTACTTCTTTGATTTTCTCTGGAATGATTATTGCTTCCATGGCCAAGAACCTTCTGAGTGTGCCTTGCGCATTACAGAGGTTATTTTCTCGGGCATGGAAGCATACATTTCTTTCTCATATCCTTTGACTAATGCAAAGAAAAACTTGGTTTTATCACGCTTGTTCTAATGCTGTCCACAACAGGGAGAAAGGCTACACAAGGTACCAGAGCCAACACACTCCCGAATCTCATCTCTTATAATGCTTGGGCCCAGAATAATGCTAAGGCTGTTCTTCACTCTTCTAAAAATAACTTCTTTCATACAAAATAATCTGAACTCCTTAACTCGAATTCTTCCCGCTCCTTCTGGCACCTTGTCAAAAACCTTTCTAACAACTTTACCTCATCATCCTTCCCTCCTCTTTGCCCCTCTGATGGCTCCGTAGCTATTTCTTTTACTGATAAAGCAGAACTTTGCTCAGACTTTCTCATCCAGTAGGAAAATTAGCAGTAAGGCACAGATACTACATACCACCAGAATTTTTAATTTCCAATTTTATTTTGTTGGCAATGCAGAATGCTCGCATACAAGTGTTTTTTTCATAATAATATCACGTTTCTCATTCATTTAAGGTGAGCACCATGCCTAATAAGGAAGTCACAATATACACTGTGATGTTCGAATGTTTTGTGGTGTTGGCTATATACGTCAAGGGATGAAGATTTATCAGTTTTATATATATGTACGAATATTTCTTAATTTATACTTTTATTTGAATACTCCCAGTGGTCACCAGCAAAGGTAATAAAAGATTGAAAAGTTGTTTCACAAATAAAAACACACCCAGGTGTTTCCTTAGATGTTTCCCACACTATTCCTCTTATTGATTCTTTCTTGACAGATGGGAACTTGGCCCAGCCTCTGACATCTCTCACACCCTTCTTTCTTTTTATCCTTTCCTGAGTCCTCTTTACAGTCAGCCACGGCACATATAAAGTGTGTCAAAATGAATGCTGAGAAAGTCTGTTGGCAAATGTCCTTTGAGCTCTAGAGCCAAGACCTCATTCTCCATCTTTGTACAGCAGATATATCTGCCAATTTGACTTGACAGTAATATCCATGACTTTATGCTGGTGTGAGTTCATATAAAGATGAATACCAATATAGCTCCTTAGTCGTATTGATTGTTCTTTACCCTATACATAACAGATTCTAGCAAAGGTTATAATGGTTGGTATTTGTGAAATATAAGCAGTTTCACGCATATTGTCTCTTAATAATAATACTTTAGGCATATATTAACTGTTATTTGCATCTCAGATAGAGATGAGTTTCTCCTTGTATGAGATGAGAGATGAATCATAGATTCTTTGCCGAGTTTGTTCCTTTGCCCCTGTGATCTCTGTCCGTGGGAACCTCTGTCTTTTTGACAAAAATCTTTATTTTTTTTTTTCTTTTATTACCTTTGCTGGTGACCACTGGGAGTATTTGAATAAAGGTATAAATCAAGATATATTGGTATATATGTGTAATTGTGGTGTTCCTCAGGGCTCTGTCCTATCACCTACTCTCTTCTTTTTATGCATCAGTTACCTTCTAAGATGTACATCTAACCCTATCCACTCATACGCTGATGGCTCCTACTTTCACTTCTCCAGTCGTTTCATGCAGCATCCATCTCAGCAGTTACTTCATAAAACAAGGGATGAGGCTATGGAACAGCTAATGTCTGACTTGGCTCATGTCTCTGCTTGGGGTAAAAACAATCTTGTTTTTAATGCATCAAAAACTCAGTTCCTACATCTATCAACCCAACAAAATCTTCCACAGGAGTACCCTCTAGCTTTTAACAATATTCATCTCAATCCTGCAACATCTTTAAACATACATCGGGTTTCATTCTCTCAAGATTTTTCTTGGAAAGAACATATTACCCCTTTTGTAAAATCTGCTTCCAAGTGATTGAGTGTGATAAGCCGACTCCATACTCCTGCAGAGTTGTTGACTTCATACACGGGTTTTATTCGCCCCTGTGTAGAGTACAACTCTCATGTGTGGGGATGCTCCCCACATACAGCTCTTCTCAACAAGGTGGAGTCAAAGGCTTTTCGTCTCATTAACTCTCCTCCTCTCACTGTCTGTCTTCAACCTCTTTCTCTTTACCGCACTGTTGCATCATTATCTCTTTTCTCTCTCTACTTCAATGATCGCTGCTACTCTGAACTGTCTGCTTGCATCCTTCCATCACTACGGCGGGCGTGTAGCACCCGTCTAGCAACAAGCTCTCATCGCTTTTCTGTCCAGTTCTCTAATGCGAGAAATAATCGTTACTCCCAGTCCTTCATGTATGCAACAGGTCAACTCTGGAACCGTCTCCCTCCGTCTGTTTTTCCTCCTGCCTATGATTTCCAGTCTTTAAAATGCAGTGTGTTAAGGCACCTCGAAATGAACGTTCTTAAATTTGGCTGTCTGTTATTTTGTTTTGTTTTTTCTTGGAAAAAATTATTTGCAGGCACCTTGTCTTTGCTTCCTTTTTCCTTGCATTAAAAAAAAAAAAGTAGAGATTGGGAGGAGAGGTCAGAGAAAGGGAGGGAAGAGAAGAAGAAGAATAGCTGGAGAGGGAAAAATAATTGGAGGGAAAGATTTAGAAAGGAATAGGAAGGAAGAGTAGACAAAGGGATGGCTAGGGTATGGGGTGAGGAGAGAGGAGAGGAAGAAACAGAAGGACACGACCAGGGGTCAGGGTAGAGAGAGGGGCAGCGGGAAGGGAGAATGGAAGGGAGGAATGGGATGGGACGACATAAGAAAGCTAGATAGGGAGGGGAAGAGAGAGGAATATATAGAGAGGGATGGCTATGGAAAAGAGGGGAATGGAGGAGAGAGGTGGGGAAGACAGGAAGAGTGATGACTGATGGAGGGAATGGAGGGAAAGACAGAGAGAAGGATGGCTAGTGACGGAGAGGAGGAGACGGATAGAGAGGGATGACAAGGGAATGGAGAGGAGGAGACGGATAGAGAGGGATGACAAGGGAATGGAGAGGAGGAGAAGACGCAGAGGGGGACGAAAAAAGAGAGAAGTGGAGGGTTGGGGAGGGGAAGAGGGGTGTGGGTAGGGGATGGTCAGACAAAAGTGGGTCCAGTAAACCGAACCAAGGATGTGGTCTGGTGAGCCAGCATTCCTGGGCCTAGATCAATCATGTGCCGGACACAACCCTGCATCGTCCTGCTTCCTCCACCCCTCGCACATCTTTCCAACTTTCACCTGCGCACACACACACACACACACACACACACACACACACACACACACACAAACACTCTCTCTCTCTCTCTCACCATTTTTGGAGGTGACTCGTGACTTTTACTGAACGCATGAATGTATCCTCACCACCCCATAGTGAAAAGTTACAAGATCGTGCTTAACCTTTTTAGTTTTATAATACCATCTGCAACACTGAATCTACATTTTCAATACGCTGGTCAAACGCATCATCTGGTGGTACATTAGCGGGCCACATTCGCCTCTTCTTCACCTCTCCCCTCCCAGTTTACTCGGTCAAATACTCGTAAGTTTGGCAATTACACATGGCGTGTATATTCCATAGAATTTTTTACGCCCGTATATTTGGATGTGGCAAGAAGTAGCGTTGTGCTATGAGAGGCACTTCATTCACTGTTCTTGCAATACAGGTTGAAGTTGCAGCTTTGCATGTTGGCGCCGTCTTCCGTTGCAGGGATAGTTTCTTGGGCACATCTTTCGATTGAACTTAGGCTAAGTATCGTAACTGCACTATACTGTATATTCCTTCCACGACATCTTTTATAAATCTGAACAGTCTTTATAAACATCACTCTTTTGTGTGTGTGTGTGTGTGTGTGTGTGTGTGTGTGTGTGTGTGTGTGTGTCAAGTAATTATTCTACAGCTTAAGTTCAGTGTTTGAAGAGAAAATGTTTTATTATAAATGCTTTGCATGCATATACTCACTAGATTATAAGGAATATACTGGTATGCCATGGCTTCAACCATATTTGCCTATCCGCGTTTACCAAGAGTATTTAGAACTGAGATCGCTATCAGTTATAGTGTACTGACAACACAACATTTACTCTCATCTCTGAGACAGCTACTCTTTTCTTTCGGGCGCGGACGCAGTTGCAAGCAGGGTTCAAATTTCTGATTTGTCCATGCTTGCATGGTAGGTGCAGTAATAGCCTTTCTTAACCCAGTTTTGCTGACCTAGTCCCCAGCCATCGTGATCGTGGTAAGTTGCAGTGAACGAGGACAGTGTCTCGCATAAGAAACTATGATCATCATGTTTTGCTACTTGGATTTAAAAAAGAAAAAGAAGTAGAAGAAAGAAAGAAAAAAAAAAGAAAGACACCAGTCTTCTCTTACATCTCATATATCCCTCGGCAAGATGTGCAAAGAGACCCTGTCCATCTTAGAAGCAGTCACCACGTGGCTGTGTGGCAGTTCGTGGTTGTGTAAACAATAACACAAGCGTGTATCATGGTCCCCACCCCGTCCATTCATCAATATAGGGCCTCACTCACCTGTGCCAGTCATGCTTTATAATTAATATAGCTACGTCTAGGTGTCGTGACCACTGTGTTTGCTTCAGGTGACACCATAACTCCCTTATATGTGTCACACAACAGTTGTGTGTGTGTGTGTGTGTGTGTGTGTGTGTGTGTGTGTGTGTGTGTGTGTGTGTGTGTGTGTGTGTGTGTGTGTGTGTGTGTGTGCTTCAGGTGACACCGTAACACCGGCACATGTGTCACACAACAGGTATGTGTGTGTGTGTGTGTGTGTGTGTGTGTGTGCGTGCGTGCGTGCGTGCGTGTGTGTGTGCGCGCGCGCGCAAAGGGATCGTGAGGTATCAGAATGGGTTGGGAGCAGCAGGGATGGGGAGGTGGTGGGTTGTGGGAGAGTTCAAGACGAGTGCCATGATAAGAAGAAAGCAGGTGGGGAGTACCTTCTACCTGGGTCTGGCCGCTCTCTACACGCCACTACAGAGGTACCAACATGAGAGTCACTCCACCCTGTAGCCTCCCCGCGAATCACACAAAAAACAGACATGCAGGTAGCGGAGGCCAACGACCCGGCCGGCTCCCCTACCGGTTCCTAATGTAGGTGTGCTAACAGGACCACGGGAGGGCTAGGGGCGGGGAGAGTTAGGGGCAGGGGGAGTTAAAGGTTGGGCATAGGTATGGGTACGGCAAAGTTATGGGTAAGGTAGAATTATGGGTAGGACAGAATTAAGGGTAGGGCAGTTTTGGGTAAGGTGAAGTTATGGGTAGGACAGAGTTAGCAGAGTTATGGGTAGACACAATTATCAGGGAGACACAGTTACGGGGTTAGGAAAGCTACAGAGAAGGAAAGGGAGAATCAGATGTAAGGAGCAGTTGAAGGTACGGGAAAAATAAAAAGACTGAAAAGGCTGAATTTAGTAGTTTATTAATACAATGACATCAGCTACCAGACGATATTATTCATACCAAGAATGCTCTCTCGTAGAGAGAGAGTTATAGGGAAGACAAAAAAAAAAGTTACGAGAGTTATGCTTAGAAAAGCCAATGAATGTGGGAGGAAAAGAAAACAGAAAGGATGAGCAGGGGGTCCGGGTGACCGAGGAGACAAGATACTACAGAAGCAGGAAAGAGTAACGGTAGGGCTAATTCAGAAACCAGAAGTGGACGAGAACCATGAATGTAGGAGGCTGGCAAGGACTAGTGAATCAGAGGACGTATTCACACTGGTGTCTTCTTGTAATTACCAGACGATTTTATTAATCTATTATGGATGGGTCACTGGAAGCTCTATGTAACCGTCTGAAAAGTCTCACCTAACCTTAATAAAATCATCACGTATTAGCAAGAATTAAATAAAAATTTCTTCATCAGAAGGTCTTAGAGCAAGGACCGACTACGAGCAAGGACGAGCAAGGAGCGAGGACGAGCTAGGGGGGAGGACGAGCTAGGAGAGAGGACGAGCTAGGAGCGAGGACGAGCTAGGAGCGAGGACGAGCTAGGAGCGAGGACGAGCTAGGAGCGAGGACGAACTAGGAGCGAGACAGACTAGGAGGAAGAAGGGCTAGGGGCGGGGAATGCTACGAGCCGGGAGAGTAGGGCAGACTCTCTCCATTCCAACAGCTGCAGTTTTAATGCGGATGACAAAGTACCTCCTTCTGCTTCCTTCTTTCTCTCTTCCCTCCACACACTTCTTCCATACCTGCCTCTTCCCCGTCTTCCCCAACCCACCCTCACTAACCCACCCCACTTTCCCCCTTCCCCGCCCCAGAACCGGGTCTCCCAGGAGGGTCAGCAAGGGGTGGGGAGGGGGGAGAAGGGGAAGGGGTGCGAGAGGGGCATGGACTCGGGTAGTTTTTTACAGTTACCTGTACCCTACCTAGCAAGCAGGGGTCGACGCCCGCACCTCTATGTGACTGGGGGGGGGGGAGGTGAAAGAGGGGAGTAGGAATAATGAGGAATACATGTAGCGAATTAAGGAGGGAAGGCAGGTGGAAGAACTAGTAAGGGCAAAGGGAAGGATGGGTGAAGAGGGGGCAACAGTAGATATTTTTAGACGAATAGGAATAACACATAAAGCAATGAATATAAATAACGATGAGGAATACATATTATATCAAGAGGGAAATTACGGTAAAGAAGTGGAAAAAACAAAGAGTAGGACAGGTAAAGAGGATTAAGAGGAGTAAGAATTATAAACAAAGAACAACAAATTAAAGACTAACTGGAGTGGATAACGAAGGATACATACAACGGATTAAGGAGAGGAGGCAGAAAAAGGAATAAGTACGATCAGAGTGAAGGATAAGTAAAGGGTGAAGGGAAGGAATAGATATAAAGAGAAAGGAACAAAAGAAAGAGTAAGGGAGGTGTGCTTGAGTAAAATAACACGAGTAAGGAAGAGAAAAGGAAGCAACACCGAAGAAGAGAAGAGAGCAAGCGTGAAGAAGTAGAAATCTGTGAAGAGATGAGAACGTTGGAATAAAGATGAGGCAAACAACTAGAACTGAGCAACAACAAAGAGCCGAGGAAGTAAAGAGGGGAAGAAGTAAAGATTGGAAGGAGCAAAGAGGAGAGAAGTAGATGGGAGAGGGATAGTAATGAAGGGAGAGGGTAAAGAAGGGAGCGGGAGAGGGGAGAGGGAGTAAATAGGGGACGGATAAATAGAGGATTGGTAGAGTAAAGAAGAAGTAAAGAGAAGGAGGGGTAAAGAAGGAGAAAAGTAAGAAGAGGTGGCAAAAAAGGAATAAGTTAAAAGGGAAAGGGTTGAAGGAGGAAGACGTAGAGAGGAAAGGTAAAGGGGAGAGGGGTAAAGAGGGAAACAGGTAGAGGAAAGATGACAAAAAAGGGGAAAAGTAGAGAGGGGAAGGGTAAAAAAGGAAAGAAATAAAGAGGGGAGGGGTAAAGAGAGGAAGATAATGGCCAAAACAATGAAGGGGGGGTAGGAGTAAGAGGTGAAGAGGGGAGGGTGTAAAGAGGGGAGGACGTAAAGAAAGGAGTGCATAACTGGCGGAGTGGCAGTAACGAGATAAAGAGGGAAGGGGAAAAAAGAGGGGAAAGAGTAAAGAGGGGAGGGGATACGGAAGTAAACAGAGGAGAGGGAGTAAAGAGGGTGGGGTGGGCTCCTCCTTACCCCTCCTGCTACACTTGACAGGTGTTCCGTCAAGTGTAAAATCGTTACCATGCCTACCTTTGATACTCTCTCTCTCTCTCTCTCTCTCTCTCTCTCTCTCTCTCTCTCTCTCTCTCTCTCTCTCTCTCTCTCTCTCTTCCATCTTCCCCCCCGATTGAATGTTTCTAAGTATATAAAGAGATGATGGGATTTTTTTCTCCTTCGTCTCCCCCCCACCACCACCACACCCTCTCTCCCCCCTCACCATTTACAGCGACTCTTCTTATGCTCATCCCATCCCACAAACAACCCCTCCTCCCTCTATCTCTCAGCTCTTGCCTCCACCCACCACAGTCTCTCCTTATCTCTGTCTCGCTTACTCACTTATTTTCCCCACATTCTTTGCATCATCTTCTCCCCCCACTCTCTCTCTCTCTCTCTCTCTCTCTCTCTCTCTCTCTCTCTCTCTCTCTCTCTCTCTCTCTCCCCACAATCCTTACCTATCCCATTCGTCACTCGTATCTTCCCCATTTCTGCACCCATACACCCATACACCACCCTTCCTCACTCTCTTCTTCCGCATCATCACTTTTGCTTTTTGTTTACTTTCTTTGTTCTTCCTTACCTCTCACCTACCTCAACATATCAGTCCTCGTTTTTTTTATGTTTGAACTCTCTTTTACCATTTCCTCCATCTAAGTCTCTTTCTTTCGGTTTTTTCGCTTCCTGTAGTCATTCTCGTCGTGTCCGTACCTCCCTTGTGCACGCCCTCCATTCCTCCTCCTCCTCCTTTCCCACAGTGCTACCCTAAACCTGTCCTCCTCTCCTCTCTTTTGTATATCTTCCTCCTTTCCTCCCTCTGTTCCATCCTCTCCACCTCCTAATTTCCATCATCTTAATCCTTCCCCTACCTATATTATTCATACTTCTACTAACCTCATCAGTCTTCGCTCCTGCAGACCTCCCTTCCCTCTTCTCTCAACCTTTCTCACAATCAGTCTTCCTCTTGCCTCCCTCCGTCCCTCCCTCACCCTCTCCCTCCCTCCCTCCCTCCCTCCATACCTTCCAGCCCTCCCCAGTCTTCACCACAAACCTGCTCTCCCTCATTTCCCTCTTCCTTTGCCCTCTCCCTCCAACCCCCACTCTCTCCCTCTCACCCTTCCTCTTTCTCCAACCTTTCCTCTCCCCTCCATCATTTCCTCTAGCCCCTCCGTCCCTCCAACTATCCCTCCCTCCCACAGCTCAAATTACAGGCATACTCTAACTCTATCCCTCTTTTCCATTTTCCCTTCTCCAGTTCTTCCCTCCCTCCTTCCATAAACCCTTGCCACTCCATCATCCCTAACCACAAAACAGCCTGCCCTTCCTTGCCCTCTTCCTTCCTTCACTCCTCCTCAATCTTTCTCACCAACCGTCCTTACTTCCTTCTCTCCCTCCCACATATCCATCTCTGTCCTCTTCTTTTCCTTGAGTTTAGGTTTTCCCTTCCTTCCGTTCCTTTTTCCTTCTTTCTTTTTCTTCCTTCCTCCTCCTGTACCTCAGCTTCTGCCTTCATCTTCCGTCCTACCTCCTTCAGTTACTCTCTCCTTTCCTTACCATGTCTCTCTCTCTCTCTCTCTCTCTCTCTCTCTCTCTCTCTCTCTCTCTCTCTCTCTCTCTCTCTCTCTCCACTGCCTTCCTCAATCCACTCTTTCTTAATTCAGATATGTTATCCTCCTTTTCCCTCATCCTTCCCTCTCTCCCTCCATTCCTTCTTTTCCCCGTTTCTTCCAGTCCCTCTCTTCATATTCTACTCTCTCCATCTCACGTCTGACTTTCCTCTCTCTCCCTTCGTCTCTTCTTCTCCTCCCTCTCTCAGCTCCTTCCCCATCTTCTACTCCCCCTCCCTCATCTCATCTCCTCCTCCCGCACCCCCTCCCACGTACCAACAAGCCGTAAAGCAACGCCAAGCACTTGAAAGGGGAGAGGGTATGAATACGAAAATATAAACCCTGAAGGATGTAAACAGATTGGCCGGCAGAGGAACACAGAGATAGAGCGAGTACAGGAGAGGGAATGAGTGAAGAGGGTGATGAGTGCTATGTGATAGAATGAGTCCAGAGTGATGTTATTAAGAAGAGAAAACAAAGACCTGTAAAAGTGTATATATAAATTCTGAAAGAGTTAAGTGTATTGAAAGTGAGACTGTGGGAAAATGAATATGTAAGAAGTAGTAGGAGAATAAACAAGACACACACACACACACACACACACACACACACACACACACACACACACACACACACACACACACACACACACACACACACACACACACACACACACACACACACACACACACACACACACACACACACACACACACACACACACACACACACACAGGTGGGGGAAGGCCACGGGTCCGTGAGCTCAGCAGTTTGTGGGGAGGAGGAACTCGGCGGTGTAACGTAACGATGAGAGTATAAAAGAGGACAGAGGAGAAGAGTGGAGAAAAAGAAACGAGGGTGCGAAGGTGTAGGGGAGGAGGAGGAAATGGACGGTAAAGTAAAAACAGATAACAGGGGAGGGGTCAAGGAGAGGGGGTGAAAAAGGAGAGAGAGAGAGCGAGAGAAAGAGGATGGAAAAAGAGAAGGGGGGGACAGGAGAGAAGATAGAAAAACAAAAAGGAAGACAGGAATGTAAATATGAGAGAGAGAGAGAGAGAGAGAGAGAGAGAGAGAGAGAGAGAGAGAGAGAGAAAGGAAGTCTCTGAGTACCTTAAAAATAGCCAGCTCACAAAAAATAGAAAATAATAAAAGTTAAGCCAGGGTTTGAAGTTGTCGAGAGGATGAGCGGATAAAGGGTGGCTAAGAGAGAGAAGGGTGGAGGGTGGGTGGGAGAGATGTATATAATGATTTGGATGATGGGGACTGAGGTGAGAGGAAAATCTTAAGAGTGGGTGAAAAGTGTAAACCGTAGCATGAAAAGAGAGGAGGAAAGACTAGTAATGGTAGGAATGGGGAGAAAGATGTAAGAAGAAACAGAGTATTGGGATGGAATAGGAAGGAGCAGATGGGTAGAGACATAAAAGATAGAGAAGACAATGAAAGGGAAGAGGGCCGAATAGAAGGGTTGAGATATAACTATACAGAAGAAAGAGTAGGGAGGAAGATGCAAGGTAAGAAGTAGATGACAATGATGGGAAGAGAGTTTACGTGGGAAGAAGTGATTGCATTACAACGCAGATGAAGAAGGAAGGAGGAGAAGTTCAGCGGAAGGAGAAAATGCAGAAAGGTGGTCAAATGCCTTAGATGAAGAACAGAAAGGTGGTCAAATGCCTTAGATGAAGAATGAAGGATGTAAAAAAGTAAGTGGGACGGACGAGGAGCAAAAAACCGTAGAGCAGCCAATGACGAATGGGTTAAGAGAGAGTTGAACGGAAGAGAAAGACCCCAAAGTGTACAGACGTAGATTACGGAGAAGAGAGGAAGACCCAAAGGAGGATGGAGAGAAGGTGCAATATAATAGAAGTGATTGTAGGCAGGCAAGCACTGGTATTATTGATGGCAATAGGACTGGTAATAATGGTTGTGAAGACGGTAGCAGTGGTGGTAATGATGGTTGGTGGAAGTGATTGTGGCCGCAGTGGTGGCAGGGAAGAGAGTCAGAGGAAAGGGGGGGGGGGCGGGGTGCACCGTCTTAGGCAACTGCATAATGTGGGTAATAGTGGTACTTGCGGTGGTAACTGTCTTGGTTGTGAGAGCAGTGAAGATGATGATATTTGTACTGGTAATATCAAAGGTAATCCTGATAGGTTGTTGAGCTCGTTGTTATAACCTGAGCGATGGTTGTGGCAGAGATGAAAGTAGGGTGTGTGAAGATTATTGTTTTGACACTTCATAAAGTACTGCATTCTCTTATCTTGTGGAAGTTTCGCTACACCTCTTCCCCAGCGAAATATTTTGCCTGTTACACCTTTATATCCTTTCGAATGTTACGGATTATGTTACCGGGAACATTTAAATGACGTAACAGAGACTGCAACAGTATAATAACCACTCAAGCTGCCAAATAAGAAGTACTACGAAGTTTCCTATGCAGTCAAGAATATGAGTCTTAGCTATGGCAGTGTTGATGTTATTAGTAGCAGAGATGCATTCGTGCTGGCTGGGGCTGTGTTAAAGGCTGGTGTGATGTAAGTTGACAAAAGTTGTTACAGTAGTTCTGTCTGTTTTCATAATAACGTTATTGTTTTTACTGTCGCGGTTGTGAGGAAAGTGGCAGTTGTTATCGCTAGGATGTTGTTGTGAAAGAGGTTATGGAAGGTGTGGTGTAACTGATGCATGTGAAGACTGGCAGAGGATAAGTAGCAAATGTTGTTGTGGTTGTTGTGGTGGAGGTAGGAGGCCGTGGATGTGGTTGTTGTAGTGGGAGTGGCTGGGTTGCTGGATGATCTAGTGATCCTGTCTGTAATATAGTAGTGACTATAGCGTTTGTGGTGACAGTAGCTGTGGTTGTTAACGGGAAAAAAAAATGTTTTTGTAGTCGGAGTGTTTAGTGCTATGGATATTATGAAATGGCTGGTTGGCAGGTGTTGTTGTGAATGTGGTGAGTTAGGTGTTGTGGTGTGGTTGGGAGATTTTGTGGTGGGGTTGGCAGGTGTTGTAGTGGGTGTGGTAGGTGTGGTGGGGTGGTTGGTGTTGTGGTAGGGGTGGTAGGTGTTGTGGTGGGGACGATAGGTGTCGTGGTTGGGTGTGGTATGTGATGTGGTGGGGATGGTGGATGTTATGATGGAGGTGGCAAGTGATGTGGTGGGGATGGTGGGTGTTGTGATGGAGGTGGTAGGTGTCGTAAAGGGGGTGGTGGGAGTTGAGGTGGGTGTGGCAGGTGTTGTGGTTATGGTGGTAGGTGTTGTGGTTGGGGTGGTATATGTTGTGGTAGGGATGGTAGGTGTTGTGGTGAGGGTGATGGGTGGTGTGGTGTTTGTGGTAAGTGTTGTGGTGGGGGTGGCAGGTGTTGTGTTGGGGGCGGTAAGTGTTGCGGTGGGGTGGCAGGTGTTGTGGTGGGGTGATAGTTGTCGTGGTGGGGGTGGGGGTGTTTTGGTGGGAGTGTTTGGGTTGGCAGTTATGTTCGTGATAGCAGCTGCTGTAGATGATGGGAGGTGGATAATTGTGACGGTGGTGAATGCCGGTAGTGTGGGTTGTTGTGGTCGGCGTGGCAGATGTTGTTGTGGTTGTAGCTGCCCTGGCAATATCTGCAACAGCACCTCGTCCCACTTTCTCACGCGAGTTACGAGACAGATATGGAAATGATGGACAGTAAAACCCCTCCCGTCCCTTCCCCAGGCATACATCCACTCGGTTTTACGTCCTCCTGTTTCTTTATCAGGAGGCCTCTCACTTAGAAGCTGGATTTTCCTTTTTTTTTTTTTTTTTTTTTTTTTTTTTTGTGCGTGTGTGCCTTGATGTTTAGGTATTCATGGGTCTCTGTATATCTCTTTGTGTTCTTTGATTTCTTTGCCAGCCATTCCTACCTCCTCCGCCTTCACTAACCCCCCCCTCCTCCTCCTCCTCCTTTCCTTCTCTCCTATACTTTTGCCTTCTCTTCTTCCTCCTCCACCTCCTCTACCATAAACTCTCTAATCCCCCGGAGCGACCGAGACCCATAAAACTCTTCCTCCTCTTCCACCTCTTCCCCTTCTCCTTGCTTACTTCTCCTTGTTCTCTCTCTCCTTACGCTAACTCTACCTATTCCACGTCACCTTTCCCTTTCCTGTTACCTTCCGTTTTTTTATTATTGTTTATCTGCCTTTTTTCACTGGTTCAACTCCTTTAGATATCGTACTAACTTCGTTTTTCCTTATCCTATTTTTTCATCTTCCTACCCACCTTCCTTCCCTCTGCCTCTCCCTCTCTTTCCATCTTCTTACCCTCCCCCCCTCCATCGCTTTGTTCCCCCTACTTCTCGTTCCCTCCTTCTCCCCTCCCTCCTCCCCCACCAGCCCCTCGCTTTACAACCAACAAGCACTAAGCGACCAATCAGAGAGCGCGGAGATAAATGAGATCTACCCCCTCCCTCCTCCCTTCAGATCTCCCCTCCCTCTCCCTACTCCTCTAGCACCATCACCCTTTCTCCTTACAGTCACTACCCTCTCTCTCCTTCCCCCTAGCAACCAACCCCCATCCCTTTCCTTCCCTTCCCCTTACCCCCTCTCCCTTCCCCTGATCCCCTCCCTCTTCCTTGTTCCACCTGCTACACCTTCCTTCATCCTTTATAACTCCCTGCTTTATCCCTCTTCTTACTCGTGCTTACTTTCTTTTCTATTCTGTATGTTTATTCATTCATCCACACAATTCTCATCTTTAGTAACTTCTAATTTCTTCTTCTTGGTACCCTCCTCTGCTTCTTCCTATCGTTCTTTACCGGTTTATATCCAGTAATCATCACTACATGATCCTAATGCTTTATCTGCTTTTTTTCTGCCACCCTCTGGCTAAATCTCTATAACCCTCTGCACACTTTAATTTTCTTCTGACAGCATATCTCAAATCTCACCCTTGGCACTCCCTTATCTCTAGTATTCTTAGCATTCATCATCATTCCCCTCATCCGTGTAGAATTATATTGATTCACCATAATTTCTCTTTAACATAGCCTCTTTACCATACCTATCCTCTGTCGCATTACATTATCTCCCAGTCCTTAAGAATCCCCATAATTCTATTCTCTAAAATGCCCACAACCATTTCTAGCTTGACATTCTATCAAACAGCCTGAGCGTCCCATATAGGTCCTCTTCCTTTGCTTCTCCCAGTTTCCCCCCGCTTTTCTTTACTTCCTATTTCCCCCTTCTTCTTCCCTTCACGCCTACACATATCTCGAAAAGCCCTGAGTTGGGTTCCCTAGTGACCTTGCCTTGCCCGAACCACAAGAGCTGCATTCCGCGACCCGTTTACCAGCAGCGTAGGACCGAGGGAGGGCCAGCTAGGTCGTACCGCTTGCTAGCACCGTCCAGGCTCCCTCCCTTTCTTTACAACTGCGCCCAGCTAGGAGACAGGTTAGACGAGGGTTGGAGGGGCCCTGTGAGGGTAGAAACTCACACATACACACACACACACACACACACACACACACACACACACACACACACACACACACACACACACACACACACACACACACACACACACACACACACACACACACACACACACACACACACACACACACACTCTCTCTCTCTCTCTCTTTCTCTTTCTTTCTCTCTCCCATCTCCTTTTCCTCTCTGCCTTCCTCTGTCTCACATCGACAGAAAAGAAAAGGAAACATTGGGGAACCAGTTTGTCTGGTGTACTTAAGAGATCAGTGTTTGTCGTAATACCAGTAATGAAGATATAATTCGTCTTGCTTCCTTTGTACTCGGCCAGGTCCTTCTCTGTCAAAATAATGATAATCACTAAACGGCAAACCGGCCACAAGACACCCACCACGCTTCTTTCCCCCATCTCCCCCTCACTTAGCAGGGGAGAGAGGAAAAAAAAACAAAATCTGGCAACAAAAGCTAGCGAGAGGCCACATTCGCTTATCCGGACAATAAAGGTTTTCACATCTCGGTGTCGGCCGTTCCCTGACACAGATACGAGTCTTAATCACCTTTTAAGCGACACTGGCACGGCACCAAACCACTAGCTAAACTTGCTGCGTCCCCGAGGATGCCCATGTGCTGCGTTGTGCTATGGTAGAATTTGGTGTGCTGTGTTATGCGGTGGTTGGGTATGGTGTGCTGTAGTGTGTTTTGTAGTTCTGTGTTGTCTGCTCTGGTAAGATAGGATAAGATTGTTTGGTGGAGTGTGGTGAGCAGAAATGCTCTGATCTATGATGGTGTGCTGCGTAGATGGTGCAGTATGTTCTGTGCTATTTGTTGTGGTTTAGTACTTAGTATTATATATAGTTTCCTGTGATCATGTGTAATGTGTGTAGTATGATGCACTGGCGGTGTGCTGTGTAGGATGTTGTGCCAAACTGGTCTGATGTGGTTTGGTGTGGTGTGGTGTGATGTAGGGTGTGTTGTTCTATGGTAGTTTGGGCTGAGTGTGTTATGATATGAGGCCTTTTAGTATTTCTTGTTAACTAGAAGTTCCCCTAGTTTAGTGTGATGTTGCGTGTGTGTTGTGATCTGGTGTGGTGGGTGTGATGTGTAAATTATTATAAAGTGATCGGGTATACAGTAGTGTCACGTAATGTGTGATTTTACTACATCATGTGGTTTGATTTGTGGGATGTAGCGTGGTGTATTGAGGTTTCTTTTGCCAAGCGTGTTGCGGGGTATGTTGTAGTATTACTTTGTGCTGAATAATCCGATGCAATGATAGGTTATATGATGTAGTGAAGTCCTGTGTGGCATGGTGTGGTGTGAAGTGTGTTGTACTGTATGGTGTAATGTGCTGTGTGGTGTGGTTTGTGATGTCATATCGTGCAATGTGAAGTGTGTTTGTTGTGGTGTCATGTGTAAGTTGTGTGGTGTGGCTGGTCATGTGTTGTGTCGTGTGGTGTTCTGTAGTGTGAAGGGTGAGATGATATGATATAGTGTAGCTGGGTATAATATTAGTGTTAGGTGTGCTGTCTTGTTATGTGTGGTGGTGTTACATCGTCTGGTATGAAGTGGCCCCAGGCGTTATGTGGCGTAAAGTGGCGTGATGAACATAGTTTGCTGAAATATTCTGTCGTTCTTTATCTGTGTATTACAACGTAGTGAGCAGAATAGTATAGTACAACGTAGTGTAGTGCAATGTACTGTAACTTAGTGTAATGTAGTGTGGCGCTTTTTGATCAAGTGTGGTATGTTGAGGTGAGGAGTGTATTTGTACTGTGATGTGTGTGGGTAGTGCGTGCTTGTGATGAGGTGCGTTGTGATGAGCCGTGCAGTGGTGTCTAGCATTATGATGTAGTGTGCCATACTGAGAAGTGCTTCTGGGGAGAGTGTCGTGGCGTGGAGAGTAGCTGTGTTGAATGTTAAGATCTGAAGCGATGTGACGAGGAATGTCATGATGTGGAATAATCTCATCTTGAACATACAACGTTACGGATTATAAGACTGATATTCAGATCTGTACTACTCTTTGCACACGGTATCCATTTTTGGTATGTCTACGCGCCAGCCGTTCGCGTCTGTGTATTATGCCTTAGCGTACAGGCAGCGACAGTGTTGTTTTGTACCGCTGCTGTAATTCGCTGTGCTCCGTCATGCGCCTGCTTGATATGCATGGGGTTTCATAAGGCAGCTGTCACTATGCGTTTATATCCATGCGCGTCACTATATGAAGGACCGTGTGTGTGTGTGTGTGTGTGTGTGTGTGTGTGTGTGTGTGTGTGTGTGTGTGTGTTTTAGGGGAGGATATTGAGAAGGAAGGTGTGTGAGAAAATGGCTGTGTGAGAACTGACTCTATGGAAATACGAATGAATGAGGGTAAAAAGTGTGAAAATGTGAACGAGCAAGGAGACTGAGTGTAGGAAAAGTAGGTCTGGTATGTGTGAGGATATTCTTATGTAAAGTTGAGAATGTGAAAAGATGTGGGTGTGTGAGACGTAACGGCAGAATGAGTATGAGCAACGAGCAAACATGAGAGGAACCTGAATAAGTGTGAAGGTATGTGTGAGCCAGAAGGAAAATGTGTGAGAATTTGGCTATCTGAGTGAGTATGTGAGACTGCGTATGGCTGAGGAGTAACTGTGGTGATATGTGTACGAGCCAGAAAACTAAGCATAAGACGATGAGCGGGTCTGAGCATAAAAAAATCTGCCTATGTATATAGAATGAGTATGGTTAAAAATTACCTGTGAGGCAACGTATGTGTTGTATGTTTGACTGCTGAAGCTTCGTGTATTTTCTATGAGGAGAGTCCTATGCTCGGTACATTGTGGATGGTCAATATAACAATTATTATTATTATTATTATTATTATTATTATTATTATTTATTATTATTATAAACGGTTTACTCAACAGAAGATAGCCTTCTGACCGAAAACGTACAAGCTGGGGGAAATCTCATAAAATTGTTATGATTTAGTATATAATAATGCCCATTACAGTAGTTTTAATGAAATCAGTGAAAAGGATGATGTGGAATGGCATCGTCTGATACTGCAATGCTATGGACACTATATACAATGATGTGGTACAATGATGAACCGATGTAATGGGGTGATGATTCGGCAAGAAACTTAGTAAACATCTAAATTTATTACCGATATAGTATTTCACTACTTATTATTAGGTTAATATAGTTGCATATGTTCATTGTTTAAAGCTACGCTAAAGTATTATTACTGGTACTACTGCAATACTACTATAATACTGTACAGTGATATAATATATGGAGAGTGTGTGCGATAACAGATAGATAGATAGATATTGCACATTGTGGAACACATCACGGTCAGCGTTTAAAGTGAACCTTTTGTGGGAAAAATCTAAAGTAACAGAGTTTGAAAGTGTATGCACGAAGAGTGAGTGTATGTACGTGACTGGATGTGTGTATAAGACTATACAGTATGTGAGTGTGAGACCGTGCGTGTGTGTGTGATTGAGGGAGGGATGATAGGAGGTTCCCGGGGTACATGACGCCAGGTTTCTAATGCAAGACGAAGGGGAGGGAGGGGGAGAATGTGGGTTGGGGGAGGGAGGGAGGGAGGTGCGGTTGGAGGAGGGAGGGAAGGAGGGAGGTGCGGTTGGCGGGTCACATGACTCCACTACCACCATCCTCCCTTCCCCTCCCCTTCACCCCTACCCCCTTCCCCTCCCCTTTACCCCCATTCTCCTCCTTCTACCACGACCATTTCTACCGCCTTCCTTTCCCCTCCTTCCTTCTACACGATCTCTTTACACACCCACTTTCATTCCAACTCTCTCCCTCTCTCCTTCTACGTTCGTCCTTGTCTCCACTGTCACTATTTCTCTCTTTTATCTCATTTTGCCTCTCCCTCTCTACCTCCAATCCTCTACATGATCTCATCCCCCTGTCCACTTCGTCCCTCTCTCCTCCACCCCTATCCCTCTCCCTCACCCTCCTCCACTCTTTTACACAACCCCTTCCCCCCACCCTTTCCCTTCCCTCTCACCCTCACCCGCCCACTTCCCTTATCCCTCCCTCCCTCCTCTCCCTTAGCCCTACGATTCCTCCTTCCCCTGCCACTCTTTTATACACTCTATTCTCCCACTCCTCCCTCACCCTTCCACTTTGCTTCTCCTTCCCACCCAATCTTCTTCTCTCTTTCTCTTATCCCTAACTCTCTCCTCCTCCTCCTCCTTCACCTCTTCCTGTTCCTTTGTTCCTTCTCCTCTCCTCCTGTTCCTTCCTTTTTTCCTTCACCTCCCTTCCTGTTCCTTCCTTTATTTCCTTCACTTCTCCTCCTGTTCCTTCCTGCCTTTTTTCTTTCCTCTACCATTCCCCTTTCCTCATCTTCCTTCTCTCCTCTCTCTCTCTCTGTCTCTCTCTCTCTCTCTCTCTCTCTCTCTCTCTCTCTCTCTCTCTCTCTCTCTCTCTCTCTCTCTCTCTCTCTCTCTCTCTCTCTCTCTCTCTCTCTCTCTCTCTCTCACACACACACACACACACACACACACACACACACACACACACACACACACACACACACACACACACACACACACACACACACACACACACACACACACGTCTATTCCCCTTTTCTTTTCCTCTTTTTTTCTCTCTTCTTTTCCGCGTTCTTTCTCTTCCTTGCATCTTGCCTCCTCTCCTTTCCCTCTCTCCCCCTCTTCTACCCATCTCTCCTTCTCTTTCTTTCCTCTTGCTTCCTCTTCCTGCCCTCTCTCTTCTTCTCTTTCTTCCTTACATCTGACTCTCTCTTTCCCTGCTTTTCCTCTCTCCTTAACCCCCAGCATTCTCCACCCCCCTCTTTCCCTCCACTCCGCTTTATTTTAACTTCTCTGCTAGTTCTTCCTTTCCTTCACTGCATCTCCCTTACTCTCATATTCCCTCCCTCCCCTGACCCCGTCCCGTCCACTTCCCTTCCCATGCCCTCCTTTCTATACCCTCGACCTCTCGTCGTCATCGTTCTCCTCCTCGTATCATCATATTCCCCCTCTCCTTCCATTCACCACTATCTGATCGTCTTATTCCTTGCATTCCCCACCAAGCATATTCTGCGTAATTTCTCCCCGTTTCTCTTGCTCTGTCTTCATCTTCTCTTATTCTCCTTTCTCTCTCCTCGGCTTCTTCCTTCCGTCTTACCTCAGTTTATTGCATTCACCATTTCTCTTTTCTAAATCGCTTCCCGTTTCTCCCTTGTTTTTCCTGCTTTACCTACCCTCACATATTTCCCAAGTTTATTGCTTCTCTTGACATTTATTTAACTACCTCCTTTCCTATTCTCGCTCCTCTACCCACTCCTCCTCTGCATACACCTTCGCTTTTATCTCCTCCTTTCCTTGCAGATTTTCATACTTCCTCTCCTCAGTTTCTCTATAAACCTAATCTCTCCTATCCACAAACTTTTGCTTATCTCTTCGCCCATTCTTCTAAGTTTTACCCTCCCTCTCCTCAGTTTCTCTGCGGACCTAATCTTTGTTTACAAAAAGTTTATCCTCTTACTCTATGTCTCGGTTTTTCTCTCTATCAAGCTTATCGAATTTCTTTTTCCCGCGTCTCCTCCTTCTCACCTTTCTACTTGCTCCTCCCTTCCTCGAAAACTGTTTAAGCCTCAGTCTCTGTATTCATATTTTTTTTTTCTTTCCTTTTTCTCCTCTTCACGATGCTGAAATGTCTTGTGGGTTTAGAAGACGTATAAAATAGTCAAGATTTCTTTCATCGTGCTATACTCTAAACTCTTCTACCTTTACAGACCGAACTGCAAGTCCGATCCCTATACACCTCACCACCCTCGCCACACCTGCTATAGAAACACACACACACACACACACACACACACACACACACACACACACACACACACACACACACACACACACACACACACACACACACACACACACACTGACTATAGAGAAATGCTGAAAGGTAATGAACAAATGATAATCGAATAACTGCTACATACAGAACATATCGATAGATAGATTGCTACACAGACAGACAGAAATGCAAAAACAAAGAGAGAGAGAGAGAGAGAGAGAGAGAGAGAGTTGTGGTGCCCTGTAAGCGATATCCATCTTCAACTGGCTGAGGAACCTGGCCCGTCCATCCGTCTGCGTCAGGGAAGCAGGAGTGCAGGCGTCCTTATCTCACCCTGTGCCACCACCCGCCTGCTTCCGTAAACCAAACTTCTCGAAGATCATCACCATTGATCTGGGACTCTAGTGAGAAAAAACTGCTGCACTGGTCACAACAACACCCACACTACGGGTCTGTCAGTTAAAGGTATAGAAAGACTTACCTTACCTGGGCTATTATAATGTGATTAGCCTTACTAAAATATAATAATATATCTTGTGAAATTTCAGCCTCTTGTATCTGCCTAGTAAAGCCTATGCAGCTTAGCAAATGGGAGCGATAAAGATCATGACTTTCATGTTGGTCATCCCCTTAAGAAATGGTTATTAATACTTCTTAACCTACATGTGGCACGTAAAAGAGATTAGAAGTGTGACATGTCTTACAGGCGCACCACTGTGTCCTTACCTAAGCATCCTCGTGAGGCCTCTGACAACACTTTACTCAGTGGGGTACGAGGAGTTTGTCTCATATAATCTGCTGGCCTCAGGTCCGCTGCACGCAGTGGTAACCTTCTAAGATCTTCGCTTTGTGCACGCTGCATAGTTTTCACATACCACGGCAAAACCTTAGGGCAAGTGAACGAGAAAAAAAGGCTCCGGTCTGACTATGAATAAGGGCGGCTTCTCCTGATCCCATCCCCGCCGTCAGTCTCTTGTCAGGTGGCATTATTTTCGCCAGGCGCTGGTCCCCCTCCCGTGTAACTGTACAACCAAACTGCAATATTCACCACGTTCTTGGACCTTCCGCCGGCCCTACTCCTGTCGCTTCCTTTATTAATCCAGGTCGCCTCGCCGGGAGTTATCACGAGCGTATATAGTGGGAAGGAACTCGAGGCGAGGAGGAGCGTATTTCATTGTGTGTGTGTGTGTGTGTGTGTGTGTGTGTGTGTGTGTGTGTGTGTGTGTGTGTGTGTGTGTGTGTGTGTGTGTGTGTGTGTGTGTGTCATCCACCCACTTTCTAAGCCTTACCTATGTGTCCGAGGCCAATACTATTTTCAACCTTGTAAGCTAAAAAAGCCACCATACTGTACCTACAAGACGCATATTTTTTCATGAAAGCATAACGAACAATGGGGAAATGATCCATTTTATGTTGCGCTACGTATCTCTTCCTTAAACACCAAGCCCCATACATCCCCAAAACACGACGATATCATTATTTTTATTCTTCTTCTTCTTCTTATTATTATTATTATTATTATTATTATTATTATTATTACTAATTATTATTATTATTTGTTATATTAATCTTGTTTTTAATCTAGTTACTGCTGGGCGATTTTACTCACCTTTAGAGGAATGTATAGAATGGATTAAAACACCTTTCATTAATCTCTTGAGCACGAGAACGTTATTTTTTTTTTTACTAATATTATCGCTACTGTAAAACGATTTGATTCAGCTCAAAAGGCACCTCTTACACTCAAGGCCATAATTTACATATTCTCCATCCACTTATCTATAAACAAGAGAGAGAGGGAAGACTCAGATCAGCTCTTGGACACACGGAAAAACCCACTTCTTACACACACACACACACACACACACACACACACACACACTGCCACAAACCCCAGAGATGGATACATTTCCTGCCCCTTGCACAATCTAATACTGTATCCTCCCTTCCCTCTCTCCTCTCTCCGGCCCCTTCCCTCTCTGCCTTCTCCGCCCCTCCTCCTTCCCCTTTCCTTCCCTTCCTTCCCAACCCTTCTCCATCGCCTTCCCTCTCTCTTTCTTCTGACCCCTTCCCTCTCTCCCTTCTTCATCTCTTCTCCTCACCCTTTCCTCTCCTTCTTTTCCACCCATCTTCATCTCCTCCCCTCTCTTCTCTCTAGCCAGTCCCTTTCCTTTTCATTTTCTTTCTCTGTTCACTTCCTACTATATCCATCCACCTCTCTCTCTCTCTCTCTCTCTCTCTCTCTCTCTCTCTCTCTCTATTTCCTTCAGGCGGTCCTCGGAGCCTTAGAGCTAGAGAATATGAACACGTCTGTGGTGGAGTGGGCAGGTCGCTTTCTCCTCCGTAGCTGTGGTGGGTTCGTGCTGGGTCCTTGGCTTCCCTTACCTCGCCCCAGCTGCTGCATCCTATCAGGTTACTCCACTGCCGACCACGAGAGAGAGAGGCGGGGGCAGGGGTATGGAGGGAGAGGAGTGTGAAAGGGAGGAATGTAATGGGAGGGGGGTGTGAATGGTGAGGGGTGTGGAGGGGAAGGGATATGAAGGGGAGGAAAGTAAGAGGAGGATGTGGAGGGCGGGAAGTGTAGAGGGTGCGAGAGAGAGGGGAAGGAAAGAATAGGAGGGGATGAGGAGAGTAAGAGATGTAGTGCGAGAGGGATGTAGAAAGGAAAGGTTTAGAGGACGAGGGATGCAGAAAAAATTAGTATGGACGGGGAAGGATGTGGAGAGGAAGCAGTGTCGTGAAAGAGAATTAGGAAATATGTAAAAGGAAAGGCATGTAGTGGGTAATGGGAGAAATATGTAGTGGTAGAGGAATATGGAGAGGAAAGGAGAAATGAGGAGGAGTGTAGTGGGAGAGGTGAGGGGTGGAATTGAGTGGAAGAGGTACTGTATGTTGAGGAGGAGGAATGTAGTGGGACAGGTATGTTGAGGGAGAGGGATGTAGTAGGAGAGGTAGAGTGCGAGTCAGGAATTTAGTGGGAGTGGTATAATGAGGGGTGAAATGTAGTGGAAGAAAGACGTGAAGGGGAGTTTATAAAAGAAACTAAACGTTGAGGAGGAACAGCAAGAGGATGAGTCGGGGAGGGATGTATGTAAAAGAGGAATGATGGGAAGGTGTAGGATAGGAAGGCAAGGAGGAATGTGGTAAGGAAGAGAATAAGCAGATCGTAAGAAAACAAGAAAAAAGGATTACTACAGTAGGCTGTTTGGACCTTACCTGCCAGAGGGAATGGCCAAATTACCATAATAAGGCAAAAAGAGCAAAGACGCTGGATTTACACACAGACACGCACACGCACAAACACAAACACAAACACAAACACACACACGCACACAAACACACACACACGCAAACACTTCCCCTCCACGAAAACCTCCCGGAGGAAAAGTTTACTGGAAAAACTGGAAAAGTATCATAGTGTGTCGTGATGACTTCGGTGATTAGGACAAGTCTTAAACCAACCACATTCCAGGCATGTGCCTGGCTAGCCTATTCTTGAAGTTCTGTCCAGTTAGTACTAACATCGCTAAGTTACTTCCTCCACACATTCATTACTCTGTCCAAAGCAGCTGAAACGGAAACGGAAACATTATTCTTTTTTAGTATAGCTTTTGTTGGGAAGGAGGGAAGTGAGTGGTATTTACCAAGTTTAAGTTTAAGCAACGTTGGGTCTGGTTAGTACTTGGATGGGTGACCGCCTGGGAACACCAGATGCTGTTGGCATCCCTACGTCAAGTGGGATTGGTGGAGGATTAGTGCCCCTCCCTGTAAAACAATTAACTCTAAGCCCTTGGCCACCCCGTTTGGGATACATGGTGTCTGGCAATGAATGAATGAAGTTTTGATGGCTGTTGCTCCAGCAACAGGTAGATCAGATACCTTATTAACAACTATTATTGCTCAAGCATTTATCGATCTATCCTTAAAGGTGTCAACGAAGCTGACAGTTACCATGCAATGAAGTACCTTATTCCACTTGTCCAGTACTCGATCATCAAACGAAACCTTATTTAGTTCTCAAATTCTCATCCATTTGTATGCCGCAGTGGTCGAGTGGTAAGCATTGCTGGTTACAAAGCTTCCGTCCCTATAGCGCCAGGTTTCGAAACCTGGTGCAGACAACTGGCACCACACGACTAAGGTGTCTATCTGTCCAGTGTGGGTTAGTAGGCAAAACGAGTGCATAAAGTAACTCCTGAGGGAGGTAACTACGGTGACCTGAGTGATACAGTGGCCTTGTATCCCAAGATAGTAGGTGAATAACCCGCCATAGGCTCAAAGGCCTAAGTTACGGAGATGAGCACGTTGTCAAGCGTCTCTTGGCATAGAGCCCCAACCTTTACCTTTACCTTTGCACACGTTCTATTCTGTCGATCCATTATTAGTAATGTATTAATGACACCCGCACTCGCAGAGCGAATGTGAATATTATTCTGACCGGTGTGTGTGTGTGTGTGTGTGTGTGTGTGTGTGTGTGTGTGTGTGTGTGTGTGTGTGTGTGTGTGTGTGTGTGTGTGTGTGTGTTTTGACAAATTAACTCAAACAGATTTTATCCAGTTTTAGCCAAACTTGGCGGAAGGGTTGAGGGACAGCAAATGAGTTAGCCTAATATTTTTTGAAATAATGAGTCGAAGATCAAAGTTACAGGGTTAGGTCAAAGCCTCATTTAGCATCATTATTTTAAGCAGTTTATATCCAGTATAGACCAAACTTTTGATGACAACCAGTCAAAGGTAAAGGTCACAGGGCAGTGTCAAAATTTAACCCATGAGTGCACTTTTTAACAAGATAACTCAAATTAGTTTGACTAGATTTTAATGAAACTTCATGGAAGTGTTGAAAGTCATCCAAGCAATAATTGTATTGTTTTTGAGAACAAGAGGTTCAAGGTCAAAGTCACAGGGCAAGGTCAACTGAAACAGTTTTAATCCTGTTTAGATCAAACTTTGTGGAAGGTTTAAGGATATGGCAAGAATAAAAGGGTTCGATTTTGAGAACAATCAGTCAAGGTTCAAGGTCACAGATAAGGTCAAAGGCCAAGCTCACAAGGCAAGCTCATCTCAAACAGTTTTGACCTGATTTGAACCAAACAGTGAAAGGGTTAAGGGTCAGATAAGAACAAAGGGTGGACTTATTCAGATAAAAACAGTGATATGGAGATTCAATTTCGAGAATAACCAGACAAAGGCCAATGCCACAAGGAAAGGTAAAAGATGAAGATCCTCATGCAAAGTCAACTTAAACAGGTTTGAGCTAATCTGAACCGAAGTTGAGGGAGGCTTTAAGGGTTAGGCGAGTATGAATTAATTTCAAAGTAATCGGTCGGAGGTCAGGGTCACAGGGCATAGTCAAATATTCGGTTCTTAGACTAGCTGGTGGGCGCGGGTGGTGCACTAGTTGAGTGTCCTTGTATCGCCTTTATTCATTCCCGTCATCCATAAAGTACTTCTGTCAGATCTCCCATTTCTCTTTGCCTCTTCAGTGAGAGTAAACCATTCCTACAAGATGCATGTCTGTTGTCATAATACCACCTCCATTTTTTTTTTTTTTTCTGAACATTGTCATGTCCATGTTGAGGGATGAAGAGAGGGGGGATGCACGGGTGAGGGCAAGCATGTGGTGAGGGAGGAGACTGGGATGGGATGGGATAAATGCAGAGAGAGAAAGAGAGAGGATGAGAAGGATGAAGATATGGAGAGAGGAGCGTCGACAAATTGAGTGGGATGGATAAGACGATAGGGGAGAGATGTAGAGATGTAGACTATAGGAGATGGGATGGGAAGGATGTCGAAAGGAGAAGGTTGGATGTAGATGGGAGAAGATGGATGAAAAGAGAAGAGTTGGGATGATAAGGTGAAAGAAAAGTGATTTGTGTATGGGAAGAAAGGAAGCCGAGATGGTGAAGGGAGTTGAGAAAAGAAAGTGGAGGGGATGGAGGGTAGGATGTAGAGCAGAAAAAGAAATGGTAGATGCATGTGCAACAATGAAGGAAAGGGGGGATGAATAGGGGTAGGGAGAAGAGGCAGGGATGTGAAGGAGCCGGTACAAATGGAAGTAGTTCGAAGAGGATAGAGTGATGGAAAGGACGAAGAGGAGAACAGAAGGAAGAGGAGGGAGGGATGCCAAGGAAGAGGGGACGAGTAGGTGGCGAGAGAGAAGCTGATGAATGGAACATAAGGAGAAGGGGATGGATGGAAGTAAAAAGAAGAGATGAATGAGGGGGATGGATTCAGTGTGGAGGCTGATAAAGGGAAGGAAATGGACTATCAGGGAGAGAGGATGTGGGAGTGTAGAAGGGAGGAGATAAAGGGCTGCAAAGAGGGAGGGAGTAGAGTGGTGTAAAAGGAGAGATGATTGACGAATGAAGATAGCTGGATGTGAAGAGGAAGGATGTGGATGGATGTAGAGAGAGAGGAAACAAATTATTGTGTTATGGGATGAAGGTGGATGGTGGAAGGGGAGTAAGACTCTTAAAGAAGAAGGGGGAGGATGGATGACATGTTGGGAAGGTGGATGCAGATGAAGGGGGTATACGAGTATATGGATGTACAAACAGAAAGACTGGTGGCAGAGGAGAAGAAAATGAACAGTTACAGAACAAAAGAGGACAGATAAAAGCAAATAGAAAAAGGAGTACGTTATTATTATCCTAAATCATTATGCATGAGCATCACTGAAACCTATAAACAGACTATAAATCCCAAAGGATCCCAGTGGTGGGTACAAATACGCAAGAAGAAATTATTAACCAAAGCAAAAACTCATTAACCCAAGTTTTGAGCACCGTAGAACTCACTGCATTCACAGTTTCATTAGACAGAGATGGGAAGTGGTTGCATGGCAGCGGTAAGAAGTGGGAATGATAACCGCAGAGAAAGAAGATGGATGAGAGGAGGTAAGTACAAAGAATAATTATGAGAATTTACAGCGCAGAAAGGCTGAGAGAGTGGAGGTTCTAAGTAGAGTGTTAAAGTGGGTGAGCAGATGAAGAAATGGGTAAGAAATGGAGGAGAGAGAGGACAATAGTAACTAAGATGTAAACAGTGGAGATGTGAAGTAAAGATGTAATGTTTGCAAGCTTTTGATCCAGCGAAAGAACAGTTTAACAAGCTTCTAAGATGGGTGTAAGTATATCCGTCATCGAGGATACCGAAGGGAGAAACAAATATCATCAGGAAATGAGGGGTATGGAGAATTACAATGAATTAGAAGGTAAACAATAGGGATAAGGTTTGTAAGGAAAGAAAAGAAGAGTTAAAGGGAGTAAACAGAGGACTGAGAAAGGCGAATGAAAACTATGTAAAAAAATAAATAAGAAGAGGATGATCGCCGACAAATGAAATGTACTAAAAGGATGTAGGATGGAAGAACAAGTATTTAAAAAGAGAATTCCAGCAGTAGATTGGATGCCCCAGACTAGACAGCTCTTGTTTAAGTGCAGTATTCTAGACGGTTTAGGAGGCTCAAGTGCATTTCTTTCTTAGTGATTATTTTGAAGATTACACCTTGCTCCTCTCCTATGCACTACTTATGTTTACTTAACATCGACTCAATTTGCATAAAAAATTACAGAGGAGAGAAGTCTAATGTATCCTGAACAGAAATGCAGTAATGTGGAAGAAGAGCAAGGGAGTTCTCATTGCCCACGAGAATACAACATTCCTAAGGGTATGATAAGGACTGGAGAAGCAGACACAGAGGTTATGACAAGGAGAAAGGCGGAGGACAGGGTAGATTATATGACAGTTGTGGGGAAAGTTTGAGGTTACTGATTAGAAAGGGAGATGGGAAGGGTCATGAGCGAATGGTGGGGAAATGGCTGATATATAGAGAAAACGACAGAATGGAAAAACAAATAGTCAGACAAAGAGACAGACAGACAGGCAAATAGACAGACAGGGAGATAAGCAGATGAGCAGACAGACAAACAGACAGACAGGCAGTGTATGTATGTGTGTATGTATGTACAGTACGTATGAATGTGGTGTGTGTGTGTGTGTGTGTGTGTGTGTGTGTGTGTGTGTGTGTGTGTGTGTGTGTGTGTGCGTGCGTGTGCGTGCGTGCGTGCGTGTGTGTGTGTGTGTGTGTGTGTGTGTGTGTGTGTGTGTGTGTGTGTGTGTGTGTGTGTGTGTGTGTACGCGCGGTAAGTGACATGATAAAGCAGAAGGAAAGGTATTAAAACAGGGGAAGAAGGCAGAGGAGGAAATCATAAACAGGAAACGACAAGGGAGGAAGGAGAGGATAGGCAAGAGCAACAATAGCGAACTACGACCACCACAGACCATGGACACTAAAACAAACACCCTAGCACTGAGAGACTCGGTGGTGTATGAGTTAGCACGCTTAGCTCGCAACCGGTAGAGCCCTAGTTCGATTCTCCGTCCGGTTAAGCTCTTGGGCAAAGTTTGGTTACGTCTTGTCCCTGTTCATCCAAGAGTAAAATTGGGATCGTGGAAATAACATCGATCGTTGCAAGTCTTATCCCAGGTGAGGAGACAAAAATTTACTGTCTGCATTTACGAGCCTCGTGTAGTAGATAAACATTAATGTAAGCTTTTTTCATCCTTTACCTCAATACTTCAGCTCCAACACAAACAACAACACACCACATAACACTAGGATGCTGCTGCCCTACCAGCCTCCTCATTCACTGTTTGCTTTTCTCCTTCAGCTCTCTTCCTACCTCCCTCCCTCTTTTCCACATCAATTCTCTATATCCCCCTTTACCTCTCCCTACCTCCCTCTCTTCCTGCACCTTTTCTTTTTCCTCCCCCTGCCCTCCGCTCCCCCCTCTCTCTCTCTCTCTCTCTCTCTCTCTCTCTCTCTCTCTCTCTCTCTCTCTCTCTCTCTCATATACAGTATATATAGATAAATAAGGCCTAGACAGATAGATACTGTATATGGATAGATAGATAGATCGATTGATATAGATATAGATATAATAGTGTGTGTGTGAGTGTGGATAGACAGGGAGATAGATATGTATATTTATTTATTTGTTTATTTATTTATTTATTTATTTATAAATTCAGTAAATACTGATCGAGCCATGCATCCATGTTTGTTTATCTATCTGTCTATTAAAATACATGCATGTGTACAGATAAATATATATATACATACATACATATACATATCTATCTATCTGTTTATATATATATAATTATTTATTTATTTATTTATTTATTAATGTATTTATATATACTAGGTGAATATACATCACCTGCAGGAGGTACCTGAAAATTGGCTTTCAAAAATGAATCAGGCAGTGGAAAGAACGCTGGGCTACGTGTGTCAAGTCAGAAGTGGCCTGCTTTGAGGGGGATTAGTGTCCTAGCTCAACAGGATAGCTGTTTATTTTTTTAGAGCCAAAGGTCGGATACTTCCTGGACAGAGGATTTTATATGGAGAGAGAGAGAGAGAGAGAGAGAGAGAGAGAGAGAGAGAGAGAGAGAGACTAGTTTTCATAAATAAGGCAACTGCAACCCTTTGCTAAGCTTAGGTTTATTGTTATTATAGTCCTTCACTTCCGGTTTTCCTTAGCATGGTTATATCGAACAGCACTGTGGCTTCTAGATTTGACCAAGTGAAATTGATTTTAATTCGTGTTTTAACATCAGTAGAGAGACAGACAGACAGACAGACAGACAGACAGACTGACACAGGTAGATATAGATATACAGTCATATCAAGAGGGAGAGAGAGAGAGAGAGACTGACACAGGTAGATATAGATATACAGTCATTTCAAGAGAGAGAGAGAGAGAGAGAGAGAGAGACTGACACAGGTAGATATAGATATACAGTCATCTCAAGAGAGAGAGAGAGAGAGAGAGAGACTGACACAGGTAGATATAGATATACAGTCATCTCAAGAGAGAGAGAGAGAGAGACTGACACAGGTAGATATAGATATATAGTCATCTCAAGAGAGGGAGAGAGAAAGAGAGAGAGAGACTGACACAGGTAGATATACAGTCATCTCAAGAGAGAGAGAGAGAGAGAGAGAGAGAGAGAGAGATTGACACAGCTAGATATAGATATATAGTTATCTCACAACTGCAAATTAGCATTTCTGTCTCTGTCACCCTCTCTTCAAGTCTTCCTTCTATTACATTTTCTATCCTTACCTCTTTTTCTTAAACCTCTCTCTGCCTTCCTCCCTGTCCTACCCCTCCCTCCATCCCTACACCCTCCCTCCCTGCCTGTTTCCTACTCACACCAGGTCATCGTCCCCTGCCCAGAAGAAAGATGGAGGTAGAGGCGAAGGGTACCAGGAAATATGTTAATGAGGACTGACAAAGGAGGACGATGAAAGTATTGTGAGAAGCTTAGAAAGAGAGACAGGCTGGTGTGAGATAAAGAGGCAGGGCCAGTTGGAGGGACATTGTGGTGTGAGATAAAGAGGGCAGAGCACTGGGAGAGGCAGTGTGTGTTGAGAAGAGGGAGGACAAAGACAGAGCCACATCTCGACCATGTTGTAATAATTTTCTGTGAACCAGCCAACATAATCCCTCATTGCTATTATCACTTGTGCCCAGCGATGACACACTTTTGTTATGATTATCACTGCTGTCTCTGGCACTGTTCGTCCCGTTACAGAATGAGTTTAAAATGCTGTGAAGAAAGACACGTTTCTATCCAATGGCCGTATTTTTATAACTGAGAGCGCAATGGTGTCGTCAGATCCCCGGCTTTGACGATATTATCTGAAGCATGTGATGATGACTGGACAATTCTGACATTTTTGTACCGTTCCTGGCTACACTCTTAAATATGTAATGCAGGCTAATCACATCTAAGTTTTACAGGTGTTCCATGGCAGCATCGTAAAAGGTATGGGGCTTGTTTAAACCTTTGCGCTCACCGTTTTAAAAATATAGTCGCCAAGCACTATATTCACACACTCCACACTCTATAAGTGACTAAGTTGCTGAGGTGAAAGTTAAAAATGTACTGCAAGAATACTAATGAAGTCAAGGTTGTAAAAAGCCTAAGTTATTCAAAAAAAAAAAAAAAAATGAAGCAGTGGACGAAATCCAGTTGTTAGCATTAGTTTATTAGCACACTCAACGCGTGTGGTCCAGGATGCAAATACGTTGTGATGTATAAAGGTTACCTGGAGATCAACACGATAACGTCACACTAATTCGCTTATAACTTTCTGCTACTAATTTTTCGCCGACTATATGATTCTGGTCATCATATTTATACTTAGGATTCTGTGATCCACTTCCAGCTGAATGAAATTGTTTGGAATTAGTTGGAATAAAATGCTAAAGTTGTATCGACAGTGAGAGGGTTTAAAGAAAATAGACCCGAATTTGTATAGTCTTATAATGTTTTTACAAAATTGTTCACAAATTTTGTCCATCTACAAGTTCTCGATATAATATTAAATGGAAATGTTACTTCGTTACAGTGTTAGTATGATATTATCGTACAAATTTTCCCGGGCGTATATGACACTCGTCATCATACCAAGGGATAATATGCCTAATATTTCAGTCTTCCTGTCAGTCTCTGATGTGACCCCTAGCACGGCCCAGTGTTCGTTAGCACAGGTGTTTGTCCCGCGCATGTCCCGCGGTGGTGTTGGCAGGCTCCACGCACACCTCCCCTATGCTGTACTTTGTCCACTTTACCATGGCCTGCAATTGCCGTCAACTAATCTTCAATGCTGAGCTGTAATAAGACATTAACACTAGGACATCGCACTGTGAAAAGGGCAAAATGCCGTTCTATTGTCATATATTGCCACTGAACTTCGGGAAATCAGCTGCAAAAGAACGAAAATCTCCGCCAAATTAAGGTGGATGAACTACAGTACTCGCTCAGGGACACGTGCTAAGGGCAGGGGGACGCAGGGGATAGGGAGAGAGTGGAGAGGGGAAAGAGGATAGAGGGTTTGGAGAAGGGGAGGGAGGATGGATAGAACGAGGGAGAATGAAGGTTCTGGAGAAAGAGAAGAAGGAGAATGGAGAGAGTATGGAGAAGAGGAGGGGGAACAATGGAGAGAGTATGCAGAGATGGAGGGAGGATGGAAGGAGGGAGGATGGAGAGAGGGAGAGGGAAGATGGTGGGAGCGTGGGAGGATAAAGATGGAAAGATGGAAAAGGCGTGGGAGGATAAACGAAGGAAGGGAAGGTGAAGAGAGAAAAGGTGAAAGAAGAGATGGAGGAAAGATAGAATGTGGACACGTAGTAAAAATGGAAAAGCTATGCATGTAAGAGAGAGAGAGAGAGAGAGAGAGAGGACGGACGGACGGAGAGAGAGAGGGAGACAGACGGAAGGGCGGACGGACGGAGAGGGAGAGAGAGAGAGAGAGAAAGAGAGATAGAGAGAGGCGGAGAGTTATATACCGAGCAAGAGGAAAGTGAAGACAGAACCATTATGGAGCAGACAGGTGGGTATGAGGCTAAGTAGAGGGATGATGAGTGATGAGAGAGAGGGAGGGGTGTGCGAGGGGAGAGTGTGTTGGTGAACAGGCCTGAGTGCTCAAACAAACTTTCCCTCTCGTAACTCAGATTAGTTTGTGTGGTTAGAACAACACCTGTGGAAGTTTCTAAGCGATCCTTACACTGTGCTTCCTGCAATACGAAAAATAGGTCATGATTCCCATTCATAGCTAAGGAATATGCCTCACTCTGTCCTTCCTCCAAAAAGAAAAATCAGTTCATTATAGTTTCCCTTTCGTAACTAGGATTTTACTTAGCAGAAGGAACAAGACAATTGAGAACATTCTGTATTATCCTTCTTCCTGTGAAAGCTAATCGTTGTTGCAAGAATGAACTGCTCTTGAAATTTATCAGTGAATCTGAGTTTGTGTTGTCAAGCGGCTCCCAACAATTTCTCTTTTAATATAGTAACTTTCATTCAGCCAGCCGTCCAGTTAGATACATAGATAAATACTTAGATAAATGTAAATAAATAGAGGTGTGTGTGTGTGTGTGTGTGTGTGTGTGTGTGTGCGTGTGTGTGTGTGTGTGTGTGTGTGTGTGTAAACATTCCCAAAATATACACATGTGGTGCGAAAAGGGATGCATGAAAATATCACAGTTTAAGTCAGTGTTAATATAAACACTGATAAAGCCTGACAAGAGCGAAGATTGTGCCAACCATGAGCTTCCCTGATGAATGGATGGCTGGAAAGTGTTAAGGTTTATCTGATATGTAGCTGTTTACACGACCTCCTGGAACTGCCCTCTTTACTTCTAGAGTGGTGGGTAGGTAAGAATTAAGCTAACTGGGCCACTGTCAGGTTCACTTTTGCCCCACAGTATCTACCTTTAACATACTCCACATACTCTCCAATCAATGAAATTTTTGTCGTCAAAAACTTTACATACCAGATGAATTGTTGTTATTGTAATTATTCCACTCTGATAATGACACGGATACAAACAGGGTGGCTTCCTTTGTCTGTAACTACACCGCTCCATATACGATCCACCACAAAACCGGAACCTTCTTTTTGGAGAGAGTGAGAGCCAGAATTGTCCCTTCTCGTGGCATTACACCAGCCTGAATGAGACAGTTCTAACATGTATTCATTAAGGACGGTGGGTATTAGCGTCGTCGAAGTGGTGACATGTGAAGATGTGTGACATGTGGAAAGACCACTGGGCATCAGTGAACGGACTGTCAGGCATGTGCCCAAAGTCAAACGCATAAAAGGATTTTGGAAGTATGAATGGGAATGGGATTTTAGTACTGTACTGAGAAAAATACAAGTAAAAGAGATAATGTTTGCGAGTGTAAGACTTGTTGCCGTCAGTATGAACCAGCAGGTTGCGAATATATACAACCATATGAAAGGACATACCAATAGCACACACAAACTCTGTCAGGCACGTCTTGGATCTAGAACCCTCGACTAAGGGTACATATGTACTGTACTGTTAGACGAACGCAGTAGTACCACTTCCTCTTTGTAGTTCATATCCTCAACGTTTCTATGTACTGTAATTTATTTGCTTAAATCTGTAACCATGTGACCCAATCGATTTATCTTGAGTTATCTTTCCCTAATTTTCATAGGTAAGTTTCAGAATACAGAAATCTTCACCACTTTCTTTCATTCTCAACAATATTTTACTGCATGGACAGCGTGATGATCTTCCATAGCTGTCCACCCCTCCAGCACAAACAGTACGAATTCCAACAAAGGAAAAGGTGGATGATGATTTGCTATTATTTCCCAACACTATCTTCTCCTAAACATGCTAGCCCGAGCAGTGTGCAAAACAATTGCTCCTGGGGTTTTTCATTTTCAAGTTACAGGATTCCAGAAATCAGGGCAAAGTTCACTCTGATAGTTTTCCCACAATATCCTGAAGCAACTGCAAATATGGATGAAACAATTTTGGTTAAGTCTCTTAACACACTCAAAACAGTACCGGTACCCAAACCAGTTGTGGTACTATTAATGTGATACCCAGGGAAACAATAGCAATCATTACATACTGTATGTGGCATCGAAGTATTACCACACCAGCGAATCACACTGATGCCACTCTGCACCAAGTCCAAGGCATGATGGTTGCATTCATTTGTCTTCCGGGTACCACATCTCGGCTCTCTGCTCCTGTCGAGGGGATTATCTTCCTGCTTCCCTTTACTTATGAGGTCCATCATTATCCTGTGTCTTTCTGCTTTTTTCACTACGTTACGAGCTCACAACATTAGTGTTAATATTATTATTGTGCTCAGCGTGTCATCACACTTTGCACTCCTGTCCCATCCTACAATGTTCAGTAAATTGTTACAATTGTGGTCTTTCCTCTAACGTCCTCTCCGTAGAACACAACTTTCTACCTAACCAATTGTCTTGGACAGCAAACCCCTTCCTGTTTTCTCCTGCCTTCTGTGCACTTGTTTGCTGGCTAAAGGTGGTTGTTGCATCTATAGGTCTGATGTGCAATTGCTTCACTTATCTCATCTTTCTAATATAATTCGATTTCTAAACTGTGTACACTCTAGCCGCGGCTGATTTGCCAGTCTTTGATTCAGCATATATGTGCTGTTTATCTCTTCAGTAGGCCTGAATTCCTCTAACAGTCATAACCCTTAATTAGTCTGTTCCCCTGCCTACTATCTCCAGTCTTTTATTTTAAATAAAAACTTACGTTCTGACATATCACAACGAACGAATCTGGATTTTAGTTCTCTTTCGTTTGATTTTCTTTTCAGGAGAACTTTGTTTACGGATTATCAGCCTTTGGTTCCTTTCTGCATGAAAATATATGAGCATTCTTTATCCACCAACCTGTGTCGCGTGAGAGTGGGTGAAGATGGATGGAGGCCAGGGGTGACGCCTAGCGGACTGAGCTGGACATATGAGAGGGTAACCACATTTTTTTTTGTCTGCAAATAGTGGATCCACTAATGTGGGTCACTTCCTCTGTTTTCTTTGTGGTCTCTGTAAGTGAGGCAAACTGAAAGAGTGAGCGCAGAGAAAAGGGGACTAGGCAGACAAGGATTGACGGGTCAGGCTGAAATGATGAAAGGTGGTGGGCTAAGACAGTGGGAGTACACCCTGCCTAGATGGGCGTTGTAGGATGATCCCTACGACCAGTGAAAAGGTTTCTGTCATACCATTTTTCCACGAACAACACAAATTTATAAGCATATTCCTCTCATAAATCTTAAGTTTTACGAAGCAAGTTATAAAAATGAGTGTGATGATTGTGTTGTCGATTTCACTGGGTATGCTGTACTGTAGACACGTTTCCCATTTTTGTACTTTCTCTCCTTGTTTCTGGATCTAATATCATCCCATTTTTAGGGACGGTCGTGATGATGATGATGATGATGATGATGATGATACTGATGATGACGATGATGAAAACTGTTTACCATAAATGTAAACTGCAAGCGTAAAACAAGGTCCAGAGCTCTGCCACACCCAGTCCACAGCGCAGGTTGGTGAACGGCATAGCAGGAAGGGGAGGCGTGATCATATGTGCTAGGGGGTCAACGCCTTGCCTGCAGTCCTGGAACCGGGAGGAGGGGGGAGGGGGGGAGACTAGGGCCGAGATGATGGAGAGATTATGGAAGAAGGAAGAGAGGGAGACAAAGAGGCAGAGAGAGAGGAAGGCTGAGCAAGCGTAGGCTGGGGTGAAGGAGTATGTCTATACGAGTATAGAAGCAAGAGTATGTCTATAGGAGAGGTGTGAAATACGTCGATTGAACTGTGTAGAGGGAAACGAAAGACAAAAGAAATGGTAGGATAAAAGTGGGAAGAGAAATGAAAGAGAGGAAACTATTTATGAATAAATAAATCACAGGCAGACAGACAGACAGAGAAAATAAAAGGAAGAGGTGTGAGAGAAGGACAGAGACTAGGAAAGAAAAGGTGGACAGACAAAGAGAAACGAGAATAGAAAGGAAAGTATGAGCTGAGATGTAGGTGGAGGTGAGGGTCAAGGGAAGGGGAAGAGGAGGGGAGGGGAGGAGGGGAGACAAAATAAGGAGGGAGGAGGAGGAGGAGGAGGAGAAAGAGGGAGGAGAGGCCAATGAAGACGAATATGTAGTTGGAAGGTGAGGGTCAAGAGAGGGAGGAGCATGGAGATAGTAAAGAGGAGAGGGGTGGGACAGATTATGGAGAGAGATGTAAGAGTGGGTGATAATGGAAAGGGGTGAGGGTGAAGATGGAGGGAAAATGGAGAGGGTAGAGAAGGGGGAGAGTGCGAAAAGGGGTAAGAATGTAGGAGAATGGCTAGAAAGAGGAACAAGCTCGGGGAATCTGTGTAGACCCATTCTGCAGCAGAAGACCCTCAGGAGTCCCACCCTGTCTAAAACCTAGTTTGGATGGAGGTATACCACTGTACAATATTTCGTGTTTCTAGATTGAAAAAAAAAAAATCGTGCATACTGGCGTTGCCCGGGAGCCTTGGGAACCGGCTCAATGGGATCCCACCCTGCTTATAATCTGGTCCTGGTGGAGGTCTATCACTGGACAAAATTTCATGTTCTAAAATTTAAAAAAAAAAAAATCGTTGCCCCTTTCCCCAGAGCAGGCCCCTCCCCCACCATGGGGATGGGGCAGTCTCATCCTGCCTAAAAGCTGGTCTGGGTTGAGCTATTACTGTGCAAACTTTCGTTTCCCTACGTAAAAACTTGCTGTGCATACTAGGGTCGACTGAGGACCTCAGATGTTAACCTCATGACAGGGATTCCATCTTTCTTAAAACCTGGGCTGAGTAGAGATGTACTATTGAGCAAAATTTTGTATTCCTGGAAGAAAGGAGCACTAAAAGAGTACATTACCCGTCCCTGCCACGGAGGAGCTCAAGGACGGGTATTGTTTTCACTTGGTTTGTCAGTCTGTTTGTTTGTCTGTCTGTTAACAACTTTATGTGAGAACTACTAGTGCCATTTTGACAAAAATTACAGGGATGTTGGGCTATGACCTTTTGATCACCTGATTAAATTTTGGGTCAAACTGGGTTAAGACCTAGGCTGTAGGCCTCCCAAAATTTTAACAATCGTTTTTTTGCCATAACTCCTTTCAAATTCGTCATATCGACATGAAACCAAAACCTAAATGTGCTTCTTTCAAATCTGCATCCTATAACACGCCTCATTGCATCAGGGGGGTCACCCCCCCCCCAGTTAGTGGTAGAGGGGTCAGTGTCAGGCAGGTTGAGCCTAAAATTTCAAATGGGCATAAAATCGTCAATTTTCACTTGATTTACTTCAAACTTGATATGTGACATCTTTGACGAGATATCCTGTTGTGTTTATACGTCAGCACTAAAATGACTGCCGGCGACGGGTTTGCTGTGCCTTGTCACCACTTCTTCTTTTCCTTGCTTTAATCCGACCTCTCGCACAAAGTCAATCTGTATATATGACTATAAATGAGCCGCATTGTTTGTTTGTCGTTCAATCGCGCCCAAACCAAAGGAGAGAAACCCACAGACCCATATATAATCTGAGTCAGGGTGACTCAAGGATGGTTTTAGGGGGTCAAAATTCAGATCTGGGTCATTTGAGGTCACCAGTAGAATGTCTGCCATTTTGGCCCAGGCAACGCCGGGTACCCCTGCAGCCCAGTTTTTGGCATGGAGACTCACATGTCCTCCAGTTCGAACTCAGGTTGTGCGAGGTTGACCTCCGAGGTCATTTGAGGTCACTGGTTGGAGGTCATTTGAGGTCACCAGTAATACTCGTACATGCTTGAACGACTGGACCCAGCAGCCCTATTTTTGGCATGTAGACTCACATGACCTCCAGTTCGGACATACATTGTGTGAAGTTGACTTCCGAGGTCACTTGAGGCCACCGGTTAGAGTTCAGTTGAAGTCACTGGTAAAATACAGTATGCTCGAACGACTGGACCCAGCAGCCCAATTTTTGGCATGGAGACTCACATGACCTCCAGTTCGGACATAGGCTATGTGAGGTTGACCTCTGAGGTTACTTAAGGTCACCAGTCAGAGATCATTTGAGGTCACCAATAATAGTAAACAATTGCACACAAATACTGCACGTTAGTCTGTGAAAGCTGAAATAGAAAGTTCCTGGACCACTTATAATCCCTCTTCAAAAGCGTCGGAGGTACATGGCCTTTCTGGAGTAGAAGGAAAGACTGAACTAGAACAAATAAGATTACAGTGTTCACCTTTTTGGCCCGGGCAGTGCCGGGAACCCGTGCTAGCATCTGATAAAAATTGTTTAACTGGTCTTGCCATGTGACTTTGACCTTTGGTCTATTGTTCTTAAAAGCAATAAGTCAACCTTTTGGGTGATACTTAATTCATCCACCACGTTTGATTCATATCAGCTGAAAACTGTTTTAGTTATCTAGCTTACACACAGACACACGGGTCGAACTTTGACTTTGCCTTCTTGACTTGACCCTGACGATTGTTTTCAGCCCTGAAACTCTTCGTTTTTGCCTGACCCTTAATATTTCCACTTATTTTTGTTTAAATCAGATCAGAACAAACTAAGTTGACCTTGCCTTGTAACCTTAGCCCTTGACCTTTGACTGTGCCAAAAATCAAATCCTTTCATTTTTGCCTTATTCTTAACTATTCCACAAAGTTTGGTCTAAATCAGATGAAAACTGTTTAAGTTGGCATTATCGTGTGACCTTGACCTTTGACCTATTGTTCTGAAAAAAAAAAAAAAAATAGGTTTGTTCCTTCAGCGACCCTCTATCATGCCACTAAGTATAATCAAAATCAGATCAGAACTTTTTTTTAGTTGTTTTGTTAACAGTCACTCAAAAGAGTCGATCTTTTACATTGTCCTGTGACCATGTCCTTTGATTAATTGTTTGGAAACCTGAATAAATTCTTCCTTCCCCTACCTCCATCTCGTCTCCCAAGTTTGGTTGAACTGGTTAAAAACTTGTATTTATCTGTCTAGGTCTGCTATTGACCTACCCTGGGGCCTTAACATTTGATCTGTAGTTTGAAATACAATAGGTTTTCTCACTGGCTTACCCTCAGTGCTTCCACCAAGTCTGGCTATATGCGAATTAGAAATCTTTGATATATTTTCTTAACACACACACACACACACACACACACACACACACACACACACACACACACTTCGCAAAAAAAAAAAAAAAAAAAAAAAAAAAAAAAAAGGGTGGGGGCCTGGCATCAGCCATGCCAGGGACATCCGGAAGCTCCCCCTCCCCGGACGTTGGTCACTCGGGGTCACATGCTGCCTAAAACCTGGTCTGGGTGGAGTCTACCACTAAGCAAAACTTCGTGTTTCTTGGATAATAACTGACGTTGCTCCTGCCCGAAAGCTGCCTCTCAGGAAGACAGGGGAGTCTCACCCTGCATAAAACCTGCATCTAGTGGAGGTTTACGACTATGCAAAGTTTCGCAGTCCTAACAAAAAATAAATAAAAAATAAATAAATAAAAAATAGCCGTGTTTACTGGCGTTGAGCGGGACTCTCCTGTAGGGGGCAGCACCTGAGTGTCCCAGTTTAGCTAAAACTGCTCCTTGGGAGGTCTAGCACTATGTAGAATTCCGTTTTCCTAAGGGGTCTTGAGCACTCCCGTTGCCAGAAAACAAGACAGTTCTGTGAGAACCACTCTCTCTTCCTACACTCCATCCATCCTGGAGAAATGTCGTGCGTTTCCCATTCTCTGGACTAGGAAAAAGACTGAAATACAGAAGAGCTGGTGGAGTGGGAGACTGTGGAGAAGCGATGAGGGTAGATATAGAGGGAGGATGGAAAAGGCAAGACTGGGATATCATCGAAAGAGATGGAGAAGTGGGTGAGGGTTAAGAAGGAGGGGTGAAGTGGAGAAGGAGAGAAGACGGAAAGGTTAAGAAAAATGAGAAAGCCAAGTTATAATGCAGAGATGGAGGAGTGAAAGGGATGTGGGTGGAGATGAAGAGTGAGCGAAAAGGGTATGAAGACTGCTATGTTACGAGAACAGAGAGAGAGAGAGAGAGATGTGTGTGTGTGTGTGTGTGTGTGTGTGTGTGTGTGTGTGTGTGTGTGTGTGTGTGTGTGTGTGTGTGTGTGTGTGACAAATAGATAGAGAAAGTAAAAACGAAGGATAATTATGCATATGTGCCTGATGTCACACGTGTATGAAATAATCTACAAGGAATTATACTGTTTTTCTGTAGGACTGTCACGTAGCACCGCCACCTACGGGCGTCATAAGAGAGCCACCAACTGAGCTGCCATGACGCCCACACCGCCATAATTCTCCTGATCAGCCAGTAAATCAGGCCACTAAGCGGACTTCCCAAGCGTTCCCCACCACCGCAATGGCTGCATCTTTGGTCATGGCTTTGTGGCGGTCGCCTGTCGACAAACAAATATGCTCCTCGTCCCCCGCACTGTCACAACTGCATTGGTAAAGGTCAGAGTCATGAGTCTTGGTAGCTCCACAAGGGTAATTTTATTTATTCCTATTTGCATATATATTCTTAGATTATTCATCTTAGAAAGAAGAGAATTCTGAAGAAGAGAAAATAAACATTATCAAATACGTGTATGGAAAGAATTCATAATCGCTTCGGCAATACAGTATTAAGCAAATCAATAAACATTGGTCTGGATGAAAAAGCCAAGAGGAGTATTAACCTTTATGTAATGCTATGTGATGATGATGATGATGATGATGATGATGATGATGATGAGGAGGAGGAGGAGGAGGAGGAGATGAATGTGAACCATCTGTGTATGAATTTGATGATGATAATGGTAAGGAGGGACGTTCTTATAGCCTACATCAGCTATATTGATGGCTTTGAATATGTACAGTATGTATGTATGTGGCGAAGCTCCGAACCCTGACAAACGTTTTCAGTGAGACTTTGTACACACAACCACTGGAATACAGTAGGTGTTGAGTCTGGCCCAGATCGATGTCCGCTGAGGGAGTATTTTGACCACTTTTGTGACGGTTTCATTTGTGAAATGTAGGTGGCTGGGTGCGTAGAGCTTTACAAACCTTTTTTTTTTTTTTTTCCCAGCCCGTGTGTGTGTGTGTGTGTGTGTGTGTGTGTGTGTGTGTGTGTGTGTGTGTGTGTGTGTGTGTGTGTGTTTGTTTGTTTGTTTGTTTTTCACATTTCTGGATCCGAGCTCACTGTAAATGGGGAACAGAATAATGATGGTAACGATGTAAATTAAATGAAAAAAAAAAGAGGATTTTTAAAAGGCAGATGTAGGATGATGAATAACCCCCTTATTGCGATAACGACTCTTTTATTTAATCACATTACCACCAGATATTTTTATTTTAATCAGCTCTAGTAGTAAAGGAATTAATTAATGCTATTGTCATTGCTTCCAGTTCGAAAAGTCTCTTTCAAGTTTAATAAAAGTCACCAGCAAGGATTTAAACAAAACAAAAAACACTTCATTGCATTCAAGACAGAAAAGATGATGGAGGAATTGGAGTGGAAACGAAAAAAAAATCATAAAGATCATTAACATATAGGAGAAAATAGGTGAGATATCAGTACGAGAAGATATCACACAGAAAAGAAAAGAAAGAAGATGACGAGAAATCGAATACTGAAAGTGAAAGAGACAAGCTGTAGCTACCAAAAATGGCAGTGGTATCAGGTAATAATAAAAGCTTAAAGGAAGTAGTGTGGGGGAGAAAGAAAGAAAGCGTTTTAAATGGAATATGGAAGAGAAACACGTGGGGAGCTAAAGGGTTGAAGACTGAAACAGTCTGGAATAACAGGTAAGAGGAGAAAGAGAAGAATTGGAGAAAAAAAAAATTGCAACCAAAAAACATAAGAAATGGCGAAGATTAAATAAGAGAATATGTTAGATCAACAGACAGGCTTGGTCAGGAAAAAAGTGACGAAAATTACATTGTGTCATTAACCCCTTCACTACGATGATGTACTGTCGCTCTTATTTCTGCTGCTACCAGACTGTTTCATTGAACTTTAGAAAGAATCATCGAATAAAGAGGTTACATACAGCATCCATTAAACTTTTCACGACTAAAGATCTTCCCTAAGTTTAGTATTATTGTCCGAAGGTCGCAAGAATAAAATAACTTATAAGTTACTGGACTGAAAGAATTAAAACTGAATAAGCGGTGGTGTAGGCAAGTTCTTGATAACGATGGTCAGTTAGGAAACCAATGGAAGAGGAAGAAATTATCAGACTGCATCCCTCCTTACATAACACATGAAGCAACGAGCTAGAAGATTCAAACCTCTCGTATTTTCCCGTTTTGTATTTTAATAATAATGACAAAAACTGAGGGCATGGTTTCTTCTTCCAGGCTTCATAATTACAGTATGTCCATAATCTCTCTCTCTCTCTCTCTCTCTCTCTCTCTCTCTCTCTCTCTCTCTCTCTCTCTCACCTCAAACCACAGCCACAAGTATCTGATAACCTCCTGCAGAGGTAAATGCGCGTGATATATACCTTATTTTTGACTGCTTTTTCCTTGTTGGCGTGTGATTTGAGAGTCATAATAATATCGCTAATGGCCGAGTGCTTTGTGTGTGTGTGTGTGTGTGTGTGTGTGTGTGTGTGTGTGTGTGTGTGTGTGTGTGTGTGTGTGTGTGTCTGGGTGGGTGGGTGGGTGGATGTGTAGGCTAATTGTACAAAAACATAGAAGCAGCCATGATCCAAATTATGTGTCAGCATCTTCAAATGATAAAAGCCTGGTCTGCAACTTTTTTCTTATGAAGCTTTTGCTCAGAATGGCAATACATAAGCAGTGCAACTTAGCACAAACCACACGACAAATTATTGCTTTAAGCGAAGTTCCAGTTTGCTATACGATTTTTTTTTATATTCATGTTAAATTCAGACTCTTCGTGTAATAACGGATATTCCAACATTCCATGGGCTTATCAAGAGAGTATTTACCCTTTGACCACTAAAATTTCCATCAGCTGCATATAGTCGTCTTGTAGTAGTCTGAGTAGAGTAACAAAGCGTTCATAGATAAGGAAAGAGTTTGATTCATTCGCCTCCCAACCTCCATGTCATCTTAACAGGAAGAGTACGCATTTGAGCGGCTTCCATGTTTTAAACTGTGCCATCAAACCAGTTTCTTTTATGTGACAATCTATCATTTTGTTCCCTATCCGCTCCCCACCTCCTCCAACTCTTTCCTCTTTCAGCCTCTCGTCATTGCCACTTGCTTGACCACTTGAACCCAGCCAATCACCCTCTTCTCGATGGAACACGTCATCCTTTTTTTTTTCTTTTCTTTTTTTTAACACCTCGACAGAGCCCGGTCTCTCTTTTGTGTAATGAGCGCAATACAGTCCCATTCCCTCTTGATCAATTGTATTTTTTAAATGATCTGAAATGAGAGAAATTTGTGATTTCATCACCTCTAACACCTTATGAAAACCAGCGTCTCAAAAGAACTAGGCTTCTCTCTCTCTCTCTAGATAGATAGATAGATAGATAGATAGATATAGATACAAATATAGATACACAAACAGACTGATATTGAAGATGAACTGATTAGATCAGCCAGGTCATGGGGTCAAAGGTCAAGGTAATTTGGGCGTGGGTGTGAAATTTCCTGAACCGCTTGAGGGATTTCGACCAAACTTTTGTCAGTGATACAATATGAAGGGACGATGAACTGATCGGGTCAGTAAGGTCAAGGAGTCAAAGGTCAATGTCATTTGAGGTTGACCTAGTTTATCTTTATTTTTATTTCAACCCACAATGAACCCTGTCATGGAGGTTGTACGGCAAGTCCGTGCGCAAGGTTTGGCGGTGGCATACCGAGCGATGCTTTGCGTCGACAGCTCAGGGCTTAAATTCTTGGCATTTCTTTAACCATGACAAGCTCAGGACCTCTTTTGTTCGCTGCGGAGCACAGCAATTCCTTATACTGATTACTCGACAGAAAGTAACTCCTAAATTCATAAACCTAGTCTAACGCGGCACCCATCCGATGACAACTTAGTGAAAAAAAAAAAAGAGAAAAAAGAAATAGGAATCGTTATGTTAAAAAAAAAAAAAAAAAGGAAAAATCCCCACCCCACAAAATTCAGGAAAACTAGAGGGTAACTGAGGGCCTAAACTCTGCCCATATACTGTTAACATAAATTACTGGGAATACACGACGAGGGACGATGGGGACGAGGAGGTAGGGAAAACGGGAGAGAATGTGGCGGAGAGAAAGAAGAGGAGAAAGAAGAGGAGGGAATCAAATGGAGTAGAAAAGGAGGGAGAGAAAGACGAAGAGAAAATCAGAGGGAGGAGAGGAAGAGATGGAAAGAAGAGGAAAGAGTGCGTGGAAGAAAAGGAAAAGAGGAAAACCTGAAGAGAATCAGAAAAAGGACAGGGAAAGGGAAAACAAATCAGAAGGAGGGGAGGAAGAGATAGAGAGAAGAGAGGAGAGTGGAAGGATGGGGAGGAAGAGAAGCAGACGTGGCGAAACGGAAACAAAAGGAAAAGGGAACAGACGGAGAAAAGGGAAGAGAATGAGGCAGAGAGGTTGATGGTGACAGTGAGAGAAAAGCAGAGAATGAGAAAAAGAAAAAAGAAAAGAAATGGGAAAAAGGAGGAGAATGACAGGGAGAAGACAAAGCGGTAATGAGAAGAGAAGAGAAAGAAAAGAGGGAAAGAACGTGAGGAAGAAACGGGTGCCATAGAAGATGAGGGAAGGAAGAAAGAGAGAAGGGAGGAGAAAGGGGAGGGTGAAAATGTAAAGGAAGGGTAGTTTAAAGGAAGGCAGGAAAGCAGACAGCAGGAAAAGGATGAAAGGCAGAGAGGGAGGGCAGGAGAGCGACTCATGAAAAAATAAATAAATACATGAAGTGGGATATGAAGCAGGAGTGAAGAGAGGACGGAGAATGGAAGAAGGGGAGTGAAAGAGAACATAGAAAGGATAAGGAGAGGAGAGAAGTGCAGAGAGTGAAAGGGTGAGGGACGGAAAGAAGGGAAAAAGATGAAAGAGGGGAGAAGGGAAGAAAGAGAAAGGAATGGAGAGGAAAGGAGCACAAAAGTGGGAAAGGCACTGACGAGAGAAGAAAGCAGACTGTAAGGAGGAGACGAGAGGGTAAAAACGGAGAGGAAAAGAAGAAAGGCATACAGGAAAAGAAAAAAAAAATGAGGAGAGAAGAGCAGGAGAAGAAAGAAAGAGGGAAAAGGAAGCGGAAAGTAGGAGAAAAGTTAGAAGGAAACAAAAAGAGAACGGTGGAAAAGAAAGAGAAGAGCGAAAATGAAGAAGAGGGTGTGAATAAAAAATAAGATAGAGAGGAAATTCAAGATAACTCAGGCGAGAGTAACCGGAACAGGAAGAAGTATAGAGTAAACGCCGTCACCTCTCCGCAGACGAAGGTGGAGATCCGTGAGGCTTCCATAACGTGAAATTAGCAACATGGAGGTAAATACTGTACTGGTTTCAGCAAATTTAAATCACAAATAGACTGCTGCACGGTGAGGTTAAGTCAGTTAGGTTGGGTCTGGGTGAAATATATCATCTGGTTTTGGACACACGCAGACACAAAGCTAAATCCGCGGATCACCAAAACATAAAGAGATAAACCATTCAGACCCAACCTAACGGACATGACTTAGCCGTGAAACGATGTAGCTCTGATCAGATCCTACTGAGACATATTTATCGCCATTTCAGTAATTTCCTCGTGTTAAAGAAGGCTCTTTGAGTGACGGTGGCGATATTATTCAACAGAGAATAGAACAAAATGATGCTGTTGTTGTTGTTCTTGCTTAATTCCCATCTGTCTGGCATAGAAGACCCGTCAACCACAGGTAAGGATCTGCTGCTGTTGGGCCGTCGTACGGTTACAATACAGTACATACGCTATTAAGGGAACTGGCGCCTCCTTGTGGTAGACAGAGCCTTGCCATGATTAGACCATTCCCCATGGCGAGATTCAGGGAAATACGAGCAGGTTTGACCCCTGGATGGACGCAGCAGTTGCTTCCTTCCACCCAGGGTACACACAGCGCCACCATGTGTAGGCTCATAGTCAGCCCCAGCAAAATGAAGTAAAAAGAAGGAACACGAAAATACTGAGAGAGAGAGAGAGAGAGAGAGAGAGAGAGAGAGAGAGAGAGAAAGAAAGGGGGAGTGCATAAATATGCGAAAGGGTGAGAGAAAAAAGCATAATAGAGAGAAATGGAAGATGAGAACAAGAAAAGGCTGAAATGTGGAGGATAAAAAGAAATTCAGAAAAGCAGAGGAGAGGAGAGGGAAAGAAAAACGAAAGGAAGGAAACGGGGAAGTGAGAGAAGGATGAAGAATAGGGGATGAGAAGAAGGGGAGAAAAGAAGAAAGAAAGAAAGGAATACAAGGAAGGGGGAAAGAGGGAAGGAGGAAGAGGGGAGAGGAGACAGGGAAGAGAAAGGAACGAAAGGGAAGACAGAGGGAAGGGGAAGGACAGACAAACAGACACACACATACACAGACACAGACACAGACACACTGAGCCAGAGGGAGGAGGGAAGGGAGAGGGAGAGAGGATAGCAGAGAGGTGAGGGGGAGTAAGAGTTATAAACAAGAGGAAAAGAAAAAAATAAAGAAGGGGGAGAGAAGGAGAACAGACAGAGTAAGTGGAGGAAGAAAAAGAAGCAATGAAAAGAAAAAATGAAGAAAGTCAAAAGAAAAGGAAAAAGAAAAAGAGGAAAGGATGAAAAGAAAGAATGACGAAGAGCCTGACAGAAAATGGAAAATCTAAAGAAGAAGAAGAAGGAGGAGGAGGAAGAGGAAGAGGAAGAGGAGGAGGAGGAGGAGGAGGAGGAGGAGGAGGAAGGAAGGGAGAAAGAGATGCAGAGATGGAACACAGAAAGAAACACAAAACCGGCGAGATACAGAGAGTTGTAAAGAGGAAGATAATATTTAACAAAAGAAGAAAAATAGACATAGGAGGAATAAGAAGGGGTGAGAGAAAAAAGAATACAACAAAGAAAGAAAGAAAGAGATTATTAAAACAGAAAAGGAATGAAAGCAGGGATAAAGATGGAAAATGTAGAATGAGGAATAGACGATGAAAGCATGATAAATTCAGAATATAAAAGGAAGGGAGAAATTCAATAAAAGAAGATAAAGGGAAAGGAGAATGGGAAAATAAAACAAGAGAAGGATGGGAAAGGGGGAAGTAGGAGGACGAGAGGAAGGAGGGAAGAGAGCGTGGGGGAGAAAGGGAGGAAGGAATGGAAGGGGGAATGGAGGAGGGAAGGAATGGAAGGAGGAGGGGGGAGAGAAGGAAAGAGAAGGATCAGAGGGAAGGAGGAGAGAGGAGTGAGGAGGAGAAGAGAAGAGAGGGAAGGAGGAGGGAACAAATAGGGCAGGAGGAGGATAGGAAGAGGGAATGAGAAGACGAGGAGAGGGAAGGAGAAGGGAAGAGAGGGAAAGAGCAGGGACGAGGGCAGGAAGGGAGAAGAGAGGGCAGGAGGGAAGAAGAGAGGGCAAGAGGAGGGAAGGGAGGGAAAGAGGAAGGAAGAAGGCAGGAGGAGGGAGGAGAGGGCAGGAGGAAGGGAGAGAGAGAAGGGAGAGTGGAGGAGAGGCGAGGGCGAGATGCAGTGCCTTTCATACGGATGGCTGGAGGGACTCTCAGAATTTTAAAGAAAAAGCGAAGTGACTCAATAGCGGAAGACAACAGAAGGGGAGAGAATGGAGGGAGAGAGGAGAAAAGAAGGGAGGCAGGCAGAGGAAAGTGGGTGGAAAAGCTAAGGAGGGAAAAAATGGAGGAAAATGGGTGGGAAGAGAGGGAGAGTAATGGATATGCGGAGAATGGAGGAATGCAGTGAGGGGGAAAGAAAGATGTTAGAAGAAAAAAGGATAAATGAGTGGACAGAAAATGAAGGAGGGAGAGATAGATGGAGAGACAGATAGACCGACAGACAGACAGACAGACAGGTAGATAGATAGACACACATACATACATACATACATACAGAGAGAGGGGGGGGGAAGGAAGGAAGGAAGGAAAAGAGGAAGGGATGGGGAGAGAAGAGGGGAGGACACGAATAAATTCGAAATTTGAAAAAGGTTCAGGTTAAAGGGGAATTTACAGGCAATGCGAAAAGATGAAAAAAAAAAAAAAAAAGCAGAGGTTGAATTGATGACAAGGAGTAGAAAGGAAGGCGTAGGAAGAAGAGATGAGAGGAGTGGAAAAGTTGAGGGAAGGAGGAGAAGGAGGAGGAGGAGGAGGGAGTAAGGAGGAATGTGGGGAGAAGAAAGGAACATGGAAGAAAAATAAATGAAAGGAGGAGAAAATCAAGGCAAAAGGAAAGCTGGAGTGAGCAGGGAAGAGAGGAGATTGGAGGAAGGAGACAAGAATGGGGTGCGAAGGAGAGAAAACAATGGAGGAAGGAGACGAGAAAGGCTGTGAGAGGAAGGGAAGAATGCCGGAGGGGAAGGCAGAAAAGAATTCGAGGGGAATGACAGAAGTGAGGAGTGACGGTGTGGAAAGTGAGGAGGATGAGGAATGAGGGAAGTGATGGTGAGAATGAGTAAAGAGAGGGGGAGGGGAGAGGAAATAAGGAGTGAAAGGGGTTGGGTGAGAGATGTAAAGTTACATTCGGGAAAACATGATTGGGAATTTGTTGGATATGAGAGACAAAAACATGAAAGTGAGAGTGGTAGAGTGTGGATGGTGTGGTGGAGAGTATGTGATGAGATGTATCAAAGTGGGACAGTGTGATGTATGAAGAGAGAGGAGGATGGAATTTAGAAGAGGAGAACGAGTGAGGTAAGAGTGAGGTGGCTGGAATCCCTCGTGCCCCGACAAGTAGTTCATGGTGAACACACATAATGACAGCAGTAAGACTACCAGTTGGGGAATATACTATTGTTTTGATATAATGTAAATCTGTAATAAACAAATGAGAAAAGGATAGACAAATAAAGAGAGTTACCCCTCCTCCCTCCATCACCAGCGCCTGTTTCTTGGATATTAGCCAACAAAGAATAATAAGTATATAATAATGGAAGACGTTTACCCATACCTAGGTGCTTTTATTGAGAAGATCCAGCTGTTTCGATCCCACCTGAAAGATCTAGGTCGGTCTGAAACTGTTGTATCTTTTCAGTTAATAATATTTCAATATGTGGATATAATTTTCTCAGTTCATGACTTTGCTGCACTGCGAAGTTTAAAAAGATGTGGTCGTTGACAAGGATAGAAGAGTGGTGAGGCTTAGAGACGCAAGAAACAAAAGATATATAAAATGGGAGAAATGGAAGGAAATGTGATGCGGTGAGAGTGAGAGGGAAAAGGGGAGAGGGAGGAATATTACAGGTGAGAGGGATCGGCGAAGGTGGTGAGAGTGAAGGGTGAGGAAGAAGCGGTAAAGTCAACTGTTAAGAGGGAGGAAGAGAGAGGAGTAAAAAAGGTGAAAAGCGAAGAATGGGAGGCGAGGATAAAGATGTGGAGTGTCATCATTCAGATTTAACCCCATGGCGTTCCTTATATTTCATTCTTGCTACTTCCAGACGATTTTAGCTAACTCTATGGGAACTTCTCCCAGTAAAGGAATTCAAAACAATCTCCATTAATATTCTCCACAACGAATGGATTCTCAAAAAGTAATTAATCGTCAGGCTGTAGTAAGAATAAAATAAAAAATAAAAGACTGCCAACATTCCCAAGGCAATGCACGATGGTCTCCACACAACTACTGTACATTACACATACATACTTCTGTGCAAACTGCAGTAATCATTATGCAATATTATGAATCACATTTTTTCCTGCTTCTGTGTTTTGATCTTTGATCTATAAATCCCTTTAAAAGGTATGAATCAAGTGAATGAAAATGGTGTCTGTGTATTTGGCTAATGAACAGTTATTGTCTCAAGTTTAAGCTAACTGATGAAATAAAGGAATGGCACTAAACTGAAGTGTTTCGAAGAAGGAAAGATGAAAGCAGAAAAAAATTAAGGAAATACTGTAAATTTCCACACTATGGTGTGGAAATCTAATTAAGTCGTCGAAATGAAAGGGTTAAGGAGGAGGGGAGTGAGAAGCGGTGAGTTTTCAGGCTGGAGGGGACGAGAAAGTTGTGCACAAAAGCAGTACTGTATGTATCGACTTAACACCTCCAGCCAGAAGATGCATTTTTGCCACACCAACAGGGGTAACCATGTCCAGTGTGTGTCCCTAATTGTGTCATTCGGTCACTCACTGCGTTTCAGAATTTTTTTAAAATGATATCCGGTAAGTTGCAGCCGTAAAGTTTTATGAGCGTTACACTTCCATCGATATTTCACGCGTCCGCAGGGGTGTCTCAGGTGCGTGTGGTGAGCATCCGAAGTGTGTTTGTGGATTGTATCCCGAGACAAAGGATGACATTTGGGATGTGCTGTGGTGATACTCGTAGATATGACTATAGGATAGGCACTACTGTCAAAGGTGACCTTTGTCTCGTTTATTTCAATCTTGCTCTCCCCAGACGATTTTATCTTAAGATGTATTTACGAACTGAAAGTTATATGCAGCCTTCCTGGTGCTTTCCTTCACTAGGGTTTCTCCTATCGTGAATAAAATCGTCCGGTAGTAGCAAGAATAAACTACAGTAATACATCATCGTGCTGAAGTCATTTAAAGAAGAAGAGATATTGGGTAAGACGAATGGTCAGCGGTATGGGATGGGTGAAGAGAATTAAAAATCAGAAAAGTTAGACATGGTGCAAAGTAAAACAAACAGGAACATGTGCATTGATCCTAACGAGACTCAGTATGGCAATTGTTTCAGTAGGAAGATATTTTGATATTAAAAAGAGGGGGTCGGTGGTGTATAGGATAACCGACCGTCTCGCAACTGAAAGAACTCGACTACTATTCTAGGGCCGGACAGGCTCTTGAACAAAGTTTTTTTTTTTTCCTTTTTAATGTCCCTGTTCACCTGACTACTACTGGGGACCTGGTTATAACATCGACAGTTGCAGGCCGTATTCTGTAGGGAAGACAGAATTAGCAAATATTTATCATCTGCTTTAATTAGTCTTTGTGTGATCAATAGGCTTTAATCTGAACCGTCTTCTCTGACAGTAAAGAAGAGAGGAGTGAGAGAGCTGGATAATGGCAGGAGGGAAGAGTAATAAGGATGAACAGTGAAAGTGAGAGGGATGAGATGTGTGAATATAGTGAAAAAGGACTGAGAGAGTAGCAGCTCAGGAAAGCACATAAAAGTGAGGAAGACCGAGGAGTAAGGAAGATAGGAAGAGAGGGAGATCGTTGAAAAATGGAAACAGAGAGGTGAGGAACGAGAATGGTGGAAGTGAGAGGAATGAGAAATGAGAGGTGCGAAAACTGAGAAGGGTAGAGAGAAGGGGTGGAAATGGGAGGATATTGAGAAGGGCAGAAAAGTGAGAGGAGAGGGGAGAGACGGAGCAAGGAGTTTGATGGAACAGAATAGAATGGTAGGGGGAGAAGAGGAAAATTAATAAAAAGGAAGATTGGAAGGGGAGGCAGAATAAGGAAACAAGGAAGGAGAAAGTTGAAGGAAACTGAGTAAGGTGGGGGAAGAACCTGAAGAGAGGAAACCAGAAAGAAAGGAAGAAGATATAGATGGGGACGAGGGAGTGCATAGAAGGGAGAGCAGTGACGGGAAGATGAAGTGGATATTGAGTAAAGTAAGAGTATATGAAGAAAACATATTTGAGAAAGTGGACGTGAAACTAACAAAGGGAAGTTGGTCAGGGAGGAGGACTAAAAAGTAGGCATGGATGAAGGGAAGGCTAATATGAAAATATTGTGCTAAAGAATATGAAACAAGGATGAATAACTGAATATACGAGCACACAGTGGGTGGCTAATAGAGAAACTTGCAAAGGGAGAGAGAGAGGAGCTGAAAAAGTAAAAGTGTGACAGGAAGCAGTAGAGGCGGGGGACATGATGGGTAGGAAAGCATTAAGGGATTAGAGAGTGGTAATAACAAAGAGCACGTCCGTGACAGTGCACCTCCCGCCCCCAGCATCACTATAGCATTTTCCTTGCTGACGTATTCACTAGCAATACTGTACCATGAAAAATTTACTTCATTAAAAATCAGATACTCAAAGCTACTTACATAAAATGAACTGTAATTATAGATAGTACAACTAGAACCTGCAGTTCTGAATAACGCAGTATAAATGCTTCATAAAAACAAATTCACATGATTATTCACATCAGAAAGAAAGCTGGTAAACTGTTTTTCCATGGACCACAAGGCTTGAGGACAGACCCCTTGAGCTGCATGGCTCTGCGTGAAAGAAGTAGGTTCTCGTTCATACAGTCAATAGCTGCACCAGCTCAGTTGCACCAGAGCGAAACTGTATGGTTTACAGCACCTCACTGTAAAAACCTCATCATGCAGTGGACTAAAAACATAACGATAAAAGGGGAACAGTGTGTTACTTATAGGAGAGTATCGGAATATGCAAAACTATTATGTGCCAAGATATTACACATCGACTAAAAGGGTGTAATTGTGCGTGTTACGAGAGCCCTGACCTTTTCTTACTTGGGAATTAATGACCATAGACAGAGCGACCAGTCATTGCGCCCTGTTCTCGCTTTTTCTCTACCCACCTGAGACACAAAACCCTGCGAGAAGAAAGTTGTGGGGGGCGATTGAGCACGCTCCACCAGACAGATTGTGCACCATTTTTGCGGTTCCCCCTGACTGGCCCGTGTACACACCGTGAAGCAGGAGCGGTGGGGTGTGGCAGGGATGGTGGTGTGGGAGAGCTGGCGATGTGGTAGGGAAGGAGTGTAGTAGGGGTGGGGTGTGGTACGGGTGATGGTTTGGTAGGAGTGGTGCTGTGACAGCGATGATGGTGTAGGAGGGGTGGTGGTGTGGTTAGGATGAGGCGTGCTAAGGATGGTGATGTGTCAGGAATGAGGATGGTAAGGGTGATGGTGTGGCAGGGATGAAGTGTAACAGAGGTGCTGGTGTGGCTGGCATGAGATGTGGTAAGGGTGGTGGTGTTGCAGGGATGGGTTGTGATAAGGGTGGTGGTGTGGTTGGGATGAGGTGTGGTAAGGGCTGTAATATGGCCGGGGTGGGGTGATAGAGTTGGTGGTGTGATTAGGATGAGGTGTAGTAAAGGTGGTGGTGTGGATGGGATAGGTTGTGACAGGGATGGTGATGTGGTTAGGATGGGGTGTGGTAGGGTATGGGGTGTGGCAGAAAGCGTGTTGGTATAAGCTGGTGTGGTGTTGGTGCAAGGTGTAAGGAAGGGGTGGCAGTCGTTGCATAATAATAACACTGGAAATGTGAAAATGTAAAGAATATTTAACCAACTGGCGCAACTGGGGTAATTCTCACTGAAGTAACTGTAGCCAATTATCATTGTCTGTATATTACGCTTGCCTTGTGGAGTGGCAAACACATTACACAGCAGTCCCATCTGGTGTTGTCTGTCCCCTTCACCGTTATTAGTAATGCAGGCCCAGTAGACAGGTATGATGCTGTTGACTTCATACATTTTGATGGTTGCATCAGGTCAGGTCATAGTTACAACCTAAACGCATTTTTTTTTTCACTTACATTAACACTCCTATGAGTATAAATGAGTACTGTGTGACACAACAGCTATCAACAATAACCAACCAAAAGTTAGAGATAATACACAAAAAAATACATTGACAATAAATCAAATTACAAATTTGACGATGGCATCGAATGACGAAGTTTGGTTGGAAGCTATTATCACCGCAACACAGTATGAGCCGCTCATAAAGAGAAAGAAAACGATTTATGAAATCATCTTATCCTCGTCTTGTATATTTAGCTTTATTTAGGTCAGTTTATCACGCAGGCTGTTGGTCTCGACAGTGATAGGCCTTGATACTGAGCACTCCTTTTCCAATTAAAATATCATTATTTAAATTATCAGCAACTTCTCCAACTCCTTGCTCCCAACTGCGAACCTCCCGCCAGAGGATGACTGCGACAGAAGTTTGTTTTTACATGCCTCTCACATCCTCAGTTACCGCTTCTCCTTTTCTTCGTCACTGTCTATTGTAGTATACTTTTCCATTATTTTCTTCAGTACCACATATGATCTTTCATTAACTTTCAAACAGATGATATCGTATCATTTTTTATCCATGCCATGTTATTTAGGCGCTTAACTCCCCACAAACCTGTGAGTCAGGTTCCGACGCATTATGATGAGTGCAAGCCTAACCGAAGGTGCAGATTGATCTCGGACTTTATACAAAGTAGTAATGGGTTGCAAAGGGATGACCAAAGTAATATTTTCACGATAAATTTTCGCTTTAATTTTTATGTCATATCTGCTAAGCCGTTATGCTGACTATAGTATGTGGACTGGGATTCCGACAAGCTGAGACGTTCTAGTGTGGCTTGAAGGATAGAGTTATGATGTGGCGTCGGGTGGTGCTTTGTGGCGTTGCTTGACTGGGGCTGTTGGTGTGCTGATAAGGGGTGTTTGCAGTGATAACTAGTTGTCGGCGGAGTAGGGAGTTGTTGTTCTAAGATGGTGCAGTTCTGTGGTGTGGCCGTGAGCAAAAATTCAGTAAAGTGATATGTTCTGAGCAAGCCTTTTTATAAAAGGTGTTCTCGTGTTCTGACTTTGAGTTAAGGTAAGGATCATTGTGTGTTTCTTGGGTGTAATGCTGTATTTCATTGTTATATAGGCAGGCTTCGTATGGAATACTTTCTCTTATGTTACTATCAGAATGCTAAAAATGTCGCTGGGGTAACTTCTTAGTGACTTTGGTTCATTAGTTTCGAGAATCAGGATGGAGTTAGTACCGTGCCTATGAGGTATCCAAAACAGTTGCCATATGGTAACTGGAGTAGGAAGAATTCTCCTACACCACAATTGTACTACTTCCCCCCCCCCCTAGCCCAACACCAAGCAGTACCCAGGCACAGATTTAAAGTGGCGTACGCATCTTCCTCCTATTTTCTCATACCAGTTATTACTTATAGTAAAAGAACAATGTTATGTCAAAATTTGTGCAACAGATATCTTATACACGTGTTATCACAGTTCTTTCAATCAAAAGAGGGAATTGGTAATAAATATGAATTTTGTAATGAGTTAGCAGTGAATTCAAACTTGTGGTAATTCTGCTAGAAATCACCCCACCCTTCCCCTTTTCAAAGGCTGGATACCCTGAGTATCGTCATTCACAGATCTGCCCACAAGGACCGTCAGGAGTTATACCATAGGGAGCAATAGGAAGGCATAAATCTAAGAGGTGAAGCGAGATGGAGGAGAACGTATTTCGTAACACTCATTTTACTCGCTCAAAACTCCGATGGAGCAGCCAGAGACAGAAATGGTCGGTGCCGTAATGGCGACCGCGTGGACACTGCGTAGAGGACTGGTGCAGCACAGAACGGACGAGTGCAAGAGTGGACAAGGCACATCCAATTAGTGCGTAAATTGGCAGTATAGGAACAGCAGAACACCGCTAGACTGCATCAGAAATTAATAAGCAGCGGTGTGAACAATGGGAAAGATCAGGGTATTAAGACTTGTGGAACCGTGGTGCATTACCTGTAATGCATCACGGTTCCACAGGTCTTAATACACTGATCTTTCCCATTATTCACACCGATGCCTATTAATTTCTGGTGCAGTTTAGCGGTGTTCTGTTGTTCCTATGCTGCCAGTTTACGTTAGTGGTAGGTGGGGGCGCTCGCCATCCACTCACTCGATGTAGTGCTGCTCTCGGATGTTTGCCGTTTCCTCTCCTCCATTCTTCTTTCCTTCCATCCTCTTCTGTCTTTCTTTCCTTCATTCATTCCTCGTCCTTCTGCGTACGGGTGACTTTACACTGCCTCTTCTCTCCTTCTTTCCTTCTGTCTGTGGGTGACTCGACACTGAGTGACAAGCCATATGGTTTCCTGTACACCAGGAAACCATTTACTACGCTGGGTGGTAACCATATAACAAATTTTGGCGCCTAGTGGTTTAATTGGTAATTATGGCACTCCAGTCGGATTGAGCCCGTGAAGGTTTATATCCAAGGGATGGTTGGGGTTTATTGCTCACGTAATGCCACTCAGGGATGAGTAAGGCTGGTCTCTCTCATCTCAAATGTCAGGACCAACTTGCCTACCCCCGGGCTCCTACGTTCCTCATGGGGCAAAGTAGGGTTGGATGATGGATGGATGGATGGAACCGTGGTGAAATGTGACCATAATAGTGAAGCTATGCAACATTCATGTTAATCTCATTTATCTTTCGTAAGTACTTTCTGTTTGTAAAATGTGTTCATGTACCTAATTTAGCTAGTACAATAATATTTTCAGATATGAGAGCATCTGTAAGAGCGACAAAGTAAGTCAGACAGTTGCACTAAAAAATTTCACAGAGTGAATTACTCTAGCTAAACTCCATACCCTAAGGATTTTCACCCAAGGTGCTTCACTAGCGAAGTCCAGATGATGTTTCACTTTGGCAAAACCCCATAGGGCCTCACCTCTACCTAGCACTTCTGTGCTTGTTCTTCCTTCATTCGTCTCTTCATACGTCTGATAAACAACAGCTTTAGTGTTTTGTTGCGTTGCATGTTTTATTTCACTTGGTTAAAGAGTATTACTTTGTAGCTATAATGAAAGAAAAACCGTTGTAAAAGCCGCTGAAAGAGGCAGCGGTGAGGCATGATCCACTGGCCAACAAAACCACAGGTGGCCGAGCACTGGAACCCAGCATTCCTGTCAGTCATAACCTGCTGAGTCGCCAACGGCGACATTTGCAGACACTCATTCCTTGAGTGGGCACAAATCAATGAGCTAGTCTGACTGTGGTAATCTTCTAAACACAAAGCCCAAAGTTACTGCCTGCTGAGCGGCAACAGTCAGTTGCCTGTGATGCTCTGCCATCTCCCCCCCCCCCCCCAAAAAAAAAAAAAAAAAAAATGCCAAAGCAACTTCGCTTCAAGCTCATTCCCTGCTGTCAGTTGTGGGGTCTATCTCCTGCACTTTGGCCAAACGCTGGAACTTGAACTTTGAGAACCTGCTGACAACCCTTTAGTCAGCAAGTAGAAGACATCGCAGTTAAGGCGCTTCTTTAAGATCTGTCTGGACAGTTAGGAGGCCCAGAAATAAGGACATATCAGCACATCTACACCTAATACATGTGTTCTTCAGGTTGTACACGTCGTGTACTTTGGCTCATAAGAGAACAGTTGTATATTTATTCAGTAAACCCCCCTCTAGATTGTGTAAACCATCCATGTTAACGCCTCAGGTAATTGCTTTTCTCTGCCACCAGCCCTTGCTCCTCCCTTAGACAATAAATTCAACATTGCCTCGTACAACATATTACTGTACTCTCCAACACACCTGACGAACAGAATGGACATATACTTTAGCCAGATGACACTCTTGCATGGTTAGAATGCTAAGCACGGAACTCAGGTAATAATATGCAATTCTTGGGTACTATTCACTGGCTCTTGTTATCTGACTGTGTTTCTCCAGTCAAAATTTACAGTAGTATACAATTTAAGGACCATGACAATTTTTTTGTTTATTTTATTCTGGATACCATTTCATTTAGCTTAAGAGTCCCCTGATAATGAACGGGTTAGATGTACGTCATTAAATGTCCCTGACTGCGTTGGTAAGCTGAGCAGTGTTTGATGCGGTGAACTAAATAAAAATATGGTATCAAACAGTGCACCGCTGGTGTAATGCACGTTATGTAATTATGTACTGTGCAATAATGGCAGGATATTGCTTATGATAGTGTGCATTGGTAGGCAAGGGATGACGTGCGATTGTATCTGGTGTAGTTGTAGTGCTGCGTGGTGTGATGTGGTGAATGCTGTAGTCAAGTGCAGGAAAGGAAAGTTGTGGCATGGTTTTAAGTAATCTATTGAGGTTGAGTGCTGAGGGATGTAGGGTGATACTTTCTAAACACAAAAATTCACACTTACTATCTGAGTAGCTTCAACCTGACACTAACTTTATATATTAAGGGACTTCTTGTAGTCACTTCCATTATTAAAATCATCCACAATACCACAAAACAGTTTAGTGCTCCAGCAGTGTATCTATAAAACCAGTACTTATAAAAACTGTTTGTTTGTCAGTCTGCCGCCTCACGGCACAGCGGCGTTCTCAACTAAAGTATCTCCAAACATTACATTTTCTACTCATTAACCAGCTTAGCATCCACAACGCATTGCCCTTCCTCATGCTCTGCCCGGCATTGTAACCTTATCTCTCTCTCGGTTAACCTCTTGTTTTCCTTTTATTCAACTCTCTCTCTCTCTCTCTCTCTCTCTCTCTCTCTCTCTCTCTCTCTCTCTCTCTCTCTCTCTCTCTCTCTCTCTCTCTCTCTCTCTCTCTCTCTCTCTCTCTCTCTCTCTGTTAGTTTCTATTTTTATCATATGGCCTAACCGAGTGGACATAGTTCTCTTTTTGTTGTTTCGTAGCACGTCAACCTCCACACTGAAGTCCTTACAAACGCATTCATTTCTCCATCTTGCCCATTTCTCTAATTCACTCCGCCGTCACTTCTACGACTACACGGTTTCCATTTATATTACTTTTCATTCGAGTCACCACAGCAATGAGACACCGCAGTTTTGTATTTCGCTAAGTAATGTTCTTTTTTTTATTATTCGGTTTCTTCTTGTTAGGCCTAGTGTTGATGCTCTGGTTCTTCTTGCCATCACTCATTGCCTCGCCCTGACGACTTTATTTCAGGCTCGAGTGCCCTGAAACTTGCAGTGATTGCTCCCGAGGTCGGTATATCGAGATGCCTTTCTCTGGTTTTCTATTCTAAACTTTAAATTATGTTATAGTCCAAAAACTTTTAAAAGCGGGACGCAACACCACCAGAATGACAGGCGCAGACCCTTCAGATGCCCAAACAACCTTCCCACTAAAGAAAAGAACTCTATTCAGCTTCGAATGTGTTTACGGTACGTGGCTTGTTCGGTTCAGTCGTGCCCTCTAGCCTGTCATACATTTACGAGAAAAACAGATCTTGCGTATAGCTTCTAAGGGAATACTATACCAGAAACAAACTTTATGAAACCTCATTCACTTGCTCGTAAATGTTGTCTTACTACTTACATTTTTTTCACACTAGCTTCAGACGATTTGATTCAGCTTGAAGTGTTGTAACTGGAGGAGGTAAAGACACTCATCGTCAAAATCCTTCACTACAAGAGGTCCCTCCTACCCAGAATAACATCGCTTAAAAGCGGCAAGAATAAAACGAAAAATATGTACTCTGTATGAAAAGGTTAAAGCATCGTTCACGTTCGACTACCATGCATCAGTGTTGGGTTCCTAGTCTACTGGCATATAACGTTTTCCCTAATATTTTGGTACAGTCCTTATTCCTGTTACTACTCGAAACGTTCCTCCAACGTTTCATGTGTTCACTTTTCTCCCGTTTCCTGTTCAATTTTTTTCCCTTTCGTTCTCCCTCCTTACTATACTCCATGGGTCGTGGTCTCGTCGTCATAGAAGGCTTTGTAGCACCTCATCCTGAACGATATATTATATGTCTTAACGTTACTTTCTTTTGTCATTAATATAGATAGATACTGTAGATAGATAGATAGATAAACAAACAAATAAATAAATATCGACACTTACTGCACTGTATAAGAACATGCAAGAATATATTTACGTGTTGGCGTCCACCATTCACTTACTCCACGTAGTGCAACCTTCATGTGTCTACACTGAATGACCAGCAAATGGTTTCATATAACCTTAAAAATAATAAAAATAAAAAGCATTTACGTCCTTGAGTTATACCCATATAACCAAAAGACACCTAGTAGTCTTGTACGTTGGGGACTTCCAATCAACTGGGGCCCGTATGGGTTATATCTGAGAGGTGGCTGGAGTTTATTCTTCACATGAGATAATGCATCTCGGTGAAGAGCACGGTTGGTCATTCTTGCCTTAAATGTCGGGACTGAGCAACATAGTCCCGGACCTCTACACACTTCACAGGACAATGAAGAATTGGATGATACTTGTACACTGATGAACTGTAGAAATAAACTTTTATAGGAAGAGGTCGTAGGAGCCTCCTTAACTGACGAGAATACATTCCTATGCTCCTTACAATACTTAACACCTTCACACATGTACTTCCATTTGCTTTAATCGAACAGTTCCTCTGTATGTTTCTTGTAGACACCAACACATTGTTTTTCTTGGAATTGTTTTTACGTTTCATTCCCCACGCCTTGCAAAGTCCCACTACCAATAACCTCAGCTTTCATCTTTCATCTCCAATTATTCATCACTGGATCATCTGACAAGAGAGACCCTGAGAGTCCCCTGTCACCACCCCCTTGCTTCACAACCACTTCCCTAGCTGGTGGTCTTGCTTTTGCTTGGTGACATGACAACTGTATTTCAGATCAGCATAAGGTGTAACGTGAATTTCTCCACCAGCACTCCATCCAATTCTGCCTTTACTCCATCATACCGGTACATGCTCTGAATGGCCTTAAATAATCTATGCTACGCTCCATAGCATATGCTTTTAGTACGTCCCTCGGTCCCTATCTACTCGACTACTTATTACATTCATATATGCTGCTAAGGAAGATTTTGTCCAGTTCCTAAAATTTTATGCCAGACATCTTAGAGAAAGCATCTGGTGAACAAATTCTCTGCCCTCCCTGAAGCCACTCTGCTCCCTGCACACTATTTGTATCATTTCAATTCGGTACGGCATCTTCTTTCACTCATCACCACTCTTCCTCAGGTATTTCTTACTAATCTCAACAGACAGATAACCCTTTGGTTCTTCAATCTCTATTCACCTTTTCTCAAGTCCTCAAAATATTTTTCAATATATGTTGGGAAACGTATAAAGTCATATGACCATTACAAAGCTATTAATGGTATTGGGTACAGAGGAAGTTTTGCTATAAAAATTACCATCATTTCAAATGCATGCAATCGAGGTGTAGTGTTAATAATCTCTCTGAACATTTGCTAGATCTCAACACAGTCACATCTTCCTACACAGACCGTCCAAGTGTCCATTCAAGCTGTCTCTTCAATATATATATTTTTTTTTTTTTTCTGCACCGCAAGTCGCAAAACATACTGGAACAGTGCCAGATAATCTTGTTCGTGTTAGAGAAAACTTTGGAATAAGTTTTTCCTGCATTTTTACAGCACCCATTTTCATAGGGTTTGCCTTTATGACCCGTGCCCACCCGTAATGAGAATGCCAGCTCATCCCACCCACTTCTTTGTCCGCCAACACCCATTTCTCAACCGTTCTTTAGCTTCAGTTTTGGATGATATTTTGAAATAAATCTTCTTGCACACAAATCACGGATCCTATATGAAAAATAACTTTCATAAGCTATTTTTCTTTCCCAACCCCACCACTTAACAATATTTCAGCCCATCTCACCTGTTCATTTGCTCACCATGCCTGTTTCATTACCTCACCTCTCTTTGACGCCTTAATGACGCGACACAGGTCACGCAGTCGACGAACGCGTTTGCTTCTCTTAATTTTCTTACCCAGAATTATATTTTTTTAGGGCTCTCCTGCATGATACCTAGCTGCTGTCTACTAATTTTTAACATTCTTTTTATATGATACCTTGCACTCAGTACTGTCCAGTATTAATTCTATTCTGCGTCAACCACTCATCTCTCCGTCTGTGTGTGTGTGTGTGTGTGTGTGTGTGTGTGTGTGTGTGTGTGTGTGTGTGTGTGTGTGTGTGTGTGTGTGTGTGTGTGTGTGTGTGTGTGTGTGTGTGTGTGTGTGTGTGTGTGTGTGTGTGTGTGTGTGTGTGTGTGTGTCTCTCTCTCTCTCTCTCTCTCTCTCTCTGTTCTTTTATAAAATACGTCTCAATTTCCCCACATCCCACTGTAGTGAAGATTTTATTCCCTTGTTCATATCCTAATTGCTTCATTGTCGACACTTTTTTTTTTCCTCGTCCACTTAACCTTTCACTCGCCACCTCGCAATGCTTTACCCACGAAGTATGGATTTTCAACCTCATTTCCTCTCTCTCTCTCTCTCTCTCTCTCTCTCTCTCTCTCTCTCTCTCTCTCTCTCTCTCTCTCTCTCTCTCTCTCATACATTAAAATACAAATTCTAGCTTTACCACACGCTGATTTAATTTCTTTATGGCCACATCGTCCACCTCCTCTCTCTTTACATCAGCTTCCAGTTTTATTCTCTCTAGCCTACACTATCTCTGTCATTTCCTCCTACCTTCTCATTTACCTCAGTCTTTCTCAACTACTCTTTTCTGTTTTCCGCATCACTATTTTCATAATTTTCTTTGCCCTCCTCGTATTTTTCTCTGCCCACATCCTTTCCACCATTTAGTCCAGCCTTCTCTTTTATTCTCTTTCTACTCTATTTTTATCACTTCCTCCTGTCCCTTCACTCGCCTCTCACTCCCCTTCCTGATCCTCCCCCACCTGCTCAACTATTCCTCCTCCTCTTGCACTTTCTCAATAATTCTTCGCTCCCTCCGCCCTCCTACTCAGCGAATCGGCGCTCGTGCTCTCTCTCTCTCTTTCTCTCTAACGTTTGATAAATATTCTTAGATTTTTGGTAAGCATTTTTACAGCATTATACATTAAACTGATGATAAAATCTGTGTCAGAAGACATCCTACCGTATGTAGGGATGGCTTCGACGCGCCATATTCCTTAACGAATATAATCCTTTGTAACTCGCATACACGGGGGTATTTTTTTTTTTTATAAATTTACCTTAATCCTCATGGTTGTCTATTTCTGAAACATCTCTTAAAGTTACTAAAAATTAACGTTAACATGCTAAAACACAGTCAACAAAACTCTGATTTCTCCATATTCTTCCTTTTCATCATCATCATCATCATCATCTTTTCTTCTTCTTCTTCTAATTTCTTCTTCCTTCTTAGACCCACCTAGCTCTAAAATGGCTCAGCTGAACACAGTGCGTTTTTCGCAGGGAGGTTTCATTCTCCACTGGGTCGGACAAACGATAGATGTCCAAAAAAGGTCAAAGATAATAGTTCGGAAATAGGTCAACTTTTACAGTTCTGATCCGATTTAAACAAAACTTCGTAGAATGGTGAAGGGTGGGCGAAAGGTGCATTATGCCAATTTTGAGATCGGTATAAATTTAAGATCACGGGACAGTGTCAAACTTTTCGCCCTATAACTCAAAAAGTTGTTGTTTGGTGTGGATATAACTTGATGGAAGGATTTAGATTCAAACACTGACATAGAGGCTGAAGTATTAAAAAGATAAATAAATCAGATGTATGAAGATGTAGGGATGCTGTAAGTCAAAAACTGCTGGAATAACGTCGAGACAGTAAAACGATAAATAATCCCATCCTTACATTTTTTTTTTTTTCACTTGAATACGCGCCATTATGGTGTAGCGTAAGCGCACCCGAAAAGTTTCATGATAATGGTATAACTATTAACGAACCATGCAGGTCACACACACAAAAAAAAAAAAAAAAAAAAAGAAGAAGAAGAAGAAGCCATATAAACATAGGAATAGGATTACTTGTCACTTCACTATCCCGACCTTGTTCCGGTGGTTTTGGGTGCATTGCCATCTTTACATGTTCACATATTTTGCGTGTGTGTTATTTAAATACGTGTCAGTTAATATAGACAGACAGTTGACTGACGATTGTACCGAAGATAGAGTGCTATTATGAATGTTGGAGCAATCCCCCTGTTGCAATTAAAATACCTTCGAGGATCGGTAGTGGACCAATTCTCTATAATTTACATACATGATATTCATGTAAGTTCAAGTAATTTCATATTAAGACTTGCAGATGATGTCAAAAAGCGTATAAATGACAGAGGATCTCTCCAACAGAATTTAGACAAAATTAATACATGGTTGATATGTACTGATGGAGAATAAGACCTGACAGTCAGGCACCTGTAGGACCTAAGAAAGGAAACAAAATACAGTTGAGGACTTCCGCTATTTGTTAACCATGGGCGAGCGAGCACACGCAATACCTGGGGACCATAGAAGCTCTATTTTAAGAGATCCAAAAAAGAACAACAACCTATCTCACAGCTCATCCATATCAAATAGATGAAGAAAGTGGAAGAATATTAACCAATGGAAGTGAAGTAAGGAGCATATGGAAATATTTTGAATGGTTGACTGTTGACAAATGGGAATGATGACAGCACAGCATTAGCAAACATGACAGATTCTGATGCTGTGCAGAGAAGGAATGTAGAACCAGGATACATGACACTGGCAAAATTGAAGAATGACGTGCCGTGGTTGAAGAGTGTGATGGCAGCAGATATTGATGAGATATATTTAGAAATTATTAAGTGCACTGGAGAGAATAGGATGAAATGTTTGTTGGAAATATGTAAGATTGCTTGGATGTATCAGTAGAGCAGAAAATGGCTGTGAGTACACCCCTGTACAAGAATAAAGGTGACTGAAGTGAGTGCAAAATTTTCGTGGTGTGAGCCTTACATATGTTGCAGGAAAAGTATATGAAGAATTAACATAAAGTAAGGAATACTTCAGATGATTCGATGAGTGATGAATATGGTAGCTCTAGGAGTGGTAAAGGATATTTGAATCAAATATATGCATTAAGACAGACAGTGGAAGAAGCCTATGAAAAGGACTAAGAAGGTACTTAAAACATTTAGGGATCTGGAAGATGCGCATAACACTGTAAAGAGAGAGAGGCTGGGGAAGGCTTTGTGTATGTATGATGTGGAAGGAATGCTAATGAATGCGTTTAAGAGTTTTAAGTAATAGTGAAGTGATAGGTTGGTGTGCATTTAAGGGATCCTAAGATAATAGTGAAGTGATAGGTTGGTGTGCATTAAAGGGAACCGTTTAAGATCAGTGTTGGATTGAGGTAAGGTTGTGTGATGTTCTCTTTATATATATATATATATATATATATATATATATATATATATATATATATATATATATATATGGAGGCTATGGAAGAGCTTGAAGGGAAGCAGAGATGTCTGAAGAAGAGTAGAACCAACGTTTAAACGAACATCTCTCTTGGAGTGATGCTTCGAGAGGGTTGAGTATTAAAGGTTTACAGTGATGAACCACAAGGCATCACGCAGGAAGGGGAAAGATGTTGGCTTCTGTACACACTCATGACTGGGCACACTCCCAAAATGCTGCAGCGGCAAACTCCCTGAAGTTATGTCATCATAAACAGAACCTATGGCAGAAGACATTATAGAGGGAGGCACACACACCTCAACGACAAGGAACCCGTCAGGTACCTGGTAGGTACCCGTTAGGCAAATCCTATTGGGTATGCTTAAGTGACATGCCTGAGGTTAAGAAAAATATCCACAAGTGCAGAAATTCGAACCCAGATCGTATGGATTAGCAGACAGTCAACATAGTCTCTGCGCTGCGTGACCCAAGTGAATAGTTAAGTGTGCAGTGATATATGCAGATGCTGCTGTGTTGATGGCAAATAGTGGAAAAGAGGTTGGCAGACTGGTGCTGAGTTTTTTTATGTCTTCTACTGTCGGACTTTGAAAGTAAATTTGGATGTGAACCAAGTGATGGTTGCTGAAAGACTTGACTCACAATGTGATGTAATGGTAAATGCAGCGAGGCTCCAGTTATTGAGGGAGTTTACCTAGGAGCAATGTTAGAGAAGAAAAGCAAATATGCAAAAATTTAGAAATTAGGTTAACAAAGGGAAGAAAAATAGTTGTTATTGTGAAGGCCTTCATATGAAACGAAAGTTTGAGTGTGGTACCGTAGTTGCGAGAGCCATGCTTGAAGTTTTGTTGCCTGCAGTGTCATATGCGTGTGAGACTTTAGTGCGACATGAATGTGAAAAGTCAAGAGTAAGAGCAGTGGAAATGGTGTTTCTGAGGAATGTGTGTGAAATGCAGAGTGAACAGAACATGGAATGATGTGATTCGTGAAAGATATAGACAAGGAAGTCTGTAGGCACCAGAGTCGAGGAGAGTGTGCTTAGGTGATATGATCACGTAGTGAGAATAATTATGATTAGGATAGTGAAAAGGTTCATCTAAGCAAGTTTGAGGTGGAAAGAGACGTAATAGGTCAAAAAAGAAGGCGGATAGATGTGGTACGTGTGTGTGTGAGAAAGCATGTTACTGGAGGCTGATGATGTTAGAGAAATAACATCTGATCGAACTGGATGGAAAAACTTTGTACACGAGATGTGTATGACAAGGGTTTGGCAACCCGTTTTTACTCGGTGGTGTGACTGTCGTTGGTTTTACTGTATCTGAATGGTAATACAAGGCGCTTAGGTGTGGATGTTTATGCTTGCAAGTGTATTACCCACAGTCTAAGTGTATATATATATATATATATATATATATATATATATATATATATATATATATATATATATATATATATATATATATCATCTCATCATCAGCCGTTTGAGTGTCCACTGCAAGACCGGCCTATCCCAACCGAAGTGGGGACGATACAGCCTATGTATCTCTACCAAGTGGCTTAGGCTGTCTGGAAGAGATTGTATGTAGGGTGAGAAGTGCTTGTAATTGTAGTGTTGGAGTGGCTTTGGATGTGTGTGTAGTCTGTGAACCAGGTGTAATCGGCCCGCTCAATCCGACTGGGTGCAAGCATACTTTATAGTATGCGACACTGGTTCAGCCACAGCACTCCTTGTGTCCGCCAATGCAGTACGTGGCCAGAAGAACGCTCTCAAAGTTTATCACCCTGGTGGGACGCGAACCCTTGTTCATCAGTGTACAAAAACGCACACTTACCACTGTACCACAGAGGCTCCATATATATATATATATATATATATATATATATATATATATATATATATATATATATATATATATATATATATATATATATATATATATATATTCCATTGGATCCCAGAGCTGCTGGGCGAGGCATTGCACTGGGAGGATAATAATCGTACCGCCCTCCGCCTATCGACTCACAGTCGCGAAGCTCATAGGTCCCTACTCGGGGGTTCCCTACTTTATCAAGATTTGGAAATTTCCCAGTTCTGTCCAATACTCTGGACGCTGGGCTCCAATGGGTTAAACAAGCCGATGGATTTGCCAGTCATTAACCCATTGGATCCCAGAGCTGCTGGGCGAGGCATTGCACTGGGAGGGTAATAAGCGTACCGCCCTCCACCTATCGGCTCACAGTCACGAAGCTCATAGGTCCCTACCCGAGGGTTCCCTACTTTATCAAGATTTGAAATTTCCCAGTTCTGTCCAATACTCTGGACGCTGGGCTCCAATGGGATATATACTGTATATAGATAGATAGATAGATAGATACGTAGTTTGGCAACCCTTTTTTACACGGTGATGTAAGTGTCGTCGGATTTACTCTATCTGATTAGTAGCCCAGTACGAGGCGCTTAGGTGTCGATGTTTACGCTTGCAAGTATTACCCACAGTCTAAGTATATATATACTTAGCACATAATGTACTTAGTCTGTGGTATTCCCCATTTAACTGGGGCAGACTTTTGGGCATTGTCCCTCAATAAAGTTTACCCCAACTTTAGGTGAATGAAATTTGACATTGCCGTGTGACCTTGAGCTTTAATTGATTGTGCTCAAAGTTAATTCCCTTCGTTCTTGACTCTCCGTCATCCCTGTCACCAAGTTTGATCTGATTCGATTAAGAACTGTTTCTACTGGCATTGCAACTGTAGGTCAAATCTGGCCTAGTCCTGTGACCGTAACCCATCCCTTATTGTTCTCAAGAACAATATGTTTACTCTTTGACTGACCCTCAGCCCTTCCACCAAGCTTAGTTAAATTCGGGTCACTACTGTTTGACTTACTTTGTTCACACACACACACACACACACATACACACACACACACACACACACACACACACACACACACACACACACACACACACACACACACACACACACACACACACACACAAACACACACACACACAGGAACGAGAACAGTACATCCCTGCTCTACCGCGCGCCAAGGGAAGATGAACCAGTGCAAGTAAGAGATGGTGGGCCGAAGGGTGAAGGGATAACAGGAGAAAGAATGGAGGAAGAAGAAGATAGGCAAGATAGGGAGAAGGAAGAGCGTTACATAGGAGGAGGAGGAGGGGGAGGAGGAGGAGGAGGAGGAGGAGGAGGAAAAGTGCTACAGAAAAGGAGTAATGTGGGAGGGGGAGGAATAGTGGAAGAAAGGAGGGAAAACAACAACTTTTTGCTCCACCACAACATTCATTACCGATTCAAAACAACTCCGCTTGCCTCCCTCACCCTCGGCCTCTCCATCAGAATTCCACCGTCGACTAAAGAGAGAGCTAGCTATATAAACTGCCGGCTATATAACCGGTTGGCTGTAGAGAAAAAATACTGCTTGGAGTACATGAAAAAGTTACTCCTTCTCTCCTTGTAGACGTAGAAAACATGACGAGATACGGTGATGCAGTTTGCAGGGGCTATAGATCAGCACAGAAGCAATGGGGTTAATTTGTTCAAGGTGTCTGGTTTAAGTAAAATATACGTGTAAACAGTATAAACTGCCCTGAGTGAGTCTATAAACTGCATGCTCAGGACACAAAATTACATGGTGTAGGTGTATAAACTACCTAGGAAGGTATCTCATGGCAACCGCTTTCACTCCTCAGCACGCGCGGTGGACTTAGAAATTATATGTGGGGCCGTAAAGATAGTAGAATCCAGGTCACAGTCTCGCCCACCATGATCTTGCCCACATTCACTAATTAGGAGAAAACATACAGCTTCCTCCACCACCAACAAAACCACCATCTCGGAGGTGCGCCAGTCTGCCTAATTGCATAAATCACCACATATCATTCCAGTCTTGGTATCTTGGAATACGGCGGGTGACTTTACATTGAGTTTAATTTCTCCCTTTACATGGTTCACCTCCTCCGCGGCACAGCAATCCTCGCTCTTAACCTTTACTCGGCCTGGGATCTACGATGTGTTTACAAGTTTCAATCATAAGGGCATGTGTCACGGCTCAGCGACTCCGCCTGAACTCACTCACCAGCTGAACCCCTCCGCTGGTCTACACTTGGGTAGGGAAATTCTAAAAGTCATATTCTCGTCGGTTAAGAAAGTTTCCAAACACTTCTTCCTTGCCAATATAGTTTTGCGTGTGGGGCAATAATATTTTTTTGTATAATACTCATGCATTCTATGTCGATATTAAAGGGTCATAAACAGCGTACAAGATAATAGTAAAGTGCAGTAAACAAAATAAACTGCTAAGGAAGAGATGCTAGAAAGCATGTTAAGCCGACGAGAATTCGACCCTAAGAGTTGTATGTGGTCAGTAATGTTACCTTGGCGGAATATGCCCACTCGTACCTTCATCTCGAAAACTTGCGTTGAATTCACAGGCACCAGATAGTTTTGGCTGGCTTTTGCTGTCTATTTATTGTTCTTGTTGATATTTTCATGGCCCTCACGCATGAAGATGTGAAGTCGATTGTATTACGTAAAGCTGGGCGCTTCAGTCGAATGCCTTCGGAATCTTTTTTCGAGATAATGTTGAAGGCGTGTCTTGTGAGAATATGTGCCTGAACTAAGTGTGCTGTGTGAAAGGACGGCACTGCAATGAAGGTAGAGTGGAATCTGTATAAGTTATGGTTTCGTTCTCTTCGATAAGGAGAGTGTGTTTTCACCCCCTATTTGTTTTTGTTTGTTTGTTTGTTAACAGAATTACTCAAAAACTAAGAGAGACATTTGGGCCAAATTTGGTGGGTAGATAGCCCATGTCCCAGGGAACAATCGATTATATTTTGGGACCAATGTTTATTAGTTTGTTTGTCTGTTAGCAGGATTACTCAAAAACTAAAGGAGAGATATGAACCAAATTTGGTGGGTAGATAGCCCATGTCCCAGGGAACAATTGATTAACTTTGGGGACCGATCCGGATCGTATTACAGATTCTGAATCAGGAAAACACTTTTTGTGGAACCTTAACGATGATAAAACCTAGCCCATTATGAAGAGTGGTTTGGAAATTACGTTGCCCTTGTCGGAGAGATGTGCTTCACTGAGTGCCCCTCAAGTTATTACTGAAATGTGGATTTTGTGTTAGTTTCGATTTGTGTTGTTACTGAAATATGAGACATGTGTTAAAGATTTGCATTGGCTCTGAAATAGGGGCTGTGTGTAACTGATTTTAAAATTTGCGTTTGTATTGAAATATGTGATGTACAGTATGTTATAGTATGTGTTGGTACTGAACTGTGTGATATGTGTACCGTATGTTCCGTGATGGTACTGAAATTTAGGATGTGAATAAATTATGATCTGTGTTGTTAGTGAAAAGTGAGATATGTAAAAGTTACTAATGGCTATGTTATTAAAATCTGGAATGCATATAACTAATTATTTGTGTTGGTGCCGAAATGAAGGATGTATGTAATTTATTATCTGTGTTGGCAGTGAAAAGTGGGATTTGTGTATGTTACGATATGTGCCAATGCTGAAATGTCTGATATAAGCTTGGATTTGTGTTGATACTGAAATACAGAAGGGTGATATTACATGGCACTCCGACAAGAGGAACTCTTGTCTCTATGGGATGGGTAGTTTCCTCGCTGGGTATTTCTGTAGGACGTTTTGGAAGGATAATGTATGGCTGAAGATTCTGGAAGGGTGCGGTTGTCATGTGTCGGTACGTATGTCTGGGTGTTAGGAGATGGATGTTTTGAAGGTGTTCTGTGCAGTAGAGAGAAGGTGCTTTTTCGTGGATGGTGGTGAAGCATATACATTAACTGCAAGAGTGTCGCATATGTTGTACTGGATCAGTGAACTGCGTACCTCACATGATTATATAGTCCTCTACTGAAAGTACAGCATATTATTTTATTTCCTTGCGAAAGCGATCAGTATTTGTGATATTTAGTGCATCCAGTCATCATTCATTTTAATTACAATTTAAAAGGTAATTTAGAGCCCAAGTTGTCTTTAAACTCTAAAAGCAAACAATTTTCTCAACGAAATTAAATCATAGAGACTTTCCATACAAAATATTATTCCATTAACTCCCTTTAGCCAGAGAACACAATGTCTAATTTGTGCATGATGATACCAGACGATTTTGTTCAGTTAAGGAAAGCACCATAGTGGTAGAGAGGTTAATGAAGATCGTATCAAACCTCTTCCGTTTGAAAGGTCTCCCAAAGCTAGATAAATCGTTCTGGAATAGCGTGAGCAAATAAGAAAATCATCATCGTATTGAAAGGGTTAGGGTCAGCCGATTCATCATCATCATCATCATCATAACACTTTTTCACATTATAATGGTTGTCGGAATCCATTAGAGGAACAGTTAAGGACATGAGCTTGTGACTGTCAAATACATTACGTAAATTCACCCATCAGTCACATTTCCGGAATCTTCGGTTACGCTACACAGACCAAATGATCCACACAAAAATTTGCTTCATAATGTCTTTCAGTCAGAGACCATCCTGCTGACTGTCAAGTTAAGGCGGTGCAACCCTTGTCATGTGCATATCCATACATACCCGGTGCTTCAGCCATCCATCTCAAATTTTTGTCAGATCTTTCCTCATTTTCCATATCTTGAATACTCATACATTCACTTACATTATCCATCTACCTATTTCTTGGACTTCTACGCCGCCCCTTACCCAAGACACACTCATATACAGCATACAATTTATGCTACCCTTTTCGCCACTCTCTTGATACATTCTGTGTAGCTGTATCACCTACTCAAATTCTCATTTACTCTTTGCTGAACAGACTTCTGTATTTCATGTCTTTCACTTATCTCTAAATATCTTTTCCTAACTATACTACAGAGTCCACATACCATCCTCAATAATCCTGTTTCTACTGCTTTCATACATTTCTTATACTCATGTCGGTCTCATGTCGGTAAAAAAATAAAAATAAAAAAAGTCTTACCCCTGCTTGTTATTGTGGGCACTAACAAACCTACATATTAAAAGTATATATATATATATATATATATATATATATATTATATATATATATATATATATATATATATATATATATGCTTTTCTCATGACTTATCCTTTTAACTTCTGGAGACCGAAAAATTGTCTCAAAACTGAATAACATCGTCTGGCCATTGGACTAAATTTTAAAAGTTCTCATCACTGTGAGGGGAATAATGATCAAGGCAAATAATCCTCCACTCTATTTTGTTGAGCCACCGTTGTACTAATCAGATCCTAACATTCAGATACGGAACACAACTGTAGCTCTTCAAAGTTACGAAATGGTATATAAAACTGTTCATGAAATTACATACAAAAATAAATAAAAAGACCGTAGTAGCATCCAGCACATCCATCACACACAACATCCTTAATCAGGAAAACTGTCTCATTCATAAGCTGCCTCTCCCTCGCTGCCACCACAAGCACCTGATGCGAATGCGAGTTAGTCTATAAATGCTATGCCAAAACACTGATGTATTTCAACAGCTTCTAAACCAGCGTCACTTGCAGTCGCGGTAACATGAGGTGGAGTGTGTGGTCATGTAACTTTGCTGGCCTTACTACCGTGAAGGTCAGAGTTGGAAGGGGCCAACGTAATGAGAGAGAGAGAGAGAGAGAGAGAGAGAGAGAGAGAGAGAGAGAGAGAGAGAGAGAGAGAGAGAGAGAGGTTTGATATTCAACACTCCAGTAACCTTTTAAACTGCCGAAAGAGAAATTACAAAGCTCTCTCTCTCTCTCTCTCTCTCTCTCTCTCTCTCTCTCTCTCTCACACACACACACACACACACACACACACACACACTGTTTATACTAACGTTGCATGACACTTTGTTTGATACCTGGAATGTATTTTACAGTACGCTTTTCAAGATGAAGCATTGTGGGATTCCATGGTGGCATACATTAACATACATAAACAGTGCTTTCGGCGGCGTAGCATCCTTGAATGAGGTTTTGTAGTGGGAAAATAAACTCTATGACGCTCTGGCCTACGTGCAAAAGTCAAAGCTCATCATTCATCCGCACCGTATTTAAAGTGCTCATTGTCCTGTACGTCCTATACCGCTGCCTCCACTTCCCATCCCCACTAAAATAATCATGTAAATAAATAAACAAATAATATATACTGCTCTCTAGATAAGCTCTTCTGTTCTAATCAATTACCATCACTGTACATTTATTGTACATTTACAGCCACAAATACTGATCCACTTCAAAGTGATAAGTAATGAGACTGAACAATGACTAAATCCTGTGATGTGGTATTCGGATATAATGTAGATAGATAGATAGATAGATTTATTTATTTATTCATTTATTTATATTATTAGCAGGAGTACCAGACGTTGCCTGAGTAAAACCCTATGATCGTCCATACCGGCACTGACTGGCCCCTGGGACCTTGGATGGTCACCCCCTGTGGGAGAAGACCCCCGGGGTCCCATTTTATCCACTGGACTTATGTTCCTCCTTGGGACCATTTCTCCATGGACCTATTTTCCAACTACCCAAACACCCACCAACCTTGCCCTTCCACGCCACCTTCCCTGCCCATCCCACAAATACGTCCACCCATAGAGGTAGTGCGTTCACCCATCCGACCAGCTGTAGCTATAATAATGATATAGTTGTAAAAATCGGGTAACTGTCTACCATGCTTCCGTCATGTTGAGTTGATTATTTCTATAATTACTCCTAATCTTGGCCATCAGGGGCGTCACTTTTGCAAGTGTAACGTAAACATTTTGATTCGTCTTAAAGTTGCACTTGATAGAACTATTTAGAGAGTTCAGTATGCACCCCCCTCGGTTTCCATAGAGTACAGACAGACTGACAGACAGACAATCATTCTCTTTATATGGATACATACATGCATACATACATTGAGACATAGATATGGTCAGTCGAACGACGATAGATAGCTAAATAGATATACAGATGAATAAATAGATAGGGATATTGATACTGATATTTGTAAAACATCTAAATATAATTTGTAGTTTCATAGTTGTTACACTTAAAAATTGAGTGAAATTATTGTCGGGCACCATTGCATACTCTCCATTTATAATAAATTCACCAGTCAGTGGCTATAAAGATGTACTTATATTACAACTTTTCACCGAGCACTCCATATCCTTCCATGCACTAGTTTTTAATATGCTACAGATACAGCTGCGGACAAAATTTCGCCTATTATTCTACTTACGGCATGTTCATCACTTCCCTCCCTGACGCATCCCATAAGCAGAGAAACATATCATATATCTCTCAGCTTAGGAATGCTAACAACCAGAAGGAATGAGTAAAAGAGATGGAATACTTGGCGAACATTGTCGTCGATTCAACAGTACATTTAGCTGAGTTGGATGGCCTTCTTTCGCGATCTTTCACCTACAGTTTCACTCTCAGTCAATGAAGCGTGTGGGTTGTAATTATCCCGTGGCTATATTCATAAAAGTTTCTAACAAATTTCGAGAATATACAAGTCTTCATAACAGATACTTTTGTGACATAATTTTGTTGTTCGTATTTTGTTCCTTTGATATTATATTCACTCTGATTTGAGTGAGAAGGGTTTGATAAGTTGTATATGTGAAGACAAAAGCAATATTATACACTACCAAGGCTTAAGAGGGTTTACAGATAATCCTCAAGGTGTTTAGTGGAGATGCTAACCTACAACCCCAGCGTGCATACACTCGGACCCACTGACCTAAGATTATTTCCTTTGGTGCAACAGTCAGATGTGCTTTTATAACTTATCTCCCTTGCACTGGGTAACATCATTGCTTACATTATTTTTGATACATTGAAATGGGTTTATTTAAAGCAGGAAAGCTTCTCGTATTGATGAGGTTAATGAAGGCTATATCTAACCTCCCTTGAATTTGGTAATATCATTGCTTACATTATTTTTAATACACTGAAATGAGTTTCTTCAAAGTAGACCTGTTTCTCGTACTGAAGGGGTTAATGAAGGTTATATCTAACTTCCCTCAAATTCGGTAACATCATTGCTTACATTATTTTTGATACACTGAAACGAGTTTTTTCAAAGTAGGAATGTTTCTCGTATTGAAGGGGTTATTGAAGGCTATATCTAACCTCACCAGATCGAAAACTTTCTCCAAGCCTGTATGAATGAAATGGAAATACTTCATCGAAATGAAGGTGTTACGTATCTACTGACCATGGTTTCCTCTGCTGCATAAAATCGTCTGGAGGGAACCAAAGCAAAACCCTCTTCCTCTAGTGGTAGTTAGAATAATATCCCTAGTATTTTTCATTGCCTGGGAAAACATCAGTGTACTCTCTTCTTTTCAAAGGAATACTCTAACCAGTAAAACGCCTTTGTCGGCTGGGGACGAGGGTGGCCATTTAAATCCGAAAACATTAAAATGTCGTCTTACAGCTCGAGAACGCCTAGCGTATATTGTGGCTATCTGCCTACAAAGTTTGATGCCTTTACGACAAACTGTCTGGCCTGTGGCCTTCTTTGATGATTATTGACATTCTGCACTTGGCGCGTGTCACGTGCACTGTCTGGGTGTGATGAAACCTGTCAAAAACAAATCTTAATGACTGGGCTATTATATGGTGCAAATCACGCGTTGATCGGCCTTGCGCTTACTGAGCTACGAGCTTCTCAAAAGCGTTACGGTCGGGCCGGACCAAGTTGGGCAGGGCCAGGTTGGGCTGGGCTAGGTTGGGCCGCTCGTATGTGAGAAAATGCCACTACTTGACGGGAAACTCGGGAGGGCTTCGCCTTCACTCGTGAAAATATAATTGTCCGGGAGTGGTTGCAAATAAATACATGCTGAAGAGAGCAAACAGTACAACACGCAAGCTCTACACCAATTTAATGGTGAAAAGGCCGATTATTTTACTTTGCCATGAGACCATGAACTTAGACCGATTCTCCTAAAAATTAGATTATCTTTCATGCCTGACCCTGAATCCTTCCACTAGGTTTGCTCAAAATATGACCAAACTGTGTTGACCTTGTCCTATAACCTGATCTTTTGGCCCTACTGACCTCAGTATCAGATCACTTCATCTTTCGCTGACTATCAGTCATTCCACCATGCTATAAAGTAGGACATTTGACCTTGCCCTGTGAACTTAATCTTTAATGGGTTGTTCTTTCCAAAACAAATCACTTACTCCTTGCATTACCCTGAACCCCACTGTAAAGATTGGTCTAAATCAGATAAAAATTGCTTAAGTTGTCCTTACCATGTGACACTGACCTTTGAGCTATTGTTTTAAAATAACAATAGGGCAATCCCTTGGCTAAAAACATTTTACCAGGTCTGATTAAAACAGAATGAATTCTGCTTTACTGTTCACACACAGTTACACACGCGTTGAACTTTTACCTTGCACCGTGACCTTGACCATTGACTGCATGATCTTAAAGTCGAATCCCTTCGCCTTTCCATTACACTGAACCAGTTCACCAAGTTTTGCTTAAATCAGAGCAAAACTTTAAGTTGACTTTGTCATGTGACTTTTACATTTGACCTTCACCTGTGCTCTCGATCTTTGCTGAATTATTTTCAAAAACGAATCCCTTGATCCCTGCTTTAGCATAAAGCCTCCACAAAGTCTGATCTCACTTGGATTATAGACAGAGAGATAGATAGATAGATAGATGGATGGATAGATAGATAAATAGATGGATTGATAGATAGGTAGATAGATAGATAAATAGATATTTGTTTATTTACTTATTTATTTGTATATTTATATACCTAATATATAATTTTTTACCTTACCACGTGACCCTCAACTTTGACCTTCTGTTTTAAAAAAACAGTAGGTCATCTCCTTGTCTGACCCTCAACACTTCCACCAGATTTGGTGAGAATCAGATCAAAGCAGGTTTAGTCAAATGGTTCACAAAGACACTTATGGGTAGAAATTTGACATTTCCCTTTGACCTGGGTCTTTGACTGAGTGTGTTCAAAATTGCATCCCTTCGTTCTTGCCTTACCTTCAACCCTATCTCCAAGCATGATCTAAATCGGGCCAAAATTCATGAATCTGACTTTGCCATTTGTCCTTGACATTTGATTTATTGTTCTCAAAAACAATAGGTCAGCCTTTCGGCTAATCATCAGCTTTCTCACTTAGTTTGATTACAGATGGACGAAAACTGATTTGTATTGTTGCCGCAAAGGCGTAGCAAAACAATACCCTCCTCGTATGTCGTGCTCGCACGTGAAATGAGGTGAAAACTCGGTCATGAGACACGAAATCACTTCTTCAGTATTACCATGCAAAATGTGTGTGTGTGTGTGTGTGTGTGTGTGTGTGGCTGGATTTGTATGTTTACTTGAATCGTCATAAATTTCAGTGAAATTACTAGAGTTGATGGGGATGTGCGTGTGTGGAGGTATCATTGTTGTGTTGGTGGAGGGGTCTGGGTGGCGTGCTGGCAGTGTGTGTGTGTGTGTGTGTGTGTGTGTGTGTGTGTGTGTGTGTGTGTGTGTGTGTGTGTGTGTGTATTTGTGTGTGTGTGTGTGTGTGTGTGTGTGTGTGTGTGTGTGTGTGTGTGGAGGGAGGATGAGGGACACAGACATACACAACGCGGGGTGTTGCAGTGTGTTGCAAGATCCGGTGGGCTCAGCTTGCTCTCATTATCGTGAAGGCTGGCGCCGGTAATGCGTATCATCCATCTATCTACGCCCCAGATTGAATGTAACTACTTCATCTCACCCAAATTAATCTTTACGACATCCTCTCTTCTTTTTTCTTTAGTTTTATTTCATTCCATTTTACTTAATTCCCCCACGCACATTGTGTCATCTTAATTATGGCAATTTTCATCACTTTCACTATATCAGGTGTTCCTCTCCGTCTCCTTCACCACTGTAGTCACCTTGCTTGATTAATTTCTGAATGCATCTTTTTTTTTTTTGTTCACCGTTACACAGGATTTATTGCTAGGCTATTTTTATTTAATTCTTTACCAGTTCCCTACAGGGGTTGCGGTAGTGTAACCAGAAGTATGCCTGCTTGGCAAGGGAGAAGTCCTCGATTCGTGGGACGACCAATGGACCTTTAGACAGGGTCCCCAGCACCCAGAGCTAAAAGGCAGATCTGGATGTCACACACAAACAAACATACAAACACACAACACAAACCTCCTTACATCCATTCCACCTCGTCACTACACACCTTTTCCCATCTCGACTTAAGCCATCGTGGGAAGGTTTCCTGGCTGTAACCCTCCGTAATGGAGAGGTCCAGTCCTCCAGAGGACTATAAAGGACCACATTCTTTTTCTTCTCTTTCTTCTTCTTCTTCTTCTCCTTCCTCCTTCCTCCTCCTCCTCCTCCTCCTCCTCCTCCTCCTCCTCCTCCTTCTCCTCCTCCTCCTTCTCCTCCTCCTCCTCTTCACTATCTCCTCCCCCCTCTCCTTTTCACTACTTCTTCCCCCTGTCTTTTCGCTACCTCTTTTCCCTCTCTTTTCGCTACCTCTTCCCCCTTCTTTTCGCTACCTCTTCCCCCTCCTCATTCAGTTTAATGCAGGAATTATTACCTCATATGGAAGTATTACCCCACCCATGGAATCATTACCCCATCCATGGAATCATTACCTCACCCATGGAGTCATTACCTCACCCATGCAGTCATTATCTCACCCATGCAGGCCTTACCTCACCCATGCAAACCCTCTCCATGCAGTCTACAACTCACACCCCTACCTCACGCACCCTTACTATGCGTCCCCCACACCCTCCCATGGCCGCGTCCTCCTCCTCCTGCTCCTCCTCCTCCCGCAAACACGGCCAATTACTGATTTTCCCCCATGGTAGAGAGGGGGCTATTTTGGCGTTGTTCCGGCCATCAGTAGCGAAATTATTACTCGTAATATTTAGCAAAGTGTTAATCTTGCCTGCAGGTTACGTGGGTTCGGGTGTTGTTATTTTTCCCTGCGCCTCGCCAAGAGTTCTACCATCTGGGGATCTTTTTTACAGAGGCTTCTCAAAATTTTCCTACACCACACGTCTGTATCCTTGAGATGTATCAGTACACTACTGGATTTAGTTATCTTATTTTGTGTAGTATAAATGTTTCACTTTGGCTTATTTGTCCTTGCTTCTGGCCTCTGCATATAACCATGGCGAGTAATGTGTAATAATATAATTAGAGGTTTAGTCAGTGAGCGGGTGGTGGTGGAAACCCCTGGGTCAGACACAACCTCGTGTGAACCCCCCATCCCCACTCCGCCACATCCAAAAAAGTGAGAACACGAAAACACTAGTTTGTAAATAAACAGCATCACATTCTATACTGTTTTTTTTTTCTTTCTTTTTTTTTATCGAGGTGAAGATGCACTTGACAGGTTGGTGATGAATGGCTGAATGCCACATGTCCGAATAACATCGTTGTATTCCAAATAATTAGCAGGTTTCGATTCACATTACCGGTAATTAAATGAAATACAACGATATATTAGGATATATTAGGACAAGTTGCATTCAGCCAATCATCACCAACCTGTCAAGTGCATCTTCGCCTCGATAAAAAATAATAATAATAATAATAAGTATAGTTGTTATACCCCCAAAATAACACTTGTGGTGCATCGCAGAAGTGATTATCGAATGGTCTCCCGAAGACCATCAGAAGTAGTTAAGAATTGGGTCTATGTTAATACAGCATTTCTTACTCAAAATCAGTCCTGAAATCACCTCCTGAAGTTAGTATTTCAATTCCGATAATATGCGGTGTATATATATATATATATATATATATATATATATATATATATATATATATATATATATATATATATATATATATATATACACGCGCTCGCGCGCTCGCGCGCGTGTATATATGTGTGTGTGTGTGTGTGTGTGTGTGTGTGTGTGTGTAATGCAAGGAAAAGAGGCGTGCAAGTTGTTTTTCTGGGAGAAGCAAAACAAGAGAGAAAAAATCGAGCCGTTCACTTCGAGATGCTTATTTTATGCAAAGAAGAAAAAAAACAAAGGCCAAATACCTAGACACAATACATTTAAAAATAATGAGAGGTTATGGACAGAGGGAAATAAAATCATGAAAATTGTTCCACAGTTGGCCAGTTGCATCCAAGAACGACTAAGAGTATCGGTTAACTTTTGCATTAGAAAACTGGGTAATACTTGGATGAGAGAGTGTTGCCAGACGGGTGCTACGTGTCTGTCGAAACGAGGGGGGGAGGGGGGATGCCAGCAGACATTTCAGAAGAGCAGCAACCAATGAAACAGAAAGAGTAGAGGGATGAAGATGCAACACTGTCGCGAAGAGAGACATACTGATGGGAGTCAGTAAGTGAAGGTGAGTTAATGTGGCAAACAGCCTTCGACTCCACCCTGATTAGAAGAACTGTATATGGCAAGTCCCTCACACATCAGAGTAGTGCTCGACACAGGAGCTAATAATACCCTTGTACAAAGTCGCCTACTGCACAGGGGTAAAATACGATATGTTCGGTGTCCGTTTAACGCAAGCAGTCTCTTGGAAGTAAGCTTTACGCGGGAGGTAAAACGATGTTTCCATGATGGGTGCCGGGAGAAAGAAACCTCATGGATATTGAAAGACGAAGAGCTGAGTTGTTTGTTGTTGAAGATACAGGACACACACACACACACACACACACACACACACAAATATATATATATATATATATATATATATATATATATATATATATATATATATATATATATATATATACTGTATATAAAACAGCTTAAAAGCCTGAGATATGGATGTAGGCCGCCAGACGTCTCATGGCATCTAACCAGGCTGCGCTGATTTACGGTTTACCTGTCGCTTCACTGTTATATTTATAAGAAAAGTGACATTGGATCCTCGCCCAAAATCTCTTAAATCCCTAAAAGAGTTCCCACGGCTCCACTCTTTCATCGACCCTCTTTAAATATACATGCATAATATTCTCACACCCTAATCTTCCACAAATATTGCAGCATATGCAGATGCTATTGCCATAACAACTTCGCAGACACAGCCAGCTCACTGCAGCAAGATACCTCAGTACACTTCAAGCATGAGCCGAGGACAACAGGCTGACAATTTTTCCAGCCAAATCCACCACCAGACTCTTCACCAGTGACAATACATTTTTCGATTGCCACAAACTACCTTCACTGATATCATAGGAGTGGCACATGGACCTAATCATACCTTCGAAGGTCACATGCAAGAAATAACCCCCCTTTCCCCGACTGACTAAACGCACTATGGACAGAGTTTAGACAATGAAAAGAAACACTTACACTACAAACAGTATGACAGCTCTATGATGTCCCATGTTTCCCCAGCATGGGCCCCCATTTTGACACCCACTTCATCAGTACAATGTTCTACATAGCTGCACTAATACTACTTCCATACCCCACTTACAGTACACTCTGAAACTAAAATCCTCCCTGTTAAAGAATATTATCTCGATAACAGAGGCACGCGACAACCCGCACTAGCACAATACCCTTGCCATTATATGAGTCAAACAATATTAAGAACCATCATCACACAGACATTATCAGACCCTTCTCAACAACCTTTCACATCCAGACATTCCTACACTAACTGTAAAATACGTTACGAGTACAATACCCACTTCACTCGTAGGGCAATACAACACCTCAATTAAAACATACTACAGTCCCCCCTCCACCTCCAATCAGTAATATCTTCAGAACTGAGCGGGCTAACCTAGCTAGCTTACCAGGACAACACCAAGCCCATCTAAGTTATCAACTTGGATTTGGGTTGGGTGGAATCACAGAAAACATGTACCTAGCTTGTAGAATAGGTACCCATACAACATAACACACATTCAATGTGGACAAGTGTCATGTAATCAAGTTTGGTAAAAGTGGAAAAAGACCTGATTGGGATTATAAGTTAGGAAATAAAACCCTATACACATCAGAAAGAGAGAAGGACCTAGGTGTGATTATCAATAAGACTATCTCCGGCTGACTACATCAGCGAGAAGGTATGGAACGTGTATACACTGCTTGCAAATATGAGAATAGCATTCACATACATAAATGAAGACATGCTAAGAAGGATAATAACATCATTCATTAGACCAACCCTGGAATATGCATCAGTAGTCTGGAGTCCTCATCTCAAAAAACACATAGACAAGATTGAAAAAGTTCAAAGGGCTGCTACAAGATGGATACCAAGCTTAAGGGACCTTAATTAGCTACGAAGAAAGACTAAACAAACTGAATCTACCAACACTACGGGAGAGAAGGAAAAGAGGTGACATGATAATGCTATATAAGTGCATATCAGGGAAGGAGAAAATAGACATAAATGATTACTTAACATATGGAGAAGCATCAGCAAGAGGACACTGCAAAAAACTGCATAAGAAGAGAGGTGATAAAGACTTAAGGAAATTCAGTTTCCCAAACAGAGCAATTGATCAATGGAATGCACTACCGAATGAAATAGTGTGTGCCAAAACAATTCACAAATTTAAGGATATGTACGATAAATGTGGTTTAAGACACGGGACAGTACGAGCTTGACTCATTCCTGTAATGATACAATTAGGTAAGAACATAATGGAGTACTGCACAGCACCCGCTAATGACCTAGACACAGTATCAGCGGTGGCATATATATATATATATATATATATATATATATATATACTGTCGACATGTTTGCATGTTTTGGTCAGGCTGGCTGGGAGCAGATTTCCATTATTCATACATTTTTTGCACTACGTGCTGAGTTTATTTTTCTAGGATGATTCTCTCTCTCTCTCTCTCTCTCTCTCTCTCTCTCTCTCTCTCTCTCTCTCTCCTACGCCGTCTTGTTCTATTGAATCATGTGGTGTTAACTTTTTGTCGACTACTGTTTTGTTTCTAGTTTCATATACTTTTCATGAGACAGGAATGATTCCTCTGGGGCATTCTTCATTCTTAACCTTGGCATTCATCATTCACAACCCTGGCGCCTTCCGATACTGATCTGCGTTTTTGTTTTTGTTTTGTTTTTTAACCATGGCATCATAATTAGAGGAATCACAGTACCAAACATCGAAATTTAACCCACCGGAAAGCGGAGATCACTAATGAGACTTTTTCAATATTACTTAATATGATAAGTGGTTTAGATTATGTGAATGTCTTCTTTGCAATAATCATACTATCCTCAGCAAATTTGTTAAAAGCTTACCCTTAAAATATCAGCGTTTTCTTATGTTGCTTGTAGCATCCCTGAAAGAAAACTTTAACCCCCCAAACTTAGAAGAAAATTTATGAATGTCTGCAATCCTAAGCAAATTTGTTAAAAGCTTATCCTTAATACATCAGCGTTTTCTTCTGTTGATTGTAGCATCCCTGAAAGAGAACTTTAACCCCCAAACTTAAAAGAGTAGTCTCTGCAGACAGTGGCTCCCAAACCTAGAAAATACAAAATATTACCGTGGAACAGAAGTCTGCATCGTTGTCTGGCTGATCTTTCTCAATGATTAGTCTCATCATCCTGCTGCCATATGCCTTTAGGAAGCTTTCCCTCACTCATAGACCCAGATCTCCACTCAGATTCGGGGGATAGGCCTACCACTATCACATTCATTCTCGCCAAGGCCTCCTTACATACATTCGTCACTCTGTTCCTCACACTTCCCTTGCTACTTCACCTGCCTCCTCTGTTCTTAGTGCGTTTATAGTCAGTCTAGGGGGTGAATCTCTCCTTTAGTCCTTGAAGGATATGATTTGGTTCACATGCCACTCCAGTGTCTTAGTCAAGGCGGTTTGTGGCAAAGGTACTGTACGTCGTGAAATGTGATAGAATGTATTGTCTCTGGTGATGATTGTGGTGGTGGATTTGGCTGTTGCATATCAACCTTCAGTGCTGACTTAACTACTAACTTAAGTGTCAATTTACGTGCCAACTTTAGTCCAAAAACTTTAGTCCAACTTTAGTCGCACTTCAGTGCAATGTTAGTCCAACTTAAGTTGAGTGCAACGAATAAGGCCCAACTTTAGTCCCTACTTTAGTCCAACAACTTAATCGAACAACTGTAGTCCAACTTAAGTTGCACTTAACTGCCACTTAAGTGCTGCTTATATGACATTTATCTGCCACTTAAGTGCCACTTGCGTGCTAACTTACGTCCCACTTATACGTGGCACATAGGCCGCTGTAATGCTGTGTTTTTAAGGCGACTTCTCGTCGTAAAAACACGAGCTACTGAAGCGGGGTCCTCTTTCTAGACCGGAAGTAAAGCACTAACAAAGGAACAGGACATAAAAACCAGGCAGTATACCTTAACACATCTATTACCTAGATCCTACTCGTAACAATACACATAGAATGATATTCAAGATACAGGGACACAGAGATACAGAGTTAACACTTGGCTCCACAGAGTAATCATACACACTACAATAATCACACAGGGAGATTGTGAGTTTCCTATAATAGGGTTTACATGTCACTTGTAGGCAGTATATAAATGAGATTGTTCACTTTAGGAATAAACAAGGTTGGGAGTCTGGTTTGCGAATATTACTATAAAAGAGGTAGGGTGCGGACAGCGACACTCGACTCTGTCACCTTGGCACGGATACACGTATACTTAGCTTTTGACTCGCCTGCGCCCTTACGTTGATGTTCATGGAAAACTCTCTGATTCTTTTATATGGGGAGGGACTAGGATAATTCACAAAGTTCACTTTCTGCCCTGTTAGCATTGAGTTCTGATGGGCCACTATTGACTACGGTTTCTTGGGGAGTCACTGTCACTGTTTTCCCTGTTTCCTGGGTAATAGTCACTTTAAGTTGCACTCGTAGGTGGGGTGCAGGGAGGCTATCCCGTCTGGGGGCCTCGACCTGGGAGGCGGCCCTCGTACTAGGGCCGCGCCGGTGGGGTGTGCAGGGAGGCCCTTTGGTCTGGGGGCCTCGACCTGATAGGTGGCCCTCGGGACTGGGGCCAAACAGCCGGAGTATTCGGGCCTGCTTCTTCCGACTCCGGGGAGTGAGGGAGCCCGAATCACCTTCGTCGGGAGTTGGAGAGTCTAGCCTGGGCGTCCTGGGACTGCGGGCACCAAGGGGGAGAGGCGCCGTCAGGACTGGACTGCGGCAGCGTCTCCTACGGGGCTCGGACAGGAACAAGGAACTCCCGGGTGTGGGCGGTAAGCCCGATATCGGGCCTTGCCACCACTCTAGTGTCTCCTCCGGGGCTATATTCCCGGGTGGTGACGAAGGGCTCCCCGAAGGGAAAGAGGCTGGAGGAGGACTCACGTTGCCCATGTCCTCTCGGGTGTGTCTGGAGGCCGGAGCCTGGGGTCGCTTTCCCCTGTCAAACACTCTGGCTGTAGCCGTGAACTTGCCCGGCGTACAGGGGACACCTATAGGGTGAACGGGGTCGCCCTTTCGCCGCGGCTTGGGACCGCCGGCGTGGTGTTGCTCCCGTAGTAGGAGACAAGCCGGAGTGAGGGGCACAGAGGCCACACTCTCTCCAATACGGATTGAGTCTACCTTCAGGGGATTCTCTACCCTGGTACGTGCCCCGGCCAGAGCCGAGTGTCTACCCATACGAAAAACAACTGCCGGACGAACGGGGTCGTCCTCACGCTGGGGGCCTCGACCTGGGAGGCGGCCCTCGTACTAGGGCCGCGCTGGTGGGGTGTGCAGGGAGGCCCTTTGGTCTGGGGGCCTCGACCTGATAGGTGGCCCTCGGGACTGGGGCCAAACAGCCGGAGTATTCGGGCCTGCTTCTTCCGACTCCGGGGAGTGAGGGAGCCCGAATCACCTTCGTCGGGAGTTGGAGAGTCTAGCCTGGGCGTCCTGGGACTGCGGGCACCAAGGGGGAGAGGCGCCGTCAGGACTGGACTGCGGCAGCGTCTCCTACGGGGCTCGGACAGGAACAAGGAACTCCCGGGTGTGGGCGGTAAGCCCGATATCGGGCCTTGCCACCACTCTAGTGTCTCCTCCGGGGCTATATTCCCGGGTGGTGACGAAGGGCTCCCCGAAGGGAAAGAGGCTGGAGGAGGACTCACGTTGCCCATGTCCTCTCGGGTGTGTCTGGAGGCCGGAGCCTGGGGTCGCTTTCCCCTGTCACACACTCTGGCTGTAGCCGTGAACTTGCCCGGCGTACGGGGGACACCTATAGGGTGAACGGGGTCGCCCTTTCGCCGCGGCTTGGGACCGCCGGCGTGGTGTTGCTCCCGTAGTAGGAGACAAGCCGGAGTGAGGGGCACAGAGGCCACACTCTCTCCAATACGGATTGAGTCTACCTTCAGGGGATTCTCTACCCTGGTACGTGCCCCGGCCAGAGCCGAGTGTCTACCCTAGGTCAAGAGAATTACCTAGTGTCTACCCATACGAAAAACAACTGCCGGACGAACGGGGTCGCCCTCACGCTGCGGCTTGGGACCGTCCACGGGGTGTTGCTTCCGTAATAGGAAAGTGCTACACGTACGGTAGCAGGGGCTCTTTACCCTGATCCGTACTCCGGCCGTAGCCGGGAGCCGATCGACCCCAACAGGAACATCTGCCGGGCAAACGGGGTCGCCCTCACGCTGCGGCTTGGGACCGTCCACGGGATGTTGCTCCTGAAGGGGAGAACAGCAAGAGAGTGATGCACTGGGGCAACTCTCTCTCCCTAGTGTGTTAAGGCCGGAGCCTGGGGTCGCTTTCCCCTTCACACTTTCTATTAGGCCGTAGCCTGGGGTCGCTTTCCCCTTTTTACTTTTTATTAGGCCGTAGCCTTGGGCCTCTTGCCCTTGGGCCTCCTGCCCTAGAGGGTGTAACAAAGCCGTCAATACGGTGTTACCTGGGACTGAATTTGGTTCAGTCCCACCCCTATTCTGGCGATCATTGCTCCGCCCGCAATGTAGTCTACTTTCCCTGATCACCTGGGGTTGGGACAATTGCGGGGAACAAGGGTCCAGGACCGTGATGTACTGGTGACCCTCTTGAACGGGGTCACTAATCCCACCGTTGTGTCCTCCTGGGGTGGTGGTGCGGTGGCGGCCCGGTGGTGGGGTGGGGGGTGGTGAGGTGGGAGGTCCGGCGGCGTGCACGGCGGGCATTTTAGCCGCTAAGTTAACAAGTATACTTGCCAAGTTATGTGCCAACTTAAGTCCCAACTTTAATCCAACAACTTTTCAGTCCAACTTTATTTCAACTTTAGTCCAATTTAAGTTGGAGGGATAATAGTGACTGGCGGAGTTCCACAAGGCTCAGTGCTGGCATCAGTTATGTTTTTAGTATTTATAAATAACATAAGCAGTGACACTGGAGATGGAAGCTATCTAAATATGTTTGCTGATGATGCAGAAATACAAAGGAGAATTACTAACAGATTCTTGCAGAAGGCTACACGAAGAATTAAATAAACTTCGTGAATGGAGCAATAAATGGCAAATGGAATTTAATATGGACAATTGTCATGTAATTAAGTTTTGTAAAAGTGAAAAAAGACCACACTCGGATTATAAGTAAGGAAGTTCAACCTACACATATCAGAAAGGGATAAGGACCTAATTAAGAGTGATTATCTATAACAGACTATCTCCGGCTGACCACATCAGTAAGAAGGTAAACATGTGTACAGTGCTTGCTAATGTGAAAATAGCATTCACATAATTACAGAAATGAAGACATGCTGAGAAAGATAACATCATTGATCAGACCAACCCTGGAGTATGCATATCTGGAGTCCTCATCTCAAAAAACACATAGACAAGATTGAAAAAGTACAAAGTGCAGCTACAAGACGGGTACCAAGCTTAAGGGATCTAGGCTACGAAGAAAGTCTAGAAAAATTTAATCTACCAACACTACAAAAAAGAAGGAAAAAAGGAGACACGATTATACTATATAAATGCATCTCAGGGAACGAGAAAATAGAGATAACTGAGTATACAACTTATGGGGAAGCACCAGCAAGAGGACACCGCAAAAAAACTACATAAAAAGAGGGGATAACGACGTAAGGAAATTCAGTTTCCCAAATAGGGTAATTGATTAGTGGAATACACTACCGAATGATATAGTGTGTGCCAAAACTATTCATAAATTTAAGGATATGCTTGATAAAAGCTCAGGACAGGACTCGACATTCCTGTAAAGATACCAATTAAGAACACACACACATGCATATACAGTAGATGGATGAGTGGGTATATAGATATAGATAGATAGATAGGAAGAAAAGTGGATAGATAAACAGGCTACATCGATAGCTAGGACAGTACTGACCTCGTATGACTGCCTGACTTGGTTCGAGATGTGAGCGGAGTGCTGGTGACTAGCATGGCTTACTTTGCATGATTTTTTTTTCTTGTGTTAACATGCTGTACATTTTCAGAGAGAGAGAGAGAGAGAGAGAGGGGGGGGGAGGTGATGAGGCACACTGTATTTTGAGAGAGAGAGAGAGAGAGAGAGAGAGAGAGAGAGAGAGGTGATGAGGCCCACTATATTTTGAGAGAAAGAGGGGAGGGGAGGTGAGGGGAGGCACGTCTCCCATCCCAGTCTCAGGACTATTATAGGCGGGCTTTCTTTACCCATTCTTAAGGGGGAAAACTCGATTTTTGGGTCAGAAATCGTTTTTTTTTTTTCTTTCCCAAAAAATTTGTGTGAAACAATTATGGCATACCGCATCTGCTCAGCGAGTTTGGCGGGCGTAGGAGCACGTGTTTTGTCAGCACGCGTTTTTTAAACTTTAAATAGCCATAAGGGTGAAGCGGCCCTTTAATGTCCTATTCTGAACCACGTTGCATTTCGTTGTTATTTTGCATTTTAGGTCATTTTTTTTTTTTTTTTTTTTTAGGGAGTTTGTCATAATATTACTGTACGATACTCTTGGCACCACTCAGGCGATCAGTGGATCAGGGGTTCCATTTTAGGGTAAAATACCCTAAACTAGGGTAATCAGACCCCTTCTAGGGTAGTGTTTAGGGTAATGCAGAACATAGGGTAATTGTAGGGTAATTTTCAGCCAAACTACAAACAAAAAAATTGTGCCACAGTCAGTTGAAAATTAAGAATATTACGCAAACCTATTATAGAAATAAACACAAAACTCTGAAGTTATCTATATATATATATATATATATATATATATATATATATATATATATATACAGTATATATATATACAATTGAAGTCAGTCTTGCCGACTATTTAGGGTAAAATAGAAGAATTTAGGGTAAAACTGACTTGACTCTAGGGTAAGATGAGCGCAGCTCATGGAAGCCCCGCAGTGGATGTACGGCAGCGGGAGTAGCAGATCAGAGTGCTAATTTTCTGGGGAGGGGTTATGATTACAGCTATGACTCTGTTTTTGTCGGCTATTCTTCCGATATTGTTTGCTGTTCCCCGGTTCAGACTGTGGAAATGCCTCCCCTAAGCAAGAAGAAACAGCGACGGATTGAGAAGGGGAAGAAAGCAATGGAGAGAAGATGGAAAAAGAGCGATAGTGAACCTCAACCATCAACTCGTGACACCTCGCAGCCTTGTCACCATCACGCCACCAACGCCTGTTTCAGTTGCTGCTATACGACATCTGGCTGTTGATTCCATAACAACATCATGCAAGTACAGATGTTGACGAGAGTAATGCCATCCTGACTGTGTCGTTGTAAGTTGAAATGTGAAGATTGTGGTGGTACATTGAATTCATCATTGCAAGCAAAGCATACAGACTTCAATCTCACTGCCAAGTGCAGCAACGACTGTCTTGTAGGGAGTCTGCTCAGTGAACCCCGTAAATATAAGGAATAAAAGATTAGTGAGGGAAATTTAGTATTGGTGTACCACTCATTAGCACATGGCTATGGATGGTGGGGTGGGGGAGTGGCAAGGATGGCCCCCAGTTGCCACTCAGCATGTCACGTCAGGTGACTTGACTAACTCCTGATTGACCTCAACTGTAATCTGACCTCTCTGAGACTGTCCAACAGAGTCAGGTATGTAATAATTATTTTTTTTTGTTGGTATTATGTTACACTAGCACGCTGTTATACAGAATTCCAGAAGAGTAAAAAAAAAAAAAATGCCCTTTTCTCGACATTTTTTTCACATTCAAAGTGTAACTACTTCGCTAGTAATTGACCGATTCTTTTAAATTTTTTGCATTATAATCATGAAAGCAATATCTATATTCACAGCTATCGGCGATCTTTAGTTCGTAAATATTTTTTTATAAACGATTGTTTAGTGAGGGCATGATTTTTTTAGGGAAAGTGTAAACCCATTTTTTTTTTTTTTTTTTTGGTACTTGTACATTTCATATACACACGGGAATAGTAGCGAATCATCATTTAGGTGTCACCTGTCTGTGTGTCAAAGGAAATTGTTACAACTTATAGCAGTTCTGAGCAGATACGATTTTTCCAAAAAAAAAAAAAAAAAAAAAAAAGTCTTTCTGCACGGCCTAAAATAAGTCCAATTGTGCTGAAATTCTGGGCAGAATAGCAGTATATAGTCACATTTGGTGTATAAAAAGTTTTGAAATTGCGAAAAATTAAAGGCGGAAGACAAAAATTCATATTACCAGATGAAAAATGAGATTGCTCCCTTAACAACTATAGTATCAAAGTTTTTGATTGGTACAAAGATCATCATCTCCTTAAATGCCATAGTCTGTGCCAGACACCAAGAAGTAGCTCAAGAACTCCATTTCCGTTCTAAAAAAAGCCCAGAAAACACAGGCCGCTTATACTCAACGTTTATTTTAGAAAAATGGTGCGGATAAATACGGAAACATCAATATATAGGTTAAAACATGCCGGTTACACATTTATTTGTAAAGCTAATTCAGTATTTATGCAAAATAGTCTTATCTAAAGACGTAAGACCTTTGCTAACTTTAGCATGTTTTCCCGAGTAACTAATACAAATCCTTTACTGATTTTCAGATAATGAAGTTTAAATGAAGCTGTTTGGTAATGAATAGTATCATATTTTGCAGTTCATAGTGCCAATTTGGTAATTCCTGTGCAGATTCAGTAATTATACTTGTGCTCGGTAATTGCCGATTCGGCAATTCTTCGCACCGTGAAGCGTACCGTGAAGTATGTTTAGTTGTTCACTCCTTCTTAACAAAACTGTTAAGTTACTGTGTTGATTCTTCCCCTTCTGCCACTAAAATATTCGTTGTTATGGTTTGAAGCAATAGTTATCATTGTTAAATATTTCAACAAACCGTATTTTCCTTGTTAATTGATGGATCCGACCCACAGAGTTATACATATAGAGCGCGCGTCCCTGTGTTGTGGTATGGGCGATAAGTGAAGCCAGCGGGCCAGGCGCGGCGGCCATCTTAGGATGCCCACTCTACCGAGTCCCGACCTTCCCGTACAGCTCATCATAATTCACAAATACTAACCTTTCCCGAGTGTTTTTTGCATTATATCCTGATGTAAATAGATAGAGCAGTTATCAATATAATTACTTTAGCTATTTTAAGCCTTTTCTCCATTACTATTGCGCTCTGAATGAAGTGAGAAGAAAAGTTATTCCCGGTCCCCTTACCTTGTCTCTACGCACCATTTTACTTTGGATACACAAAAAACGATTAGAAGCGAACATATACCAATTTATTAATAGCATTACATTAATTGAGTGGATGGTGAGTGCCCTCACTTACTGGTTCTTAAATAATACTAACTTAGTGTTTTCCTAACATAACAGCCTCTTACTTTAGCAGTGGTTGCTTTTGTAAGATGATGCAAACGTATCTTGCAATATGCAAGCACCACTGCTTTAATAAGAGAAAAAATGTGATTATTATCAGGTGAACATTCAAACATATGGGAATTATGTGTTTTAAATGCAGTGCTACCAGTCTCTTTCAATACAGAATATGCAACTAGAGAGGAAATTCTGGGAATGTTACGTAGCTCTTTGTCATGACTTTTCAACATTTTCTGAAATATTTTCTCTGTGGATCTGCAGACAGACACAGCACTCATAGAGGGCTTTATCAAGCCGCCTTTGTCCTTAACCAGTATCAATGCACAACTTTTATCATTGTTCTTAATTTCTGTTGCTGTAAGTGCAAACAAGCAGTCTGGACATGAAATATTTCTCTTTACCATTTTAACTGCATATCCGGCAATGTAACCTACTGCAGCTTCCTTATAATCTGACACATCTGTAAAGTTTGGACAGTCTACATAATCATGATCTTCTTGGGCAGGACTACGAGGAATGATATCATATCTTCTTGCCATCATAATATCTTCAGTTTTATCCTCTAAAGCTTTCTTCATGACACTGCTAGATGTTGCAGATGTGAGCACTTCAGTGAGGTCTTGTGCAGAGACATTCCCGTTTGACGTTTTTATTTCATGCCTCAGAAGGAGTCTCTTGTATGCTGCCATGAGGTTTAACGCAGAAGGGTTATTTCGAAAGCCACCAGATGCTCGAATTGCACAGAAAAAGAGTTCTAAGTGATCCTGTGACAGCTTATAAGTTAGAAAGTACTGGAGTGGCTTATTTACACCTACAAACTGTTTATAAAGTGCCTGAACACTCTTAATGGCAGCCAAAAAACCAATGAAAGGTGTCTTTCTATAAGTTTTGTACATGAGGATGTCATCAGAATTAGTGATAGTCATTAGATAAGCAAATGCTTGATCTAAGAATGACATTGAAACTACTTCTGTCTCAGGTTGAAGTGCTGCTTTCATTCCTCTAGCAAATTTGTTTCTCGAGTTCAGTACATCAAAAAGTTTATCGCCATTTGCAGAAATTTAACTGTACCCTGACAATCCTTAAACTGTGGGAGATGTAATGAATCCCGACAGAAGATTAATGCATCAGCTACACTAGAACTCAGTGTTTGCGCAGCAAGTTTTACTTTCATCTTTTGAGTGTGCCATGAAAGATGGATATCCCTGAGTTTATTTCCTAAATGAAGGCCCTCCTCTTCTTGAAGTTGATGCAGTGCTTGAATATATTTCCATTCTATTTTATTTCCTGATCACAGAGAAGCGAGAACATCTTACCTGTTTTGAATTGAGCGTGAGACTGGGCATCCCAATATGGCCGCTGAGCCACTTCCGGTTGCGTCACTTTGAAACCAGGGTGGCGCACTCTATATGTATAACTCTGTGATCCGACCTCATCATACTCGAAAGCGTGCTTGTGTACATCTTTACAGAGTCACTGAATTAGTTCAGATTAGGTAAGAAATTTTATTAATTTTTAAAAGATGATCTTATGTACTCCTAAGGATTACAAAAAAAAAAAAAAAATGTTGAGGGTTTACATAAAGTTGCTGTTGTGCAGACCGTCCTGCCAACCTGACCCACCAACTGCAGGCAAGCATCTGCATTTGTAGGGACATCCTGTTCCTCTGCAGTGATTTTTTTTTTTTTTTTTTGTGTCCGACTCTGGGCATAGGCTTCACAGCCTGCTATCAAGGCCCAGCAGTCCTCCTACATACCATACACCTCTACATGTCACCACTTCGGCGCTAACACCCACTGTCCATATTGAATACATGCTAGGGCTGTCTCATATAGGACTGGTGTATTGGTATTAGCAGGGGTATTTTTACGACATGTCGGCGGGTCTTCTTGTAGATCAGTAAAGCCTGATTTATTGAAATTCAAATCCTTAAACTGTTCCCTGCCGCAACCAGGATTCGAACCTGGGTCCGTTAGGACTGCAGGCCACCTTTCTACCGATTGAGCCACCGCCTCCCTTGTAACTGACAAGTGCCCTGCCATTGTGAGCCTCTGGGAATGGGATAATTGGGATTAGTACTGAAGTTTGATTCCTGGGTAGACAACATATCTACATCTCCACCCAGCTAACAAGGGCACCATAGTAGATTATTAGGCTCCGCATCACATTGTTATTTGGGTACAGTATATGGCTACCACCCAGTGTTGTAAATGATTTCCCAATTTACAGGAAATCTTTTGGCATGTCACTTGGTGTAGAGCCACTTGGAGTGGAAAGAAGACGAATAAATAGTGGCAGGAAGGAGGGGAGAAATAGAGAGAGTGGAGGGCAGACACAGAAAAATTAGATATGAATGAAGCAGTAGGCAGCATTACATCAAGTGAGTGGATGATGGGCACCCCCCCACCCACCACTTATACATACAGAGTTGTCAGTGTGGCAGACTATATCACTAGATACCAATTCAAATAATGGCAATTATTTACAAGTTGACCATAACGGTTTGAAACATAAACTGTGTTTTGTGTTTTTCTGGTGGACCTTGGTCTGGTTTAGTGGAATCTGAGAATAGATTTTGTTGGAAATTTATTATTTTTATATATCACTACAGTGTCTTCCCTGAGTATCTTAATAGGCTAGATCAAGAACGTGAGTGAAGTACGAAAAGCCACTATAGGCACTAACCTTCCCCAACCACACTGAACCTAACCTAGAGCCATGTAATTCAATCCTAACCATGACTGAGGTTTGGTATTACTGTACCAGTTTGAGGCAGCACCATCAGGCACCATATCAGTTGGCTGGAAGTGTACATATGCCATTATGGGCAGTTAGTAAAAACTGTGATAATCATAGAAAGGGCAGTCTGCAGCTTCACATACAAGTTTTGTTGCTTTTGTGCAGTAAGTACTTGTCTAATGATTTATTTATTTTTTTTACCTCTGGAATCCTCTTTTAAGTCATCTTTGGTCTTAAAATATTTGTTTCACTTGTCATTGCAGCTCAACTGGAGGCTTCTATTTTACTGCTATTTTTTCCACATTACCGGCCATTTATAAAGATTACTGGGTTAATGTCAGGAGGTTGCTGGCCTTATTTAAAATCAGTTATGGAGATAAAAATAAGTTTGTGAGTACTGGTACCAGTACCACATAGGTTCATCTGGTAAATTTTTAGAAGTAACCAACACTTTCTTTTATTATTATTTTTATGGTTTCCAGTGCAAAATACTGTGCTTTAATTAGTTTTGACCCTCATTTTGGGGGGAAAATCCCCCTTTTGGAATTTTGAGTAAGATTTCCAAAAGTGGGTTTATCCCCCAAAATCAAGATCAAGATTAATTAAAAACACACTATTTTGCATTAAACTAACCCAAACTAACCTAGGCCTAACCTAGGGCCTGACATAGACCGAATGCACACGCCTGCACCAGCCAATGTGGCGCAACATCCATCTGTTACTGAGCGACAGCCTAACCTAAGCCACTATATGACTACCCCTACAAAATTTGCTCCCCCAACTCAAACTAGGCTTAAAAGGTAAGTCTTAGTTAGAATAGTTCAGGGACGTAATATAATGAAAATTGGTAACGTTGGTTACTTCTAAAGTTATACCGTTCTTCTTATGTCTACATCTTCATGCCAGTTCTATCTATCTCTCTATTGCCAGATGCCATAATCCCTTAAAGGGTGGTCACGTGACTTTGAGTTATTTGTGTTACAGTGAGGGGCACAACCCTCCACCAACCCACTTGTTGACACGTAGGGAGCACATATGGTTTGGTTATATGTTTACCACCCAGCATTGTAAATGGTTTCTTGGCTTACAGGAAACCATTTGGCTTGTCACTCAATGTAAAGCCACCTGTGAAGGCAATAAGAAGTGACAGGAAAGATGGAGAAATAGGAAAGAGAGAAGGACAGACACAGAAAAAGAATGATAAAGGTGAAGGAAGAAGTAGGTAGCACTACATCAAGTGAGTGGATGATGGTTGCCACCAAGTTTATAATGATTATTAGTTTTGCCTTAGCCATTCCAAAATAAATGAAAATGAATATATTCCTCACTAACTCACTTTTGAAAACTTAAGTCACCTGTATAATGTCAAATGAGCCAATTTCAAACACTGTGATCCTTTGTTCAAGAGCTGCATTAATCCTTGCTGCAATACAGTAGAGTACACTATTTTGCATCACTAGACACTCCCGTTTGATTTTTTGCTTACATGACTTATTGTTCTATCTATCTATTGCCAAACACCATAATCCCGTAAGGGGTGGCCATTTGACTTTGAGTTAGTTGTTTTATGGGGAGGGGCTCAGGCAAAAATTAAAACTGTGGTCATATGAGTTATTATTTTTATAAATGTTTGGATGCCAGGGGCCGCATATTTGGCATGTTACAGTAAAAGTCCTTCAATCCGGAAAGCAGTGGTCCATGGACCTTGTACAGTAGATTATCAGATTTTCCAGACTATCAGACAGGTACCTAAAAATGTTCAAAACACACCCAAAAAAAAAAAAATAAATTATAATAATCAAAAAATGATAGTTTTCTTACCACTGTAGTGCAAATGCAGGCTGTTTGAGGTCATATTAATGCTAGTAGTGTTGGGGCAGTACAGTAGTACCACCAATATTTTTCAATTTTTTCCCAATTTTTCTCTATTTTTTTACAGTACCCCAAAAAGCTAATAATGACCCTGGGTTGAAAACTCCGAACCATCGGGTTTTCTGAACCATCAGATGCCGGATTACCGGAAGTTCACTATTATAGTGCTTGTTAGGAATCTAACAATGAAAAGTTTAACTTTAAGAAAAGTTTATTTGTTTATACAAATATCTAATTCTATCCATCTATCCATTGCCAGATGCTACATTCCCATAAGGAGTGGCCATTTGACTTTGAGTTATTTGTTTTACAGGGAGGGGCACTAATCCTCCACCAACCCACTTGTTGACACATAGGGAGCACGTATGGATTGGTTATATGATTATCACCCTGTGTTTTAAATGGTTTCTTGGCTTAATTCAAAAAGAAAAAAAAATTATAGTTGGAAGCCTGCATAAAGTTACCCTTTTGAGGAAAGCTTGAATAGAAGAAAGTCAAAATTAGGATCAGTTCATCTGAAGTGCATTGGCACATTGCATTTAAAAGACTGGAGGTCATAGGGAGAGAGATATATACAGTAGACTGAAAAAGCTATATATAGAAGGCGAGGGATCCAGCACTGCAGTGAATTGAGAGGGATGTTGAAGGGTCATTAAGAAGGGAGATAATGAGATGAAAAATATTTGATGACACCATTTTTAGAAGCTGTATGTGGTGAGGTCCCCCCCTCACACACACACATGAAAGTTTTACTCCACAGAGAGGTAAACAAAGCCCGTGTTACATACAGTAGTTAGTGACTGTGCAGTTTGAAAAAATATACCGGTACCAGTGTATACATTAAATATTTAGAGCTGCTTCAATGAATTTTGCAGTGGAGGTAATAACTATAACCTTTTCATGATTCTAGTAATGGCTGGTCTGTCTGATGCTCAGTTCCTGAAGTTTTGATGTAGGATGTAGCTGAGTATCTTGTAGTTCCCGTTGACAGTTGATCAATGTAGCACCTCACCTCAGAGATGACAGCATTCAGTACCTTATAGTACTTAGTGCAGAGATTTTATTTGTCAATTGTGATTAACATAATAGTTAAGTAATGGACAGATTCAGTTTCTCCATTTTTATGAAGGCACTACTGTACTGTATACGGTACTGTACTGTACAAGTCATACCCACCTTGCCCCTACTGTTTTTTTTGTAGACAGACTCCCTCATACAGAAGGGTGTTATAGGAGGTGATAACATGATGATCAAGTGCAGTGTATGCAGAACAGAAAGTAGAGATCATCTGAACAGTCTAAGCACACAGTCATAATATTTCATGTTCTAGGACGGTGTTGGCAGAACAGATGTTAGATGATATCACTACCTGCACAACCTAAATGACTTAAATGCACCATCCCGTATCCTGGGATGATTCATGCTAAACAAAGATCTCTCTGTCTATCTATTGCCAGACGCCTTAATCCCATAGAGGGTGACCACAAACAAATCGCCTCCATGTTGCTCTGTCCCCCGCCATTTCATTGCCCTGCTTCCAGCTCACACCCCTCTCATATACCTCTCCACTCCATCCCTCCACCTCATCCATGGTCTCCCCCTCCCTTCCCCCCCTCCACCTCATTCACATACACTGTCCTCATCAGTCTCTCACTCTGCATCCTTTTCACACGGCCAAACCACCTTAATGTGTTTCTCCAAACGCTTCCAATTACATCCACATCACAATGCTCCTTCACTTCCTCATTTGTGAGTCTTTCTCTCCATGTGACTTCACATGCTCCTCTCAAATAGCTCATTTCCACTGCTCTCACTCACTTCTGTCCCTACAGCAAGGTCCAAACTTCACTTCCATAAGTTAGAGTTGGTATCACAGTAGTACTACTGTCATGTAGTGGCTTTTTCACTTCTATGCTCACTTTCCTGTTTCTTATCACTGCTTTCAAGGAACTATCAACCTTTCTTCCCTGTTGTACCTTTTCAAGCATTTCATCTTCTAAACTTCCATCCTTACTCACCACACCACCCATGTACTTAAATGCACTCACATTTTCCATTTCCTCCTCATCCAACCACTCTGTGCATTCACTAACTTCACTTTTCTCAAAGACCATAACTCTACTTTTCCCTAAGTTCAGCTTTAGCTTCCGTTTCTTACACACTCTCCCAAACTCATCCACCAAGCCTTGCAGCTCCCCTTCGTCTACACTTAACAACACAATATCATCTGCAAACAACAGTACAGGTTAGTTTCCAAACACTGCCGTCTCTCACTAGGACCGCTCCAACATCCACTGCCCTACTGTACTTGTATCTCTTTTATAACCCCATCCATATACAGATTGAACAACCATGGAGACATAACATCCTTGTTTCAATCCAGCCTTCAAAAAGAAAAATTCACTCAGTTCACTATCCACATGCACTGCAGCCTTAGCACCCTCATACATACTTTTCACAGCCTTCAGTAACTTTCCATCTACTCCATATATTCTTAATATTTTCCACAGTCCTCGTCTGTCCGCCCTGTCATATACAGTACTTCCTTCAGATCCATGAAGGCTGCATACATCTTCTCTCCCTTCTCTAGAAACTTTTCCACTAAATATCTAAGAATGATTATCTGATCTACACAACCTCTTCCCTTCCTATATAAGTGTAAATACAGAATGTAAACAGAAAAAATATGTACCAAGTCATATTACAGTACTGATCCTGTAGGGAAAATAAAAGGGTTAGGGTTTCATAAGCAAAAAAAATTCTAATGATGATCAAATCCTAATTTGTTGTTTTTGATCTTGAAAGGCTGTAATCTGATGCTTCTCTTCTGTTGACTGATTTCAGGCACTCAGGATATCAGTGCTTTGCAGCTTATGGACATTTATAAGAAGCTTGGATCCTTCAAGGCAAGCATTATAAAGTCTGTGAATGTTGAGTACGGTCTGTGCCAAAAGTGAAAAATATATATATATATATCAGTACTGGTAATTCTGTCATCCAAAAGGACTACAATCAAAACCAGAATGGATCTGCTAACCTACTGCAAAAGATTGCCAAAAATCGTAAGTACATTATGCAGTTCTGTATATTGCCAGACGCCACAAACAAATCGCCTCCACGTCGCTCTGTTCTCTGCCATGTCATTGCCCTGCTCACAGCTTACAGACCCCTCTCTCATTTACCCCTCCACTCCATCCCCACATCTCATCCTTGGCCTCCCCCACCCTCTTCCCCCCTCTCCACCTCACTCACATACACTCTCCTCATTAGTCTCTCCACATGGCCAAACCACCTCAATGCATTTCTCCAAATGTTTTCTGTCACATCCACACCACAACTCTCCACTCCCTCATCTGTCAGTCCATGTAACTTCGCATGCTTCTCTCAAATAACTCATTTCCACTGCTCCCACTCATTACTTGCATCCCTCCAACAAGGTCCGAGCTGCACTTCCATACGTTAGAGTTGGTATAATGATACTGTCATGCAGCGACTTTTTTACATCCATGCTCAATTCCCTGTTCCTTATCACAGTTTTCAAAGAACCAGCAAACTTTCCTCCTTGTTGCACCTTTCAAGTACTTCATCCTCCAAACTTCCATCTCATCACACTACCCAAGTACTTGTAGCTGCTTAAACTCACTCACTTTTTCCATTTCCTCATCATCCACCCTCACCGTACATCCAGTGACTTAATTTCTCCTGAAAACCATAACTTTACTCCCCCCCTACATTCACCTTTTGTTTCCATTTCTTACACACCCTTCCAAACTCATTCACCAAGCCTTGCAGTTCCCCTTCGTCTTCACTTAACAATACAGTACAGTATCATCTGCAAACAACAGTACAGAGGGTTTCCAAACACTGCCCTCTCTCATTAGGGCCGCTCCAACATCCACAGCCTTACCTTGTATCTCCTATAACCTCATCCATATACAGGTTGAACAACCATGGAGACATGACACATCCCTGCTTCAATCCAACATTCAAAAAGAAAATTCACTCAGTTCACTGTCCACGTACACTGCAGCCTTAGCCATCCCATACATGCTGTTCATGGCATTCAACAACTTCCCACATACTCCATAGGTTCTTAATATTTTTCACATTCCCTGTCTATCCATCCTGTCATATGCTTTCTCCAAAGCCATGAAGGCTGCATACAATTTCTTTCCCTTCTCTAGAAACTTTTCCTCTAAAAACCTAAGAATGAATATCTGGTCTGTGTAACCTCTTCCCTTAATAAAACTGCCCTGTTCTTTCCCAACCAGTTCCTCTTATTTCCCTAACTCTGTCAGTAAGTATCCTACAATATACTGTTCCTATCCTATTACGCTAAGACAAATGTTTCTATAATTACCACACACTTCTTTTTCCCCTTTTCGTTTGTATAGTGGAATAACTATACCCGACTTCCAATCTTCCAGGACTGCCTTCCTCCCAGGCCAATTTGCATATCTTCCATATCCTTTCTACTACCATCCCTACCCCATGCTTCAGCATTTCACCACATGCTCCATCAATTCATGGGGCTTTCCCCATTTTGACTTTCCTCATAGCTTCCACTACTCTAATCCTACTGATTTCTTTTTCTCTTCTCACCTTCCTCCTTCTCCCAGGCATTCTCCGGCCACTTATACTTTCATTCTTTATGTGTAACCCCTTCACTACCATGATGTCTGGGTTTTATGTATGTTACCGTCAAAATTTTTTTAATTAACTAGGGAATGATGACTCGAAGTGAAGGGGTTAATTAAGACTGTACGTAACCCTTCCAGTTCGAAAAGTCTCTTCTATGGTAAAAAGAGTGGTATGATGGTAGCAAGAACTAATTAGAAAGCTACGTCATCAGAGCGAAGGGGTTAACACTTCCTTAAAGTCTTCTCTCCTTCTGCTCACTTTTTCTCCCTTCCCCACAAGTAATCAGACATTTTTATCTTTCACTCTCCGACTAACTTCTTTATCACCCTGTCTAACGCTCTTTACCTTTTTCCAGAAGATTTTCTTACAATCACTCCATTTTACACTCTCTTCTTACTCTCTTTTACTAATCTTTTCACCTCTCTCTTCTTCTCTACCTATAACTCTCTCTTCCATCTCTCAACTTTGTCTGCACCCCTGCTTCCCATCCACTCGCTATATGCTTTCTTCTTTTGCGCATAGCTTGTCTCATGCTCCATGTGTGTGCATATCTAACCCATGGAATGTCCAGCTCTACATTCTTATTGAACTCTCCAGTTTTCTTCCTCGCTCTTTACCAGTTCTTAACTTTCAGAATAAACCATAAATGATGACTTCAGTTACTTTTAATCTTTATCAGAATAATTTGGATATAACAGTATTAATCTCATCATAAATTTTCGTTCAAATGATTACAGGACCAAAGCAGAGGAGAGTTAGAATCAGTGAATTGGAATGAAATGGATCTGGACAGCCTGTGGAATGCATATAGGGATTTCTTTGGAATGCTGAAGCGCTGTGTTGTGTGGTAAGAGTAACAACAAAGAAGAGAGGTATGGCATGGTGGGATGATGAGGTTGAGAGCAGTGGAGGAAAAGAGGAAGAAGTGGCTAAAGAGGTTTCAGGACAGGGGCTCAGTTGAAATAAAAACTGAATATACTGAGAGCAAGAAGTACATAAAAAGACTAGTGAGGAGGAAAAAGGAGGTAAATGATGACCTAGGAAGAAAACTGAATGTAAACTACTCTAAATATAGGAAGTTGTTCTGGAAAGAGGTGTGGAAATGTAGAAGTGAAAGTTGAAAGAAATGTGATGGTGTGAAGGATGTAGGTGGTAGATTATTAACCCATGGGGATGAAATAAGGACAGCCTGTGGAATGCATGTAGGGATTGCAAAGTTAGGAATGCTAAAGCGGTGTGTGGTGTGGCAAGAGTAACACCAAAGAAGAAAGGTACGGCATGGTGGGATGATGAGGTTAAGAGAGGAGTGGAGGAAAAGAGGAAGAAGTGACTAAAGTGGTTATAGGACAGGGGCTCAGTTGAAATAAAAACTGAATATACTGAAAGCAAGAAGCACATAAAAAGACAAGTGAAGAGGAAAAAGGAGGAGGTACGTGATGATCAAGGAAGAAAAATGAATGCAAACTACTCTGAAAATAGGAAGTTATTCTGGAAAGAGGTGTGGAAATGTAGAAGAGAAAGTGGAAAGAAATGGTGTGAAGGATTTAGGTGGTAGATTATTAACCCATGGGGATGAAGTAAGGACCAGATGGAAAGAATATTTTGAAAGCCTGATGAATGGGAATAGAGAGAGCAGAGCCTCTGTAAACATGGTTAGTTTTGGAGGGGTGCATAAAAGGAATGCAATGCCAGGAAATGTTACAGTCCCATAGGTGAAGAACGCCGTTCAAGCAGCCGAAAAATGGAAAAGCAGCTGGGGTTGATGAGGTAAATGCAGAGATGATTAAATGTAGTGGAGAGAGTGGAAAGAAATGCTTGTTGGAGATATGTAAAAAGGCTTGGATGAGTGAAACAGCACCAGCAGAGTGGAAAAAGGCTGTGATTGTACTCCCATACAAAAATAAAGGTGAGCAAAGTTTTGCAAGAAATATCGTGGTGTAAGTTTATTGAGTGTGGTAGGGAAGGTATATGGAAGAATTATTATAGGGCAAGTAAGAGAGATATCAGAAGTCCTAGTGAGTGATGAACAGGGTGGCTGAAGGAGTGGCAGAGGATGTGTAGATCAAATGTTTGCAGTGAGACAGATAGCTGGGAAGGCTTGTGAGAAGGACCATCAGGTGTTTATGGCATTCATGGATCAGGGAAAAGCATATGACAAAGTGGATAGAAGGATTGTGGAAAGTTTTGCACATGTACGATGTAGGTGTCATCAAGAGTTTTTATGATGGTAGTGAAGCATGTGTAAGGGTTATTGGGCATCTAAGTGAATGGTTCACGATTGGTGTGGGCCTGCGACAAGGTTGTTTGATGCCCCCATGGTTGCTCATTATATATATATATATATATGGATGGGGTGATAGTAGTAAAAACACGAGTAATGGAGAGGGGGATGGCGTTGGTAATGAATGGTGATGGATGGAATATCTCAGATTTGTTGTATGCTGATGATGCATTACTGCTTGCAGTACTGGACAAGAAATTGGTAGGCTATTGCAGAGTTTTGCTGATGTCTGTGATCATCATGCCTTGAGAGTAAATGTAGAAAAGTGTAAAGTGATGGTTATTGAGAGTGAAAGTGACTTCCAGTGCGATGTTTCAGTGAATGGAGAGAGACTGGAATTGGTGAGAGAGTTCAAATATCCATGAACAGAAATAGAAAAGAGAGGAAAATGTGCAAAAGAAGCAGAAAGTAGGGTGACACAAGGAAGAAAAGTAACTGGTGCAATGAAGGCCTTGATAAGAAACAGATACTTGAGTGTTGCAGCTGCACGAGGCTTACATGAAGGAGTGTTTGTGCCAACTTTAACATATGAGTGTGAGACTGTGGTATGGCATGAAAATGATAAGTCAAGAATAAGAGCTGTGGAGATGGGACTGTTGAGGAATGTATGTGGAGTACAGAGGGTGGATAGGATACGATAACGTGATTTGTGATAGGTATAGAGTGAGGAAGTTGGAGGACGCCAGAATCGAAGAGAGTACTGAGATAGTATGGTCATGTGGAGAGAATAGATAACAATAGAGTGGTGAAAAAGGTATATCTGAGAGAATTTGAAGGAGGGAGGAGGCGAGTAGGCCAAGGAAAAGGTGGAGAGATATGGTAGATGAGTGTGTGAGGAAGTGAGGTTTGGAAGCCGATGAGGCTGGGGAACTGACAAGATCGAGCTGGCTGGATGAATGTTGTGAGGAGAAGTGCACAATCAGGGATTTGGCACCCCTTTTTAATGTGGCAGCTTCCGAATTGACTCTATTGGATACGTTTTTTTGAAGCTACAGAAAGTAGTGGCTGTTTTTGGCGTATCCAATAGAGCCAGGATTCCAGGAGCTTGAATGATGAGTGAATGGAAGGATGGCCCATTGCATTGGGGAAATTTGGGTTGTCTGGACATTGCTACTCCTCACCCTTCCCTAGAGTGGGATAGGAGGTCCGGATGATGACGATGATGATGAATATTCGTGCCGTGATAAATTCATGCATGGTGACAAAAGGAGCCTATATCAAATGGCAGAATTACATGATGCTGAAGAAAATAAGAAACACTAACATTTTGCATTTTCATGTTTGTATGTAGAAAACCTAAACATTGCAGACTGATGAGGGGTGATTATCATCAAAGTACAGTACAGTATTGGGTACGGTAGCTAAGTGTTTATCGTCTAGATCAATCTGCAAAACTAAAATTGGATGTAGAAATAAAAATAACCCACAGACATGCCAGGAATATGATTTTACTTCTGTTGTAAGATAGACGTTTGAAATGGATGATGCTAATTGTCAGTTTCTAAGTTTCTGTAATAATATAACTCACCGAGCCTTGTGCACTTTATTTTCACAAAATATTGTTTGCAATCACAGGAACTGCATGCCCACTTGACAGGATCACTGAGTGATGCCACAGTGCTGCAGCTTCTAGAGGTCAAACGAGAGCAACTTGGAGAGCATCACCTGCCAGACTCTGCAGAGGTCACAATCAGACAGGGTCATAACCGTTCACTGGAAGAGTTAAGTAGAACGCGAGATGTCACATCCTTGAAGTTATTGAACGATCTGAAACTGAGTTGGTAGTATGAATTGATAATTGGAGTGAAAAATTGTTGATGATGTGTTGGCCTATAGAACTTGAACACCTTTACATCTCGTCATCAGTAATGTAGTAGGAACTGCTGTATGTACTGTACTATGATTGGAAAGGACATACCATATAGCTAGCAGACTTGTCTTGGGGCATACATTGATGAGTATGAACCATATATCACTTATTTATAACCAGATCCTTGACTTCTTTTTTCATCAGTGCAGATAATATTGAGACTGGTATCCCATGTCCTTAAAGATTATTTTTCTAGGCCCCTAATTATGACCTTATGCAGTGAACAGGATAGGATCCAGAGGATCAAAACCAGAAAGAATCATCACCATCATCATCATTCGAACCTCTTTTTCTCACCCAAGAATGGGGTGAAGAGATGAACAACATGATAACAGAAGCTGTCAGTGTGTTGTTAAAATGACCATAATTTTGTTAAAATGATCATAATTTATATCTCTTCACTCATAATTTACGCCTTCAGAATCCTTACTTCATCTTTCAGGTTATATTTTGTGTATGTGTGTGTGTGTGTGTTTACCTAGTTGTGATATACAGGAAGTGAGATACACTCGGGGCCCCATCTCTGTGTCTCAACCAGTCAAACTTTGATTTTTACTCATTTAAGTATTTGGACTGGATGATCGCTTTGTCCAGGCTGTTCCACAGGTCAGTGGAAAACTGGATTTCTTGATATCCTCAGGCAACTTGTATTTTTCAATTTCTTTCCATATCCTTTCATTGCTCCCCACTCCCATATATGTGGAAACAATATACTGTATTTTAAAGGTATGCTCTTCAATACTTTCCTCATGAAATTTAAAATAATTTTTGGAAGTATTTGAAAACCCCTGCCAACATTAGCCCATGAAAAGGGTGTTATCACCATGCTGGGTTTTTTATTCATAAAATGGGGTACAGATGCTTATGAAAGTGGTTGTTATTCATCAAAGCTGTTCTAGCAAAACATGTAAATTCAGTTACTACTGTATGTATTGTCTTTGAAGTAAATAATGCCCTAAGCTTGTTAAAGAAAAGAAAAAAAAAAGGAACCGTGCCAGATCATTTCACAACCTTCAGAAAGCTTTTCATTATGCATGGATAGGGAAAGAACAATGGTTGCAATTGATCTTCAAGGATAAAAAAAACAGACTGTACTGGTAAGTCTTGTAGTACCATAAATTACATATTGTTACTTTCTAAATACAGTAAGAAAGACACTTGTCAAAAGCTTCACAGCTTCAATATTTTAAGTTAAACTTTTCCTTAAAAATTAAACATTTTCACTATCCATCATCAGCTCATGAATTGGTAGTAATCACTTAGCACTTTTTTTTTTTTTTACTCCATTTATTTACCAAGTTATTAGTAACCCAAAGTCATTTTTGCTTTTTAAATAACATTTTCCTACTCTTAACAAAAGAGTACACCATCAGGTTTCTCACAGTACAGTTTTTGTCATTGGGGCAGTGGTCTTCCGATTCTGGCTCCATGAATATAAAGAAACCTTCATCTTTGCCATTTGTCTCTTTCATCATCATGATCATCATCCAATCCTACATTGCCCCATGAGGAGCTAGGAGCCCAGGGCTAGGCAAGTTGGTCCTGACATTTAAGATGAGAGTGACAAGCCTCACTCATCCCTGAGTGGCATTACGTTAGCAATAAATCCCAACCATCCCTTGGATATAAACCTGCACCAGCTCAATCCGATTGGACCGCCATAAATACCCAGTAAACCACCAGGTGCCATAATTTGGTTATATGGTTATTAACCAGCATAGTAAATGGTTTCCTGGTGTACAGGAAGCCATTTGGCTTGTCACTCAGTGTAGAGTCACCCATAAGCAGAAGCATTCTTTAATATTTCACTATGTACATTAAAAGTCCCCCCATTCAGCATCTTTGGGACCATGCAGGTGCCGGAAGAGCAGAAACTGCCAGATGACCGGGAAAGCCTGCCAAAAAGTTTCTAGCAGTGATGGTCTGTCACCCAAAATCACACTGTCTAGCAAGTATTATTGGTCAACCCTAAGCACTAAATATTTAATAAGCATCTTATATTTAGTGTATTTAATGATGCACTACACATGAACTTACAATAGCTTAGGTTTATTTACATACATACACCATAAAATAGCACGACAAAGTTTTCAAGCTTTCGAAAGGTCCCGCTCACAAAGCCAGTCATGATGGCCGATGGCACATGCAGTTTTGGCAAGCAGAAATCTTCTTAAGTGCTAAGCTCAACTTTTAAATGCACTAAGCTATAGATGAACTGTTTAATTTTTCTTGCTAAATTGGACTTCAAGACGTGCTAGATGTGGAAGAAAATGTAATATTTATGGTGCTTGATTATTATGAAAAGTGCTAGATCTTGCACTAAGGCTGCGTACACAGAGAAAGCAGGTTGCCTGCGCGCTGGTTTCTGGTGCCGACCCGCGCTGGTTACCTGCGCGGGTAGGTGTTCACAAAGGAAGCAGGTAACCAGCTCCGACCCGTACGACGTTAAAGGGACAAGGTATTTAAAGGGACAAGGTAGCAGTCAGTTGTGATCTACCAAGCATACAGTGAAGATGCCAAGCTCGTCTGATGAGTTCATGTTGCTTGACAGTGTTCACCCAAAGATCAAAAGGGAAAAAATAGCAACACATGAAATGAACTGCATGACAGAAGAGCTTGGAGAATATCACCATCTTTTTTGTGATCTTAAAAGGAGATATATTATTCCTGCAATTTCTTGCGGGAACAACTAATAGCCTTTCCATCACAAAATGTTTAAATTTCGTTATCTTTGTTCCATACTAATCCTGAGTCCACAATGTCCGATTCTGATTTTTTAAAAGGCAAAAAAAAAAAAAAAATGATTTCTGCATATTACTGGCATGTCGCGATCTACACAATTTCGCGCAGACCCAGTCTGTACACCTCTACCCACCTCTACCCGCACGGGTTGAGCAGGCAAGAATGGTCCTAGGATTCCCGAAAGCAGGTTAAAGCAGGCTTCCTGCTCTGACACGCTCAGCCCTGCTTCTTCTATGAACACCCCCACTTGTTTGTATGGTTTAATTCTTGGCGCAGGTCGGCGTTGGTAACCCGCTTTCTCTGTGAACGCACCGTAATAGCGCCAAATTGGCAACTGTGGGCTCATGTTTACCAGCGATGACTGGCAACCCCATTGTGGGTGCTGATCGGCTCAGCATATGTGCTGGAATAGCTGAGAACTTTTGTGATGGGACTATTTATGATAACCGCCGAAAGACCAGAAATACCATAAGACAGATGCCGAATGAGAGGACTTTCACCGTACTTGTCAACTTTCACATTGATCATCAGAATCTGTCCTCTGTAGTGCATACAACTCTGGTGCTGGCTGTAGGTGAATACTGTCAGCACGCAGTCCTTTTCCCCTTCCTTTTTCTCCAAATCTTTGGTCACTAGAGTCTTTGCTCTGTTGTCCTTGTTTTGTCCTTTGTGTTACTGGTTTTATCCCCAACTTGGCTGTGGACCCCAGGGACAGCTACAGATACAAGTGATTCCTCATGTGACTCCTCTGTTAAATCAACTATTACCAGATGATGACGGTCTTCAGTATCACTCTTTCTCCTCTCCATACGTAAACAAGGTTACAAAATAATAATCACGGCAGAAGTCCAATATTTAAGCTGATGCCAATATCATCCCACCAGGTGTCAATATTACCCCACCGTGGAACAAGGGTAACTCTATATGTTACCAGATATCAGCTAACCGTATTGGGACAAAAGGTACCTTATAGAATCCTTAGTATGCAGGAGGTATGCAGGTTTGATTCAAGTAGGCTGTCCAGGTGCCACACAAAAACTTATTTCCCAGTACAATTTTAATTTTGTTAGTGTTTCTGCTATTTCTTTTTGTCAGCCAACAGTCCACAACATGATGAACTCAAAAATGGTTTCAGACTAAGACTTTCATCATAAGGAACACACTCATTATTAGGGAAAAATATTTGGAAAGTATTCTCTTCTGTTTGCTGAATTAAAATAGAAAAAAAAAAAGTCAAGTTGCCAATATTACCACAAAAATTCGATAATACAATACTGTACTCCATTATATGGTATTACAGCATTAGGATTACTGGAGGGACTTGTGGACTCTTAACAAACATGAGAGAGTAGCTTGTAATGTTATGGATGAGGGGATGTTAAGAGAGATTATAGTGTCCATGTTAAAACCAAAACATAAGTATGCTGCATTGATGTGTTGGTTACATTGTTTTCTTTGGAGCTTTCTTGCCCCAGCTACCAGCCTCCAGTCATGCCACCAGCCATGAAGTGTGATGATTCGTGCACTCCACACTCACTCATGAAGTGCTTCAGTAGATATCGGAGTTGGAGAAAAGCTTTTTATTTGAATGGGGTAATAATTCAGATTAAAATGAAGTGTTGGTTGTGTTGTTTTAGGCTAAATTTAGTTAAATTGTTTCAAAATGTTGCTTGAATTATGAGAAATGGCATATTCACTAGTGCAGATTTGATGGTTGAGAATGGTTAATTGTGAGACTTTTGTATTCACACAGACAAAATTGGATGGTTAAGAATGCAAACTCACTAATTATGAGAAATGTGAGGGAAAAGGGTCATTTTCAGTTCATGACCGAGAGTAGCAGAATCTGTATAAGCATCATCGATCCAGTCTCTGAGGTTGTGCATATTTCAAATTACCTAACGTCACAAGTGCAGAGCATATATTGTAGCATTTTGAGCAAGTTCCCTTATTCTTAATATTCACAAATGCAAATCAGCATTTATTGAACCACTTATATAGGGATATTCTTGTAACTCCTTGTTCAAAAACTGTATGACAGTGTACTATACAGTTTTTCCATATGTTTATGGAACTGAAAATTGAAAGTGAGTATCATTATTCGTATGATATTCCACTTGTAATTACCAGTACAGTAAGGTCTCATTGTATGTTGTTGATGTGCTCCTGGATATCAGAAATTTTTCCCCACAAATGATACTGTTATCCAGGAAAGTTGCCAAATCAACTTTATAGGTAGCAATACCATACAATGGACTTAATTGCTGAAATGAACATTAAAAAGAAGACTGACAGAGGAGAGCTTTGTATAGCACCCAAACCCCTGTAAGCAGAATTTAGAATGTTCAGTCTGAAAACCATTGGACCTCAGAGTGCACATAGCTTGAGGATGCACAGTACTCTAAGAGAAAAAAGTTCACCTGCTGTTTTGCTGCTTCCACTTCACACTTAGGGCATGTCCATGACATTCCTTTGTGAAGTCCTGCTGTTTCGCTGCTTCCACTTCACACTTAGGGCATGTCCATGACATTCCTTTGTGAAGTCCTGCTGTTTCGCTGCTTCCACTTCACACTTAGGGCATGTCCATGACATTCCTTTGTGAAGTCCTGCTGTTTCGCTGCTTCCACTTCACACTTAGGGCATGTCCATGACATTCCTTTGTGAAGTCCTGCTGTTTCGCTGCTTCCACTTCACACTTAGGGCATGTCCATGACATTCCTTTGTGAAGCATATCAAAGAGGAACATACCCGGATTCTCTCATCTTCGAAATATTAGCCAACAAAGAACAAAAAATTAAAGTAAGATTAGGAGAGATAAAATATTAGTTGAACTTCTGTCCCTGATTGAACAGTCCTAGGTGGTAGATGGTGGCATCCATCATCCACTCACTTGATATAGTGCTGCCTTCTTCTTCCTTCACGTTTATCATTCTTTTACTGTGTCTGCCCTCCTCTCTTCCTGTTTCTTCCATCCTTCCTGTCACTTTTTAATACTCTTCTTTCCAGTTCATGCAGTTCTACGCTGAGTGAGATGCCTAATGGTTTCATGTAACCCAGGAGACCATTTACAGTGCTGGGTGGTAACCACATAACTGGGAGGTGTGGAACCTACTTTGGTGCACCTGTTAACTGGATGGAGGAATGCAAATAATGGCATGCACCTGGGAACCGAGCCTCCACACTTTTCCCCATGACTCTCTATGGTGAGGTGCTGTTTATCACATGGGAACAGCAGTTCATTGAACAGGACAATCCTGCGGGGATGGTTGCTTGCCTGCAATTGATGGGTTTGCATGCCCAGACAGACCAGGGTTACTCAGCAACAACAGCAGCTATGTACAGTGTTGAATAATGACAATGATCATCATTTGTAATGGTTGGTTATAGAAGAGTTAATTGGCATTTCTGCTGCATAAGAGTGAGGCTGTCCATTTTTAAGTTTCACCTGGAATGTATCGTTTGTACACCACTACCTTTTTGTCTTCAATACTATCCATCAGCTACACAGACTATGCTTACTTGACTTACAGGTGCTTCAAAGTGTTTGGAATCCTACATTACCTGTCTGACAGTCTGGAAGCAGTAGAGAATATAACCAGGAATGTGATACAGGAGTTTGCTGCAGACAATGTTTGGTACTTGGAATTGCGTACTACGCCTAAACATATTCCAGGGAAGATGACCAAGAAGCAGTATATGGATACTGTTCTCAAAGTGGTGAGGTAAGTTTTGATGCACTGTATTTTGATATCAGGATTGCTTTGTCATAGGTAGCACCAGAAATAAAGGTACCAAATAATTGGGTAATAATCAGAGGCATCTGAAGTGAAGACTTGGAGAATGTGATTTCACATAATCCCATTCAGTATAAGAGAATGGGGGGATGAAATTTAGGGTCTGACATTTTTGCTGCACTGAATGGTCTCTGTTTAAAAATTAAAAAGTTAAATGTTCACACTACAGTACATCATTTCCTGCTTAAAACTGTTGACATATTCCTAGAAAATGCCATGCTAAATGAAAATCAGTTTAAGTGAAAGTAATGTTCCAGTAGAGTAAGTTTAAGTGAAAGTAATGTTCCAGTAGAGTAAGTTTAAGTGAAAGTAATGTTCCAGTAGAGTGAAGTTTCTTTTTTTTCATCAGCCATCATCCAATCTTTAATGTTCAGTGAGGAGCATAAAGTCCTTTGATGAAGCTGTTTAATCCAGATATTTAAGGCCATGGTGACCAGTCACTTATCTTTAAGCAGCATTACGTATGCAGTAATTGTCATCAATCCCTTGGACTTAAATCCTTTTGGGCCATGTCTGATTGGAACTCCTAAAGTCACAAGACCATGAATCATCCAGTTGTGGATTTTATGGTTAACGCTCAACATAGTACAGTAAGTTGTTTCTTGGGTTTGCTTGTAGCAGCCGTTAGGCTTTTCACACAGTGTATAGTCACGTGAATTTAGCACTTCATTGAATTAGTGGATGGAAGGAGCCCACACCTACCACATTCCTTTTCAGAGAGTGCAGAAGGAAAATTTTAATGGAAATATATCAGAAAGTGCCTATGGAATTAAGAGAAGGCTCTAATTGCACTTTTGTCTATCTATCTATCTATTGCCAGACACCACAATCCGGGTGGCCATTTGACACTGAGTTAGTTGTTTTACAGGGAGGGTAGGCTACAAATTAGGCTAAAGGTGGGCAAGTTGTGGGAGAAGTCAACAAAGTGTTGTAAGAGAGGTTTTGTATATGGGAGGAGGATATTAGAGTAAGTAAGGAAGATACAGTTTAAGAATGTATAATCTATCTATCTATCTATAGCCCGACGCCCTAATCCTGCAAAGGGTGGCCGCAGACAAAACGCCTCCAAGTCACTCTGTCACCCACCATTTGACTCCCCTCCCCCCAACTCACCCCCCCCCTCCCTCATATACCTCTCAACTCCATCCCTCCACCTCATCCTCGGAATATATAATAAGTTGTAGAAGTTATGGGATGTGTGAATTAAAAGGTTGTAGTAAAACATTGAAAAAAGCATGAGAAGTGATATGTCTGCATTTGGTTGTAGATTGCATCCTTTCTCACAACTCAAAGGTGTGTGTATTTTTAGTGTTCATATTGTTTTACGTATCTTTTGAACAGATGTGGGTGCTGTTAGAGTGTACTAACTTTAGTGAAACAAATAAATGAATCTGGTGAATTATCATTGGTGGTGGATTTTTGGACTTTAAGTCTTTTAGAATAAATTTTCAGTCATATGAATTACTTACAGGGCTACGACTGTAGACTTAAGAGAATATAGCTTATAAGAGATAAAGACACCTCGTGATTGTCGTCGTCATTAACCCTGGTCAGTCTGGTTGAGCAGACCAGTCATTCACAGGTAAACAGCTGCCTCTGTGGGGCTGTCTTACTTGTACAGTATAGCACATAAACCATGTAGTGATCTGGTCTTCCCTTGTTGTATCCAATGCATGCCAAGGTGGACCAGTGTCCTCATAGCAAATTGCAGGAAAAGGCAAGGAGGTTGCTCCTAGGTGGATGCCACAACTGCTTCACCCAGTGTATAGACACAACACCACCATGAGTTGGTTCCTTGTCAGTGCCAGACATTTCTGTTGGTACAGTTCAGGTAACATGATGGTAATAGCTCGCCAGGTCAACTTGCAGTCATTTATTCCCAGGAATACACATATGAATGGTTTATATTCACTTCACAAATCAAAAACAGTTAATGATCATATTATCATTTAAAATTAAACTGATCATCATTAACTGAAAAGAGATTTTTTTAAAAATCAGCATTGTTAACGTAAGGGATGCCTGTACCAACATATACCTCACAGGCTTGGCAATGTAGGGGGGTGAAGAATAGGAATCAGGATAAACTTTTTTTTGTGATGTCCAAGTTAGTTGTGGAGGCAGTCATGATGTTAGGTGGAGATCTGAATAAGCTATGGGTAGGCAGTGAGGGAGTATGTATAGTAGTAGGCTGGGATATGACAGTATGAATGATGAAAGTAAGAATACCCTGTACTTGAATTCAACGATACACTGAACATGAGTCTATGCAACTCAGGGTTTACGTAACGAGCAGAGAGATTGATTTCACATAAACTAAGTACAGTAATGCTAGAAGTAAGTGTGCCTCATAGGAGACTTGGAGAGGCAGCACAGGCTGTTTTTGTGATATATTACTGGAAAGAAGTGCAAAGAAAGGTGCATATTTTAAAAGGAAGAAAAATCTTGTGAAACAGAGTGAGTAGCATTAGGAACCAGTAGGCCATGCTAAAACATGGCCTCTTAGAAGTAATGACCAAAGTCTTGGATGGTATAATGGTCCCATCTAAGCACATTATATTATTGTGCAAGGATGAAGACATAAGCATTAAAAGACATTAGGAGATTGGTCAGGACCTAGGGATAAGGATTAAATCTCTCTGCATTTGCTCTGTGGAGACACTCATTAGGTTGAAGGGTCAGACTCATTATTGCCACCATAAGTTGCGAGAGATGGTGGCTGAGTTGATACTGAGGCAGAGCTGGGCACCTCCGCAGTCATTTCCGCAATCCGCAGTTGTGGACCGCATGATTTCAGTTACGGAATTGTGATTGCGTCAAACTCGTCCGAAACTTGCAGTATTGTGTTACAGAAGTACTTCCGGAATCACAATCTCCCACTTGGCGGTTGATATCGGTCAGTACAGGCTACAGCATGGCTCTTGAATATCAAGCTTGAACAGGGTTCCCGGCCAGCAGCGGTGGCGGGTGAGGCGTCGCTGTGTCAGTTAGCAGTAGGGATGGGCGACACCAGGAGAGATGATTTTATATGATACGATACGATATACTATAAGCCAGCATGGCAGTAAAATTTGTGGCACGCATAGCTAATCATGCACAGTTGTTACACAGTTTTACAAATGACGATCTTAAGGGCTAATGTAATGGTGATCACGGAAAATACTTTTTTTTTTATTGTCTTACTGGGTTATTACCTGCAAGAGTAAGCACATTTCTATGAATTATCCATTTAAATTCTGTGGACTGCATTCTTTTGCTGGTCAGACTGATTTTCCTGAGTGGCAGAAAGGCTATTTCTTTTCCTTGTAATTTTATTTTTGTATTAAATGATATCTGTTTATTTATTGCCAGACGCCTCAATCCCATACGGGGTGGCCACAAACAAATCGCCTCCACGTCGCCCTGTCCCCCGCCATTTCACTGCCCCGCTCCCAGCTCACACCCCCCTCTCTCATATACCCCTCCATCTCATCCTCGGCCTCCTCCTCCCTCTTCCCCCCTCCACCTCACTCACATACACTTTCTTCGTCAGTCTTTCACCCTCCATCCTCTCCACATGGCCAAACCACCTCAGTGTATTCCTCCTAATGCTTCCTATCAGATCCACATCCACACCACAATGCTCCTTTATATCCTCATTTGTCAACCTGTCTCTCCATGTGACTCCACAGGCTCCTCTTAAATAACTCACTTCCACTGCTCTCACTCTTGACTTGTGTCCTTCCAACAACGTCCAAGCTTCACTTCCATACGTTAGAGTTGGTATCACAATACAGTAATCACTCTAATATCCGGACGCCCAATATCCGAACATCCCCACTATCCGGACATAAGAATGTTTCATACACTACTTTTTTTCCATACTATACTTACCTCATTTCACTCTTTAATGTCCTTTATTGGTGTGAATAGGGTGTTAGGAGCTAGGCATGTGCAGTAGGAAGGTGCTTTTCTGAGTTAGGCTAGGTTAGGGTCTATAAGTACCAGTCCAGGAGCCAGTCACCAGAATGTTTATTAATGTATGAACCTACTTCTAAACCCTCATTTTATGTTTCTTTTGCATTTATTTCAGTCATTTATGTGCCTTATTGGTGTGATTTGGGTCTTAAATAGGTGCTATGCATGTCCAGAGGGAGTTGTATAGGTGTTCTCTGAGTTTGGGTCCATAAGTACAAGTCCATAAGCTGGGGCCCAATATCCGGACAGAACCAATATCCGGACCTACCTATGGCTCTATTACGTCGGATATTGGAGTGATTACTGTACTGTCATGTAGTAACTTTTTCACTTCCATGCTCACTTCCCTGCTTCTTATCACTGCTTTCAAGGAACCAGCAACCTTTCTCCCCTGGTGTATCCTTTCAAGCACTTCACCCTCCAAACCTCCATCCTTACTCGTCACACTACCCAAGTACTTAAACATACTCACATTTTCCAATTCCTCACCATCCAACCTCACTGTATATTCACTGACATCACCTCTCTCAAAGACCATCACTTTACTCCTCCCTACATTCACCTTTAGATTCCGTTTCTTACACACTCACCCAAACTCATCCACCAAGCCTTGCAGCTCCCCTTCGTCTTCACTCAACAACACAGTATCATCTGCAAACAACAGTACAGGGAGTTTCCAAACACTACACTCTCTCACCAGGGCCACTCCAACATCCACTACACTACCTTGTACCTCCTTTATTACCCCATCCATGTACAGATTGAACAGCCATGGAGACATGACACATCCCTGTTTCAACCCTACCTTCAAAGAGAAAAATTCACTCAGTTCACCATCCACACACACTGCAGCCTTAGCACCATCATACGTACTCTTCACAGCATTCAACAACTTCCCATCTACTCCATATATTCTTAATACTTTCCACAATCCTTGTCTATCCACCCTGTCATATGTTTTCTCCAAATCCATGAAAGCCGCATACAACTTCTTTCCCTTCTCTAGAAACTTTTCCACTAAAGATCTAAGAATGAATATCTGATCTACACAACCTCTTCCCTTCCTAAAGCCTCTCTGTTCTTCTCCAACTAATTCCTCTGTTCTTTCTCTAACTGTGTCAATAAGTATCCTACCATACACTTTTCTTATTATACCAAGAAGACAAATGCCCATATGATTACCACACACTTCTTTTTCCCCTTTTCCTTTGTACAAGGGAATAATTATACCTGACTTCCAATCCTCCGGGACTCTACCTTCCTCCCAGGCCAATCTGCACATTTTGCACATCCATTCTTCTACTATCTCCCCCATGCTTCAGCATTTCACCACACGCTTCATTTCCTGGGGCTTTCCCCAATTTAACTTTCTTCATTGCTTCCACAACTTCTATCCTATTGATTTCTTCCTGTCTTCTCACCTCCCTCCTTCTCCCAGCCATTCCCCAGCCACTTATACTCGCATTACTTCCATCCTCTATGTTCAACAATTCCTTAAAGTGTTCTCTCCATCTGCTCACTTTTTTTCCCTTCTCCACTAGTAATCTACCATTTTTATCTCTCACTCCCCTGTTAACTTCACTTCCACCCTGTCTTACTCTTTTCACCTCTTTCCAGAACATTTTCTTACAGTCCTTCCACTTTACACTTAAGTTCCTTCCAAATTCCTCATCCGCTTTCTTCTTACTCTCTCTTACTAATTTTCTCGCCTCTCTCTTTCTTTCTACATATAACTCTCTCTTCCGCCTCTCAACTTCTTCCACACCCCTATTTCTCATCCATTCATTGTATGATTTCTTCTTTTGTGCCACAGCCTGTCTCATCTCTTCATTCCACCATTCTGTTCCTTGCACCTCCCTCCGTCTTCTCTTCATCCCACACACGACGTCACATGCTGCACATATTTCTTCTGTGAATATCCTACACACACCTTCCACGTCCCCTATATGCTTCAATTCATATTTGCCCAATCGTTCCCCCACTTCTCTCTTATATTCTGCCTTTTTCTCATCCTCTTGTAACCTTTCCACTCTCCTTACAAATACTCCTTCTTCCCGTCCTCCCCTTCTTCTATTTCTCCATCTTAATTGGATCTTGATTCTGGCCACCACCATGTAGTGGTCAGAAAGTCCACTCCCCCAACCTCTATAAGCTCTTGCATCCATTACACATTTTCGCATCCTTTCATCCACACACACATAATCAATCATTGCCTTCCTTTCATTCAGTTCACCACCCACCCTTCTCATCACTCGCCATGTATACCTGTGGATCAATTTGTGCCTGAAGAGGGTATTGGCTATCACCAACCCCCTCCCAGCACAAATGTCCACTAACACACTGCCATTCTCATCTATCTCAGCAGGCACACCCCACTCACCAACTATTCCATCCACCTTCACATTCCCTACTTTACCATTCATATCACCGATCAAAAACACTCTCTCATTCCTTCCAAACTTTTCCATGCACACTTCCACATTTGTCCAGAACTCTTCTCTCACTCTGCTTGCACGATCTTGCATTGGCGCATACACACACACAATCACCCACATTTGTATTCCAACTTTCAACTTTACCCACACAATCCTTGACCCAACTGATCCATACTGTCTTATGCTCTTCTTCCATGTTTTACTCACAACTATACATACTCCTTTTGCCCTTTCATTCTCACTTCTGCACATATACCCCATCCATACTCCCATTCTCTCACACTCTCACCTCTCCATTTATTTTCAGTTATTCCGCATACATCAACTTTCGCACCCTCAAGCACCTGGACAATCTCTCTCTCTTTCACCTCATCATTCGCTCCCCTTACATTCCATGTTCCAATTACCATGTCCTTTGTCCGGTCCTTGGTCGTCATCTTTTGGTCAGTCCTTGTCCGAGGCTTATTGTTTGTCTTTTTAGTTAGTTGTTTTCCGGGGAGGGGCACTAACCCTCCGCCAACCCTTTTAGTCGCCTTTTACGACAAGCAGGGATACTGGGGGAGTATTCTTGAAACCCCCCCTCCCCCCTGGGGTATATGATTATATTATTATAAAATTAGCATTGTGAGATTTTTATGGTATGCCCTAACTCTGATGCAAAATAGAAAGTGATAGATATACATCTGAATATACGTCAGTACCTTACAAACGTACGGTTCTGAGGAAGATAATTGTAATTGGTACGGTTTCAGTAAATACACCAAGGTATCAGCGGCAGGTTTAAAATACATCAGATTATTAAACATTATGAAAAAGTTAATTTAATTGTGTATGATAAATCCAGTGAAAAACGATAATTTTGAAGAGCTGGTACATTAATTCCCATCTAAAAATGTGGCAACACTGGTATCAACACGTGGTATCCCAAGTTAGCAGTGAGTATTCACAGTGGAAACGTTATAAAGACAATAATTCACTACATTACCAATGGGTTTACCCCCTGTTTGTATACTTTGCATTGAAAATTGTGAAACTGGATTGTGGCTGCGTTATTGAGGAAGCGGAACTGCACATTCTAAGTTTATTGCGGAATTGTGATTTAATCTTATGAACAGTGTGTTAGAAAGTCGGAAAGTGAGGCTGTGTGTGTGTGTGTGTGTGTGTATGTGCAGCCATCACTAGTGTCAGTGATAACTGATTTTCCAACCATCTTGTTTTTTTCGTGGATTTTTGTTGTTTATGTATTGTATTTATGGGATTTAGCATTAGTGTGGATATTCCTATATGTGTTTTGATATCTCAGTATGGAAGAATTACTGGAAAACACTGCCAGTATGTGGAGGGGTACTGTACTTATAGGCATTTTTTTTTTTTTTCCATGGTTTTCTTGGTGTTTAGCATTGCTTTGGATATTTCTGTGTGTGTTTGGATGTGTAATTGTAGATTGACCTGAAAACAGTGCCATAGTGGTGGGATATTTTTTTGTTTTCTTTTCTTTCTTTTTTTTGCATGGTTTTCTTGGTGTTTAAAATTATTTTGGATATTCCTGTGTGTGTTTTGATGTTTAAATATGGCAGAATGACCAGAAAACACTGCCAAAATTAGGGAGGGGTACGGTACATACAATAGTGTATAGGTAGGGTGTTTTTTGGTTTTCAGTAGTTTTTTTGCATGGTTTTCTTGGTGTTTAAAATTATTTTGGATATTCCTATGTGTTTCTTGGTCTAAATTTGCCTGAATGACTGGAAAACACTGCCAAAGTAAGCAGACATATTGTACAAATAGGTTAGGTATAGTTTGGAGGTTGGGTTTAGGTAGGGTCTGGGTATAGTACGGGGGGATATTGTTCATTATCTGGACACTGCCACTGCCCTGACATGCTTTTGGCTTTGTGACGTCGGATAATTGAGGGACTATTGTATTATTGGCTGGCAAAATAAGTGCCCGGTTTATGAGTCCTGCTATGCAATGTTCACTGTGAGTCTAATTAAACAGTTTCTTTTTTAGACTTGTATTATGGATATTTTCAGTGCATGAATATGTGTAGTTCATATCTAAATTTCATGTATAAAAAGATATTTTCAGTGCATGAATTTATGTAGTTCATTGTTTTATTTCGTGTATAATTTTCCTAACCATTTTCCTCCATAAGGAAGAGAGAAATATGATGCAATACTCCATTCTCTTTGGCTGCATCAGCAGTGTTGCCACAAGTAATGTGGGTAATGCTTATTCTCTTCATGAACAGATTGAAATATCTAGCAGTTACTTATGACACAGCCATACATTCTTATACTTCATATCCCATGGTATCCCTCCAATGTATAATGGAAGTTAAATAATTTGCTTTTAACTAAGCTTCCTATGAATTCAAGTTAAATCATTGTGACCATAATATTGTATGGTATATAAATGGCCCAGAATTGGTATACACCTAATTAAAGATATTCACTTTTATCTGGTCATACTAAGAACAGCCTGTCCTGAGAATAAAACTTTGTCATTTTTATAACACCAGATGTAGTCTTGATATTAGTCCACTTACTAGGAGAGATGTTAAGTTCATATTACGCACATCCATAGTAAGATGAGTATTCACACATATGTTAAGTACATATCCTGCACAGATGATGAAGGTATGCTGTACCTGATTTTTTGGCAAAGCAAATGTTTTGGTAGACAGACCTAAATTCAGTTGCGGTACCTGTATAGGTTTCCCATCAACTTATTTCAGAAGAGCCCTATGCAGCCTCATCACGTCTACCAGCAAACCTTGGGCAATAGACCCAGCTTACAACTAAGACACCTGGGCTGACAGAAAATACCAAAGGGACCACAGCAACTTAATATTACCTGCTTCACTGACATCTAAGATACACTGGGAGGGTGACTTCAGGGCAGTTGAGGAACTGGCTTCCACACAAATGAAGTAGCTCCTTGAAAAATCCTTTTTGGATCTCCCCAGTGTTGACATATTTAGTAACCCACCTAAGCACTCCTATAGGAAAAAGCAAACATCAGACAATAGACAGTCCTCCTCAAGCCATGGACCACATGCCCCATGTCATCTAAAAGTCGGAAGGACAAGTACAGGTATCCCTAAAGAAGTGCAGACCAAAGTTCACTTTTTTAGGAGATGTCAGAATCAGGAATAACTATTTCATACAGAAGGGCAATAAATCCTCCTCAGAGTGACAGATAGCTGAGATTACTGCAAGGCTGGTACTGTTAGTAGAGAGAAAACAAGTTAGCACATAGACTGCTCAAACAGGACCTCATTTTGGTAATAGCCCCACACCAGACCTCCACACCATCCTCAGCCTATATCACAGCTCAGCATGCTCCTCTAGGGTCACATCAGTGACCTTCTCCAAGCAGATATCATCCACACAGTGCTGAGCAGTGCCTCTCAATATCCATCAGTCCTCTCTGAGCAAGAAAAATAGGGTTATCCAAGAAAAAAGTGATACTGTACTGTACTGTAATTCCCCATTTATGCTGCTTTCATTCCTTCACTCTTTCCTTTTCCTTCTCCCTGTAGGTGACTCTACACTGAATGACAAGCCAAATGGTTTCCTGTACACCAGGAAACCATATACTATGCTGGGTGGTAACCATATAGCCAAATTTTGGCGCCTGGTGGTTTAGTGGGTAATTATTGCACTCCAGTCGGATTGAACCGGTGAAGGTTTATATCCAAAGGGTGGTTGGGGTTGATTGCTCATTTAATGCCACTCAGGGATGAGTGAGGCTGGTCACTCTCAACTTAAATGTCGAGACCAACTGCCTAGCCCCAGGCTCCTACGCTCTTCATGGGGCAACACAGGATTGGATGATGGATGGATGATGCATGCACTTTTTATTTAACATAGGAACAGTTTTCACTCAACACATCATTATTCAGTATTAAGTGGTCAAGATGTCCACTGAAAGGCCAGGGTTAATACAACTCACACTAGCTTTAATCTCATTGTATGTAACTTTCTTTAACCCTTTGCTCAGGACTTAGCATTTCTCGGTCATTCCCCTGGATGTGGCCTGTCCCTAAAAATGAAAACTCTAATTATAACTTTGTTGCTACTTTTCTTATAGGAAATAACCACAAAGTTTCCTTTATTTACTGTGATAGTGGTAAAAAAGGCATGTTTCTAAGAGAAATTTGTCATTTTCTGAGAAAAAATGCAAAAATAATTAATTTTTACTACTGTCAAGTTTTGCAATGATGACAAGATTATTTACTTCAGGAAAGGTTTTTCACTTGTATATGTACACTGGACACATCTACACTGTTTGTTGTCACATGAAAGAAGTAAAAACTTACTGTATTTGAACAAGAAAATTGTCATTTTCTGAGAAAAATTTTGCAATAATGACAAGATTATTTCAAGCAACGTTTTTCACTTGTATGTATACACTAGACACATGTACACTGTATGTTGTCACATAAAAGAAATCAAAACTTACCATATTTGTACAAAAACAACAGATATGTGGACGGAAAATTTTTTTGTCAGGTGTGGACTGTAGTTGCCTGACGCATCATGAAAAATAATTGGTGTTTACTGTCACCTAATGCAGCCAGAGGGCTAATTTAATTACAGACTTTAACTTGTATGCCCAGTCACAACATGAGATTCATTTTGATAAATATTTGTAGTCATGTGAGTAAAGAGGAGGGTGGGAAGGGGAACCTGAGAATGAAATGGAGGGATGGGATGGAGAGGTATATGAGAGAGGAGGGTGTAAGTTTAAGAGAGGGCAACCAGGTTGCAGAGAACAGTGTGACATGGAGGTGATGTGTTTATGGCCACCCATTATCGGATGAAGGCATCTGGCAATAAATAAACAGATAAAATATTGTTTTATTATCTGACCAACCCACACGTGTTCCCTATGTGTCAACAAACAGGTTGGTGGAGATTTAGTGCCCCTCCTTGTAAAACCACTAGCTCTAAGACAAATAGCCACTCCTTTTGTGATTATAACGTCTGGCTGTAGATAGATAGATAGATAGATAGAATATGGTGGTTCTTGGTGTAACCCAACTGTCACTTTACATAATAACTTGATTGTTCATGATGTTCATGTTGTTATTTTCATTGTTAACCCTGGTTTGTCTTTCTGAAAAGACCCATCAGTCACAGGCAAAGAGCTGTCCTTTCAGTGCTGTCTTAATGATCTGTTGCAGTGAACTGATGTTTCTGTACGGTAGACAGTGCCTAACCACAATAAGGTGCAGGAAAGAGTGTGGAGGTTTGGTTCCCAAATGGATATCTCATTTGCATCTCTTCAACCATTTAACAGAGACACCATAGTAGACACCACATAGCCCCATTATTTGGTTGTATGGTTACAATGCAGCACAGTAGTTTTAGGAACATACTTGTGGTGTTGAATAAGGAATTGCTGTACTGGATTTACCACTTCCTCATTACATAGAAAGCCCAGAGTTCCTTATGATTGCATACCAGGATGGAGACCACGGCAGTACCACAGAATGTATGTGGTGCTAATGAGTCTGCATGGTGAATTTTGGCACATTCCAGTTCATGCCACCTTCATGGTCAGAAACAAGAACTGTAATTTATTAACCATACCCTTCAGACTATTCATTGCAGAATTTGCCAGAAAACATACCAGAGTTGTCTAAAAACTGCTCACCCTGTTAGGAGTGGAACTTCTTACAATATCTGCCCTCACAATTTGCTCTTCATTGCCCTTGGTATTTACTCACAAAATTTGCTCATTATTGCGCTTGGTATTTACCCACACAGTTGGCTCATCATTGCCTTGCCTTATGATAAATGCATATGAAAGGTACCTTGCAATCAGACTCATCATATTCAGTGGCCCATAGTCACCCAACTAAAACAGTGCCAACTGAACCAGACCTTTGAATGGTTGGCAGGGTGTCCCAAAGCCTCTGCCAGAGCCACTGGTCATGACTGGTGGGCTATGGGTTCCAAGTCCTATGCCTGAACTTGGGACTGGATAGGTAGGTGGGACCTGTGGGTTGTCTTTCCCCATTATTTAAGTTTGCGACATGACAAAAAGCCTGAGGAAACTAAATCAAAGAGGATCAGGGTGGCATCTTGGAATGTGGGTAGGTTGAAGGATAGAGCGAGGAAAGGAGTTGAGGCAATGAGTAGGAGGTGGATCGATGTTGGTTGTGTACAGGAGGTTAGGTACAGGGGAGGATCAACCAGAATGATTGCTGGGAGGATTGTAGATTTAAGCTATTTTGGTATGGAAGTGCAGATGGATATGGTGGTGTGAGTGTGCGGGTTAAGGAAAAATGGGTGGAATATGTCATGAATGTAATGAGGAGGATGAAAGGATAATACTAGTGAAAATTTTGTTTAGTAGACTCAAGTGAAAATTTTGTTTAGTAGACTCTCAATTTCATTTATGTGGGTGTATACTCCACAGGCTCGGTTGGATGATATAGAAAAAGATAGATTCTGGGACGACTTAATAGGTGTAGTGAGAGATGTAGAGGATGATAAGATTGCAGTTTTGGAAGGGGAGTTAAATGGTCATGTGGGTGAAGCAGCTTAAGGATATGCAGGGGTACATGGGGGATGCACATATCATACGAGGAATGTGGAGTGCAAACGGATACTCGTATTTGGGGAGGCAATGAACGTGATTGTGTGCAAAACGCATTTTAGGAAAAGAGGGCGTAGGTTGATTACATACGAGTCTGGGGGAAATAGTAGCCTTAGTAGTTCAGATAAAGATTCTTTCTAACCTTCTCTCGGTGCCTGGAGATGGTTAAAGAGGGTCTGATGCATATTCTTTCTGGGTGTCTCTGTCTTTCTAAGTGTGAGAACAAATGGATTTGGGGATCTACAAAAACTGTTTATCATCATTTATGTGTTACCTGATTTTTATTTTGGGGGACAGGAGCGAAATGGAACACAACAAGATAACAGTGCGGCTCTTGCTGTCAGTGGATCGTTCCCGTGGGGTGGAAGATGCACATACTACACTTGCCCTTGCCAAACATTATCGTGTGAGTGTAAGTATGAACCAGACGCAACTTGTTCAGTTGCTATCAAATATTGTTGTATCTCCTGGTGACCATTTCCTTTTACTGTATATCGAGGTGAACTTTGAAAATTAATAAGCCAAGACCCTACCATAGGCCTACTATGTGTGTGTGTGTGCAAAGTTGCATGACCATAGGTGATCCTGTTATTAAGACATGGTATCCACAAGGTGCATGTGTGTGTGTGTGTGTGTGTGTGTGTGTGTGTGTGTGTATTTGTATGCCATGTGTATACTGCATGTTTGCATGTGTGTGATGGGTATGTAAAGTAGGACAGTGAGAGATGGCATGTCTGCTGGGATATGGGAAGAGATACAGTTTCCACAAGCTGTAATACATGATGGGGTGTTGGGAGTTGGGGATGTTGGGCCTCAGTTTCTTCATAATAATTGAGTTCACCTTAACCATAAGAGTGTTTAAAGTGTAAAGTTGCATGCCTGAAAGTAGTCCAATTACTGAGATGATGATGGAAGGGAGGAGGAGTCTTGAAAATCACTTGACTCTGCCTACCCCATAGGCCTGTTGTGTGTGAAAAATAGCAGAACTTGAGATGGCTGAGTTACTGAGACTTGGTGTACATAGATTGAAGTGCTGAACCTGCAGCCTCTGAGAAAGACTGGGTTGTCTTATAGATATCTCTGCAGGTTGAGAGGGGACCCCCCTTAAGGGAATCCCTTCTCATGTGGTATATACTGTAGATGTAACACAAGGAGTATGTAAAGGTCACGGATTTACTGTATTACAGCCACATCTGCAGTGGCTTGTGATATTGGGAGTTCACAGTGACAAGATGCATTCTTTTACATATACAGTACACTGTATACGTGTTATCCCAGTCAGAAAATATATTCAAACCCTGAGCAACATCTTTCATTGGTTAGTGTTATTTCACTCAGATAGAGAAATCTGTTACAGCATTACAAATGTAAGGACCATTCCTCACTTTAAAATATTGGGATATGTCATTCCCATACATTTCCATTGTGATGTTCACTGTGTCACTGTCATACCAATGCAACATAGAGACCTTATGTCCCAGATCATTGAGGCATAAAGAATGTAAGCTGGAAGAGTAGCATTGTTTGTGGTGTATGTTGAAGTACTGTAGAACAGCAGCACATTAAGGAGGCTTTCAAATCTACCTAGAGCCAACTTCATCTAGTATTTGAATAGACATGTTGTCAAATTAGTTTTCTGTGGTCATATGCCACCTGGTGTCATTTATTGAAAGGTACCCACTGGATCACCTACCATAGTCAGTTGTTTTAGCTGAGTACTTAGGACCATTAAGGATAGCTATACAGTTTACTACTCCATGAGTTCAGGTGAAACATCTGTGCATAGGTTGGGATTATGAGGAATAGATAGTTTGAAAAAGGATGATGATTGGACAGCAGGGATGTGAGCTGCCATGTTGCTTCCAAACCAGGAGGATGCTGGGGGTTTCCTCCAGGTTTTCTTTCTGTTTGTGGATGAATCATAAATAAGATGTAATGATGTTAAGCTACACTTCCCTCTTTACTGGATAATGCCAAATTGTTGCTCTGTGGTTTGCAATTCTGCTGTCTTCATGTCCATGGCAGTAGCTGTGATCAGCAAGGCTTTATGTATCATTTCCTGAAGTAGTTGTGTGAAACTAGGTGACAGGTGACAATAGAGTACTTTGTAGTTACTGTGGAGGATCCATACAAGTCATGAGCACTTGAGAGAGAAGAAACAATAAAATCTGTTTATGAGTGTACCAAGAAGCTATACATGAGAGAATAGGAGAGAACTTTGTAGCAGGATCTGCAAAATAAAGAAAAGAATAGAAATCCATGGTGCAGAAATTGAATGTGTACTGCAGTAGGATAGTAGGATAGCTTGACAATGGCCCTCAAGGGATGTTGCAGGATGGGGGGAACTACCCATGTACCATACAGAAAAACTTGAAGTGCCAATATTTCCTTAGGAACATTGGGATAGGTTTTTCTGCCTTTATGGCATTTGGCAGAATTGTGAAGACCATAGCCACACCCTTTAGGTCCAAATGCCAGAACGACGCTTGAGTTGGACGTGGAAGTTGAGCTTGAGATGGTCCCAATGCCCAGACTCATGGCATACTCAAGTTGGCCTCAGCCAGCTTGACTTTGCCATATCCTGAATTAAAGCTCAAGTTTGGTTTCACAAAGTCTGGCTCAGGTCGGAGACTTGTAGCAAACCCTCGACTATTTTCAAATCTACCAGTCATTATGCCAACTCGTGAATACTAAATCTAGCAAATAAGGTAAAATAAACCAAAAGATGTTTTATAAAACATTAATTAACTGATATCTGCAGTCATGTGTCATCATCAAGATGAATTATCCTTACTGAGACTTGGTTAGGTCACATTTCATTTGCAAATATTATACAAGCATTATTGTAGCCTGTGTGATAATGCTTACTTTCCCTTTGTCCAGTAAGTTACAATAATTATTCAGAAATAAATAAATTTACTTGAAAGTAGGTAGAGAATATAGCTCTAAGCTAGAGAATAACCTATACAGTACTTTGATTTTCCAACAGGGAAGGATAGTAGGCTATAAAAATTGCAAATTACTGTACAAGAACTGTCCAACAGGCAATGTTATTATTTCCTTAATGATGACTAATCCTTGTAAGAATAACCTACATCATTTCAATCAAGAAAGCTAGTAAAGGATCGCATAACATGGTCTAATTGAAGTCATTGCCCATCCTTCCCCCTTCTAGGCCAGTTGGTGGGTGTCATGATTTTGTTTTGTTATTTGCTGATTTCCATTTATGAATTTGTCAGAGTTCTCTAAAACTATATAGAATGCAAATAATACAGAAAACATATTTAATATATGAAGAACAGTGAAGAATTGTCCTAGCAAAAAGTATAGTGTGACAGTGCAGTGAGTCAGGCCATTATGCACGTTTGAGGAGGTCTAGGTGAAAAATTAGGTCCCATAACTCCAACGAGTCCAGTCACCACCATGTCTTGTCTACAGGGGAGAAGGATGGTATTCCGTTAGCAGTCCTGACAGACCTGCTGGTGCACCTGAACTTGTCATTTAATGGGTCTTAATTATGTCTGCATGCAGTAAAGATAAAAAGGCAAATCAGGGATAGAGTTAGTATTCGTCCAGTAAATGCAAAAGCTTTGGTGATGCCTGTGGGTTTCAGAGTGGTGTTGGTTCCACATAGGCACTGCCGGCCGTATGACAACATAAGGCAAATATGGATATCATACGGCATTGCCAGCAACACTAGAGTATTATCTTCTTGACAGCTAAGTATTTTCTATAAATTTCAGATTCTTTTTTTGCTAAGGTTCTTATCAGCCACCATCTGTTGTTGTACTTTGGGTTGTTGATTAAGTACTCATCATTTTAAAAGTGAATCTACCCATCAGAATCATTAAATAATAAGTCCACAAGGCTTAAGTCTGACTCAACCCCACTCAGAGGCAGCTTGGACTTAAGAGCACTGAATCGGGATGTGAAAAGCTCAAGCCTTGTTTCTGCATGTTGGATTCTGGCAAGTATGATTCTAGTCCATATTAAGACCAACCCAAGCCTCAAGTCCAACTCAGTCCTTGTTCTTGCATTCAGGCCTTTGGTCTGAGATGCATCTGTGAGACCTCCCCAAAATACAAATGGTGGTTTCAGAGAAGGTTAACCTCTTTTCCTTAAGTGTCTCTATGAAATGAAGGCAGATAAAACTAAATTTTAGAGCTATGGTTATTGCTCTAGGCTCATTTAAATGTGAACCTCACGGAGTGGAAGCTAAAGTTGCCATTCTCTGGCAATCCACCATCCCTGTTTCAGGTGATAGGGAAGGAATTTAGAGACGTTTGTACATTAACACCTTGGTATGTGATGGCTGAGTATGCATTCAGTCGTTAGAACAATTGATGAAAACTTATACCCAGTTTCGGATTAACAAAAGCAAAAGTCGCTTATACATTTTTTTTTATGGCTAACAGCGGTGATCCCTTACGGACATATGCCAACAGACATATGTATTAGCAAAGACTGCCACTCAGTATTTGCATGTGATTTGAATCCCCACCATTGTCACAAAATAACAGTGCAGATGCATGAAAAATAATGTAGTTTGCAATATTAAGTGAAGAGATAACTTTCTGTGTGTGAATACTGAAACTGTGACTTTGGAAACACTTCATTACTCTCACCCAGCCTCAGTGGGGGACCCTTGATGACTACTCAATAACAGTCTGGGACATACCATGCTTCAGGTGGGTGGCAAAAATATTTTTTGAGATTTTAGGTCTTGTGGCCCATAACTCCCTCCCTGTCTCAGTTGAATCCATGCTAAATTGGCCTCAGTATGCAGTTTCTCAGTATGCGATCTGCTTTCACTTGCCTTAACCCCATCACATATTGGAGCATTACTGTAGGTTTAGAGATAGGAGTGGATTGAGTTGGAAAAGTTCTGTGAATAATACTGTATGTAGGGTAGTGTTGCCTTTGCCCTGTACAAGGTGATGTAACAGAAATCTACCAAAATCGTTATATATGCAATGAAGCAAATGAAACCAGTAGTTGTAGCAGTGCTGTGGGGATGCCAGTCAGCTCACCGAGTGGCATATGTCAACCTCCCGTGTGTCTTGGTGGGTGTGAGGGTTTTGTCTTCCCCCACCCCCAAGTGATATAATTTTTCATTGTATTAATATTCTTTATTTCTTTAAACTGCTCAGTATTATGTTGATGTGGTTAAGTTGGTGAATATTTGTGATAAGCGACAATAAAAATGGGTTTAAAGTTGTGGCATTACATAGTGATGTAATTTACTTCCTGTCCCACATGAGTCATGACCTGTACATGATGATTTAAGAGTGTTTGGTACATTGCACCCACATACAGAACATCATACCCACACTAACATGTATTTATGATTTTCTTATGTTGTAAGAAGATCCGTGGTTACTTATTTCAATGTGATAAAATCATAATGTATTTAAGTAAATGTACACTGAGTGATAAGCCAAATGGTTTCCTGTACACCTGGAAACCATTTACTATGCTGGGTGGTAACCATATAACCAAATTTTGGCGCCTGGTGGTTTAGTGAGTAATTATTGCACTCCAATCGGATTGAGCCGGTGAAAGTTTATATCCAAGGGGTGGTTAGGGTTGATTGCTCATGTAATGCTACTCAGGGATGAGTGAGGCTGGTCACTCTCATCTTAAATGTCGGGACCAACTGCTTAGCCCTGGGCTCCTACGCTCCTCATGGGGCAGTGTAGGATTGGATGATGGATGGATAATATTGTGCACTATAACACTGAAACAAAATGTACAGGTGAAGGAATAAAAAAAATTTAAATCATGTGCTTTGACAGATAATGGATCTGAAAGATAGGAAAAAATGAAAATGAAAAAAGAATTGACAACTATGTGGACAAAAGAAAGCTGTTGTGTCTGAAGTTGTATCTCAGGTTCAGCATTGGATCGGGGGGAAAGGGCTTCTTTGTATTCCCTCATATTCCAGAGTAAGGAGTAAGTAGAGTTAGTAAGGTGAAAGGAGTTTTCCCAGCAACCAGATAAGCAACCAAAAGACGTGCTAGTTTTATAAAATTTCCCTTCTCTCTTTCTCAGTTCATTATTCATTAATGTCTAGGAGTATGGTTCATCATCTGGACATCCTTCTTCACCCAAAGGCAGCGTGATGAGTAGCAGCATCCAGACAGCCAAAGTTTGCCCTAATTCAATGGGCTACGCTTCCATCCACTCATCATTCAACCCCGTGGAATCATGGATCCATCTAATAGGCCAAAAAATTTTACCACGCTCTTTAGCTTCACATATACTCATTTGATAGAGCCAATCCGAACCCGATTCATGATTTTCTAGTCTAACATTTTTCTCCTGTCTACCAAGAAATGAGCATAAATGCAGGAAACATTTTCACTGATCTATGTGTCTGTGCATATGTTTAATATTACTTTTGGTGTCTCCTTTTGGTGTCTCAAGGTTTCTATGGACCATCACCTCCTAGTGATGGTCTACTCAAAATGCCTCTTTTTTTTCTTCTGTGTGTTGCAAATATTGCATTTACCTCAACAGTCATTCTAAAGAGGGGTAACTATGGCAAGTTTCATTGACAGATGTTGTCATTGATTTCCATTATTTTTAAGATTTTATACAAATATTTTTCCACTAGTAGTACAATCCAAGATGACTCCGCCATACCATAAATACCTCAGTTGATAGTTTACAGTATGAACTGTTAAAAGTCATGATATGACTTCTGTTTGATTTTATTTTCCCTACAAAAAAGAAGAGGCCTCTAACCTTGAACTTCACCACTTTGACTCCAAGACTGAGTACAAGGACTTGGTGTGTGGGCTGGATGTGAGTGGCAACCCTCATGTTGGGTCCTTGCTTGACTACATCCCAGTCCTTGAAGAAGCCAAAAAATGTGGGTTGAAGTTGGCTGTACATCTGGCAGAGGTATGAATACAACTAGATTTTCTGTCTTGGCTCGCTACCCAGCCTTGATTTTCCCACTCACTTCTAATTTGTGTATCCTCTGATCCCGCTCATTTCACTACACATATTATTTTATTCTAATACTGCATTTTATGCAACTAAAGCACTGGAACATCTATACATTTCCTTGATGTCTTCAATCAGAGATGGTGTTTTTCTGTTTTATTTGTAGAACACCATTTGCAGAATAATATATTCATCTTAGGAGGGGGTTTTCAAGTAAGTGGTATTAAATTACCCCATCATTATCAGGGGCCTCTCCCGAACCGATTTAAACCGTGTAATTGCAAGATTATAATAATAATGATATCTTTGATCTTAAAGAACTATGACAGTAGACCTTGTCACTTTATATACACTTCGCAGTTTTTGTTGTTATGTTATCTATTTACGTATATGTCTGTATATACAGTAGCTGTCCTTGTTCTGCATTTACTTCCATTGTATGGCAGCAGGGACCTCTGTTGTAATCCTGTCACAAATTTTTTGTTTAATCAGGTAGTCAGTCAATCAACCACAGTACAGTAGCAGCGTAGATTTTTTTTTTTTTCTCCACCTTTCATAATTGACTTCCATCTGGTTCATGGCAAGAGTAAATCATTTGATTTATTCCTTCCCATCATTTATACCTGTACTGTTTATCATTATCAGTAACAAGAGACCATCATGCAGTGAGATTTTAACGTCCATCCTTTCAATGATGCAACAAATTGTTGTCCTCCAGCTTTATGGTAGTCTCTCCTCTTCATCAAAAATCACTGAATCTTAACCTCCACTATGCAACATCATGGAACTTACTAGCAGTTTCCTATGTATCCATATACTGTATATAGGATGAATGCACATCTCAGCTTTGTTAACGTAATGAGCTGGTTCTTTTGCCCAGTTGCACTAAGCATTACTTATAAGAGGAGTAGAACTCGCCATTACTTCCTACCTCAACCAGTTAAAAAGAGGAGCAGAAAAGCATTTGGTTTTTCATTTTTTAAGGCTTTATAAATAGGAGGTGGGTGCATATTGCCAATCCTATGAAGTACTACTGTAAGGGATGTGGTCTCAAAAAATCATCCATACTGTGATCTTTTTTTAGGCAAGAAATTCAGCTGCAAGCAAACAGGAGCAAAGTTCACACTTAGAATATCTGTCTGTCTATCTACAGTATATATCCATATCCAGACATCTTAATCCCATTAGGGGTGGCTACAAACAAATTGCCTCCACATCACCTTGTCCCCTGCCATTTCACTGCCCTCCCCCAAACTTACACCTCCCTCTCTCATATACCTCTCCTCTTCATCCCTCCATTTTATCCTTGGTTCCCCTCCCTCTCCCCCTTTCCACCTCACCCACATACACTCTCCTAATTAGTCTGTCTCACCATCCTTTCCTCATGGCCAGACCACCTCAGTGTATTTCTACTAATGCTTTCTGTCACATTTACAGCCACGTCCACACCACAACACTCCTTCGCTTCCTCATTTGTCAGTCTGTCTTTCCACGTAACTTTATGTGCTCCCTACGAATAACTAATTTTCAGGGCTCTCACTCTTGACTTGTGTCCATCAAATAAGGCCCAAGCTTCGTCTCCATACATTAGAGTGGGATCACAATACTGTCATGCAGCAACATTTTACATCCATGCTCACTTCCCTGTTTCTTATCACTGCTTTCAATGCACTAAGAACTTTTCTTCCCAGCTGTACCCTTTCAAGCACTTCATCTTCCAAACTTTCAACTTTACTCATCGCACTACCCAAGTACAGTACGTAATTGCACACTCACCTTCCATTTCCTCACCATCAAACCTCGTTGTGCATTCATTGACTTCATTTGTCTCGAATACCACAACTTTCCACTTCTTTACAGTCTACTTTAAATTCTGCTTCTTACATGCTTTCCCAAACTCATTCGCCAAGCCTTACAGTTTCCCTTTGTCTCCACTAAATACAGTATCATTTACAAAGAGCAGATCAGGAAGTTTCCAAATACAGCCCTTTCTCACACATTGCAGATTTAATTACAGTACACATCTTGCAATTAATTTTCTAGTACTTTCCAACAAATTTTTAGGAATACAGTATTTAACTGGTTTTGTCTCAAGGGTAAGCTTCCATTCCATAGAATAATCAGCACTACCAAAGCCAGCCACAGTATAAGGGCTCCTTTTGAGGATGCATGGCAACAATTTTTAACTATTTAATAAGGGGGGAGAGGAAGGGGGAGGCCAAGGATGAGATGGAGGGATGAAGTGGAGAGGCATATGAGAGAGGGGGATGTGAGCTGGGAGCTGGGCAGTGAAATGGCAGAAGACAGGGCGACATGGAGGCGATTTTTTTTTTTTTTTTTTTTTATGTGAGGAAGAAGTAAGCAAAGGCTGCGATTTTTTTGTGGCCATTCCTGATGGGATTAAGGCATCTGGCAATAGATAGATAGATAGTTTAACTATTACTCCTCACCCCATCTGCATTTGAGAAAGAGGTGAGATAGTGGATCATTAAGTGTTCCTTAACCCCCTGATGCCAGTTCACATCAGAGGACGTGGTCGACAGGCGCCGGTTCACATCTGAGGATGTTTTAATATTTCCTGGTCATTGCCACCATACTCACTGAGAGTAATGTGGCAGGCTTTCTCGTGTGCATGAAGGTATGGAGAAAGTCTAGCTGGGACAGGGATGGGGATGGGAGGCCCACCTGGGGAACTTAAGAGGGTGGGGGAGAGGCAGGCAAGGACAAAGGAGGGTGGGGGAGAGGCGCCTGGAGGGGCAGAGTACACGTGCACTGACAGCAGTCAGCCACCCACGCACCAGCAGAGATATACACCAGCCAGTTGATGTATTGTATACCCTCAAACCTCAGTTTAAGGGACTAAATGGGGAATCAACTTGTCCCTTAATTGAAAATGTCCCTTACTTGAAAATGTCCATTGTTTTACCACATATGAAATGCAGTGATTGTTTCACTTATTTTTATGATTATGAATATTATTTTATGAGTACTGTATAAAGAAACATATTAATGTATATAACCTAGACAATACATAGTTTTGAATGGTCTTGTCCGTTTGTCAGGTAGAATATGGAGTCCCTTAAATCCGAAATCCTTAAATGGAAGTCCCTTAAATCGAGGTTTGATATATATATATATATATATATATATATATATATATATATATTGTGGTAGGTGGGGGCGCTCACCATCCACTCACTCGATGTAGTGCTGCTCTCAGGCGTCTGCCCTTTCCTCTCCTCCATCATTCTTTCCTTCCATCCTCTTCTGTCTTTCTTTCCTTCATTCTTTCCTTGTCCTTCTGCCTATGGGTGACTCTACACTAAGTGACAAGCCAAATGGTTTCCTGTACATCAGGAAACCATTTACTATGATGGGTGGTAACCATATAACCAAATTTTGGTGCCTGGTGGTTTAGTGGGTAATTATGGCGTTCCAATCGGATTGAACTGGTGAAGGTTTATATCCAAGGGGTGGTTGAGGTTTATTTCTCACATAATGCCACTCAGGGATGAGTGAGGCTGGTCACTCTCATCTTAAATGTCAGGACCAAATTGCCTAGCCCCAGGCTCCTACGCTCCTCATGGGGCAGGCAATGTAGGACTGGATGACGAACGGATGGACGGATATACTGTATATATATACAGTATATACATACTGTATATATATATATATATATATATATATATATATATATATATATATATATATATATATTGTAGTAGATATACACTTAGCCAGTTGACATCACTACAATGGCAACAGAGGATAAGTACACACATTTTTTGTGTGTTTGTATCATTTGTGATAGATTTGTATGAAACTTTTTTTTTTTTTCTTCTTCTTTTTGGAAAATCCAAGTTATGAAAATTCCCAGTTGTTGTGGGAAGGGGATAGGGTGCAGGGAGGCTGATATCAGGAGGTTAAAGTAGTAGTGAATAGTAAAAACAAATTACTGAAAACACTAGAGAATAGATGGGCAGGAATTAAGACTTGTACAGTAATGTTATCATTGACTGTTATTTAGAGGTAAATCTGTTGCAGTATATACAGTACAGTTTATGAAAGGTCTATCTATCTATCTATTGCCAGACACCTTAATCCCTTATACAGGGTGGCCACAAACAAATCGCCTCCACGTCACCTTGTTCCCTGCCATTTCCCTGCCCTGCTCCCAATTCACACCCCCTTCTCTCATATATCTCTCCACTTCATCCCTCCATCCCATCCTTGGCCTTCCCCTCCCTCTCTCCCCCTCCACCTCACTCACATACACTCTCCTCATCAGTCTCTCACTCTCCATCCTCTCCACTTGGCCAAACCACCTCAGAGTGTTTCTCCTAAAGTTTCCTATCACATCCACATCCACACCACAATGCTCCTTCACATCCTCATTTGTCAGTCTGTCTCTCCATGTGACTCCACAGACTCCTCTCAAACAACTATTTTCCTCTACTCTCACTCTTGACTTGTGTCCCTCCAACAACATCCAAGCTTCACTTCCAAATGTCCGAGTTGGTATCACAATACTGTCATGTAATAACTTTTTCACTTCCATGCTCACTTCCCTGTTCCTTATCACTGCCTTCAAGGAACCAGCAACCTTTCCTCCTTGTTGTACCCTTTCAAGCACTTAACCTCCAAACTTCCATCCTTATTCATCACACTACCCAAGCACTTAAACGTACTCACATTTTCCATTTCCTCATCATCCAACCTCATTGTACATTTGCTGCCTTCACCTCTTTCAAAGACCATAACATTACTCTTCCCTGCATTCACCTTTAAATTCCGTTTCTTACACACTCTCCCAAACTCATCCACCAAGCCTTGCAGCTCCCCTCCGTTTTCACTTAACAATGCAGTATCATCTGCAGACAACAGTACAGGGAGTTTCCAAACACTGCCCTCTCTCATTAGGGCCACTCCAACATCCACTACCCTACCATGTATCTCTTTTATAACCCCATCCATATACAGATTGAACAACCATGGAGATATTACACATCCCTGTTTCAACCCAATCTTCAGATGGAAACTCTCACTCGGTTCACTATCCACACGCACTGCAGCCTTAGCACCCTCATACATACTCTTCACAGCATTCAACAGCTTTCCATCTACTCCATATATTCTTAATACTTTCCACAATCCTTGTCTATCCACTCTGTCATATGCTTTCTCCAAATCTATGAAGGCTGTATACAACTTCTTTCCCTTCTCTAGACACTTTTCCACTAAAGATCTAAGAATATCTGATCTACACAACCTCTTCCCTTCCTAAAGCCTCCCTGTTCTTCCCCAACTAATTCCTCTGTTATTTCCCTAACTCTGTCAATAAGTATCCTGCCGTATACTTTTCCTATTACACTAAAAAGACAAATGCCCCTACGATTACCACACACTTCTTTTTCCCCTTTCCCTTTGTACAAGGGAATAACTATACCTGACTTCCAATCCTCCGGGACTTAACCTTCCTCCCAGGCCAATCTCCACATCTTCCACATCCATTCTACTACTGTCTCTCCCCCCATGCTTCAGCATTTCACCACACACTCCATCAATTCCTGGGGCTTTCCCCATTTTGACTTTCTTCAGTGCCTCCACAACTTCCATCCTACTGATTCCTTCCTGTCTTCTTACCTCCCTTCTTCTCCCAGCCATTCCCCAGCCACTGATACTCGCATTATGGGCATGTGGGGGGATGGAGGGTGGGAGACTGACGAGGAGAGTGTGTGTGGGTGGGGTGGAGGGGCGGAGGGGGGGGGGGCTGAGGATGAGATGGAGGAGTGGGGTGGAGAGGTGTATGAGAGAGGGGGGTATGAGTTGGGAGCAGGGCAGTGAAATGGTGGGGGACAGGGCGACGTGGAGGCGATTTGTTTGTGGCCACCCTGAACAGGATTGAGGCATCTGGCAATAGATAGATAGACAGATAGATAGATAGATAACTTGCAGAGTGTGTCACCAGTAACTTTAAATTAATTTACAGTATTGTGAAATGTCATGGTGCTTCCCTCCCTTAAAATAAGGTGCCAAATGAAGATGAGGTGCAGGCAATACTGAATGCTGGGCTGGTGGACCGTATTGGACATGGGACCTTCCTCCACCCTGGCAGTGGGGGTACACAAGATCACCTGACAGTTGTCAGGAATAAGCTTATACCTCTCGGTTTGTAAATATGTAGTTGTGTGTCAAATTGAAGAAAACTGTTTTGGTTCAAGATCCACACAATTTACTAGTTGCTGTTGTGGGAGTAATGTATTATCAAAATCCAATATAGGACAGCAGGCAGTTAACATGTTAAATTTTCCCAATAGTGCCAGAGTGGTACCCAGCTAAGGACATGCCTTAGTATCAGAATCATAAATAAAACTTCATCCATAATCCCAAGCACAGTTCAGTCACAAAAAAACTTTAGGCAGCTGGACTAATATGACTGTTGTTGAGTGGATTTAAAAGTAGAGTATCAACATACATTGTACATATTCTTTGTAACATTCCTGTAAATATCTTTTAATTCAAAAGGGATGCATGGGATACTTAGGGATTACAATGCAACATTATTCACCTGATGGAGCTCTTCTTCCCTTAGATGATGAACACTGTCTTGTTTATATTTCAGAGATATGTTTGTCCTCAAATGTTAAATCAGGAACTGTGAAGACTGTAGAGCAGCATCACTTTGCACGCTGGAAGGAACTTAAGCATCCACTGATTATTTGTGTGAGTTTATTTGAATGTTATTTTTCACTCTGTGCACCTTCTTTAGGAGGCATCCTTAAGGAAGAGATTTCAAGCCACTTTCAACACTACACAAGCATTAGAAATGGTTACATGGCAGAGGGCAGGGGGATATCCCAGACCCAGAGAATGGAGTAGAGGGTGCATTTCTTCTTGTTTCCAGATATGATGATATGATGATCTTCCTTCAAGGTCACTGATGTTTCATCGGCTGAATTAAACTAGTGCCACTGTAGGTGATGCAACTTCGTGATGCTGGCATGTAGGGTCTGTTTAGTCTTCATTGTTCTTCATGACTGCATTCTGCTCAGCCACAAGTTTTTGCCCCTTTCAGATCTCTTTTTTTTTTTTGTGTGTGTGTGTGGGGGGTGTCTGTACATTGCCCCTCTCCATTGTTAGGCTGCCCATCTTTTTCTGTAAGTATCAGGAACAGTATTTGCTTGGTAGACATGTCTTGTGCTCTTATGGATAATTTTTGGACCTGGTTTTTATGGAGTCCAGTCACAGTGGGGTGAACTCAGACCCCTACACTGCTATTTATATGGGGCAGCTTGAGATTGGATGATGATGATGATTACTTAAATGAATTTACTGTAGTTTGTAAACTAATATGCCATTTTGTTTGACACAGACTGATGACAAAGGCGTGTTCTGCACCACCTTGAGTGAAGAATATTATCTGTGTGCCAAGGTGAGTGTTCCCTGAAACATCTGTTAACAGTGTTTGTCATTAGTATATCAATCTTCAAACTGTTGTTGTTGTGGACCCAATCATATCTGGATCTAAACCCTGTACTCTTCAAGAACTTGCCCACTTAATTGGGCATTTTCAGAGATACTTTGTTATGGTTATGCTGAAGGTCTATGTTGTGAAAGTAAGGTGCATGAGATGAGTACCAGAAGTGTGCTGCCGTGTAAGTAAGGTGCACGAGATGAGTACCAGAAATGTGTTGTGTTACAATTAAGGTGCATGAGATGCATACTGTACCAGAAGTGTGTTGTCATGTAAGGGACTGAATTGCAGTGAGGATATAATGGGCAGTTGTTAATTGTATTTTGCATTGTACTAAAATGGGGACATCATAGCCTGGCAGTATTAACTAGTTTATCTATGGGAAGGAGAGTTTCTGAAGATAAATGTCTGGTGGGGTTCATAAAGGATATTTTGTAACTAGAGATTTTGGATGGCTGTGATGGCTGTTTTTCTGTATACTGAATTATTGTGAAGTGTGGTGCTGGTTGCATGAGGAGGGATGTTAAATCATGCTGTACAATGCTGGGAATTGACCCTTGGTGTGTGTGTGTATTTACCTAGTTGTATTTATCTAATTGTGATATACAGGAAATGAGCTACACTTGTGGGGTCCCATCTCTGTTTCTCAGAAAGTCAAATTTTGCTTTAAACTTGTTTAAGTTCTTAGGCTGGACGATCTCTTTGTCCAGGCTATTCTCCAGGTCTATGCATCAATAAGAAAAACTATATTTCTTGATATCCTTCAAGCAGCTTGGCTTCTTCAGTTTCATTCTGTGTCCTATTGTTACTCTTGTATCCTATACAAATAGATCTTCTCTGTCAATTGTATTTACTTCCATCATGGCCCTGAACACTGCAGTCATGATGCCCCTCTCTCTCCTTTCCTCTAAGGAAGGCAAATCCAGCTTTTCCAGTCTCTCTGTGTACAACAGACCTGCCAGGCTGGGGACCATCTTGGTTGCTGTTCCTTGTATTCTCTTAATCTTGTTTATATCTTTCTTTTTGTGTGGGGTCAACACTACAGCTGCATATTCTCACCTGGGATGGATCATGGTCACTATAAATTTTTTCATCATCTCCTCATCTGTATAATGTTAGTCAAGAATTTATGTCTCTCTAACTGTCTTGTTAATGTGTGTGTGTGTGTGTGTGTGTGTGTGTGTGTGTGTGTGTGCACGTGCATGCATGCATGTCTGCGAGCATGTATGTGCACAGGGGGAGGGAGCCATCATTGATACAGCAGTGGGTGTGACAGTGAGTGAAACTGTGTCAGGTGAATGAGTCGTGTTGAGAATATTAATGTATAGTACTGTATGCACATTCACTACACAGTAATGTGAGGGTGAGTGTGTGTGTATGTTTGGTCATTGGTGCTGCAAAGTGTGTATTGGTCAGTGAAACTGTTGGGTAAATGAGCAAAGGAACAGTCTGAGACAGAAGCCAGGAAGTTCAGCATTGCAGTGTCACCAAACATCTCTCTATCTATTACCAGACGCCTCAATCCCGTTTGGGGTGGCCACAAACAAATCGCCTCCAAGTCGCCCTGTCCCCCGCCATTTCACTGCCCTACTCCCAACGCACACCCCCCACTCTCATATACCTCTCCACCCCATCCCTCCATCTCATCCTCGGCCTCCCCCTCCCTCTTCCTCCCTCCACCTCACTCACATACACTCTCTTCGTCAGTCTTTCCCCTCCATTCTCTCCACATGGCCAAACCACCTCAGTGTGTTCCTCATAACGCTTCCTGTCACATCCACATCCACACCACAACGCTCCTTTATATCCTCATTCGTCAGCCTGTCTCTCCATGTGACTCCACAGGCTCCTCTTAAATAACTCATTTCCACTGCTCTCACTCTTGACTTGTGTCCTTCCAACAACGTCCAAGCTTCACTTTCATACGTTAGAGTTGGTATCACGATACTGTCATGTAGTAACTTTTTCACTTCCATGCTCACTTCCCTGTTTCTTATCACTGCTTTCAAAGAACCAGCAACCTTTCTTCCCTGCTGTACCCTTTCAAGCACTTCACCCTCCAAACCTTCATCCTTACTCATCACACTACCCAAGTACTTAAACGTACTCACATTTTCCAATTCCTCACCATCCAACCTCGCTGTACTTTCACTGACTTCACCCCTCTCAAAGACCATCACTTTACTCTTCCCTACATTCACCTTTAGATTCCGTTTCTTACACACTCTCCCAAACTCATCCACCAAGCCTTGCAGCTGCCCTTCGTCTTCGCTCAACAACACAGTATAATCTGCAAACAACAGTACAGGGAGTTTCCAAACACTACACTCTCTCACCAGGGCCACTCCAACATCCACTACCCTACCTTGTACCTCTTTTATTACCCCATCCATGTACAGATTGAACAACCATGGAGACATGACACATCCCTGTTTCAACTCAACTTTCAAAGAGAAAAATTCACTTAGTTCACCATCCACACGCACTGTAGCCTTCGCACCATCGTACATACTCTTCACAGCATTCAACAACTTCCCATCTACTCCATATATTCTTAACACTTTCCACAATCCTTGTCTATCCACCCTGTCATATGCTTTCTCCAAATCCATGAAAGCCGCATACAACTTCTTTCCCTTCTCTAGAAACTTTTCCACTAAAGAACTAAGAATGAATATCTGATCTACACAACCTCTTCCCTTCCTAAAGCCTCTCTGTTCTTCTCCAACTAATGTCTCTGTTCTTTCTCTAACTTTGTCAATAAGTATCCTACCATACACTTTTCCTATTATATTAAGAAGACAAATGCCCCTATGATTACCATACACTTCTTTTTCCCCTTTTCCTTTGTACAAGAGAATAATTATACCTGACTTCCAATCCTCCGGGACTCTACCTTCCTCCCAGGCCAATCTGCACATCTTCCACATCCATTCTACTACTATCTCTCCCCTATGCTTCAGCATTTCACCACACACTCCATCAATTCCTGGGGCTTTCCCCGATTTAACTTTCTTCATTGCTTCCACAACTTCTGTCCTACTGATTTCTTCCTGTCTTCTCACCTCCCTCCTTCTCCCAGCCATTCCCCAGCCACTTATACTCGCATTACTTCCATCTTCTATGTTCAACAGTTCCTTAAAGTGTTCTCTCCATCTGCTCACTTTTTCTCCCTTCTCCACTAGCAATCTACCATTTTTATCTTTCACTCCCCTGCTTACTTCACTTCCACCCTGTCTTATTCTTTTCACCTCTTTCTAGAACATTTTCTTGCAGTCCCTCCACTTTACACTCAAATTCCTTCCAAATTCCTCATCCACTCTCTTCTTACTCTCTCTCTTACTAATCTTTTCACCTCTCTCTTTCTTTCTACATATAACTCTCTCTTCCGCCTCTCAACTTCTTCCATGCCCCTATTTCTCATCCATTCATTGTATGCTTTCTTCTTTTGTGCCACAGCCTGTCTCACCTCTTCCGTCCACCACGCTGTTCCTTGCACCCCCCTCCGTCTTCTCTTCCTTCCACACACCACATCACATGCTGCACATATTTCTTCTGTAAATATTCTACACACACCTTCCACGTCTCCCATCTGCTCCAATTCATATTTGCACAATCGTTCCTCCACTTCTCTCTTGTACTCTGCCTTTTTCTCATCCTCTTGTAACCTTTCCACACTCCTTGCAACTACTCCTTCCTCTCGTCTTTCCCTTCTTCTATTCCTCCATCTTACTGGACTCCTAATTCTGGCCACCACCAAGTAGTGGTCAGAAAGTCCACTCCCCCAACCTCTATAAGCTCTTGCATCCATTACACATCTTCACATCCTTTCATCCACACACACATAATCAATCATTGCCTTCCTTTCATTCAGTTCACCACCCACCCTTCTCATCACTCGCCATGTATACCTGTGGATCATTTTATGCCTGAAGAGGGTATTGGCTATCACCAACCCCCTCCCAGCACAAATGTCCACTAATGCACTCCCATTCTCATCTATCTCAGCAGGCACACCCCACTCACCAACTATTCCATCCACCTTCACATTCCCAACTTTACATTTCATATCACCGATCAAAAACAGTCTCTCTTTCCTTCCAAACTTTTCCATGCACACTTCTACATTTGTCCAGAACTCTTCTCTCACTCTACTAGCATGATCTTGCGTTGGCGCATACACACACACAATCGCCCACATTTGTATTCCAACTTTCAACTTTACCCACACAATCCTTGACCCAACTGATCCATACTGTCTTATGCTCTTCTTCCATCTTTTACTCACAACTATACATACTCCTTCCTTTGCCCTCTCATTCTCACCTACTCCTGCTCTTATACCCCATTCATACTCCCATTCTCTCACACTTCCTCCCCTCCATTTTGTTTCATTTATTCCACATACATCCACTTTCGCACCCTCAATCACCTGGACAATCTCTCTCTCATTCACCTCATCATTCGCTCCCCCTTACACTCCACGTTCCAATAACCATGTCCTTTGTCCGGTCCTTGGTCGTCATCGTTTGGTCAGTCCTTGTCCGAGGCTTATTGTTTGTTTTTTTAGTTAGTTGTTTTCCGGGGAGGGGCACTAACCCTCCGCCAAACATGCCGTCCATAAAACACACACCCATTCATATACAGTATTACTTATTTCACTAATGTCCTGACATAAGCGAAGATGTTACACAGATATGTGTTTAGCAGCCAGTGGAGCAGTGGATTGGGTGGCTGTGTTCTTGTGAGGAAGCAAGAAGGGCAGCCTGGTATGCATGTTTACAGTACAGTGTATACAATCATGAGCTAATTTAACTGGCAGTTTACTCCCAGCAGTGAGCACTGTCTTGTGTAATTCACATAGCTCTGACAAAAATAGTTATGTAATACCAACAATGCTTATGAAATAGAAATTTTGCTCATGGCTGCACATATGCAACAGGCCTGGTGTGCTAAGCTGATCAGATGTTGCCATGTTTTGATGTATTCCCGGTAACAAAACTTTTATGCTACTGTTATGATTATGTAAAACACATCATAGCTTTGGTGATGGTACAGTAGAATTTATGCTAATTCATTGTTCAGAAGTGCATACTTTATGAATATTAAAAATAGCAGCTTATGAAACTTACCTCTGCTGCAGTGTTCAACTTCATTAAAAAGAATACATTATTAGAAATGTGCTGTTTAGTTGGCTTTTCAGACTGGAGGTTTAAATATAACCCGTTTCACTTACACAAACTCAAGTTCTTTCAGGTGTGAAGTGTACTGTAGTTCATATTTTTCTTTTAGCTGATGTTACAAACAGTATTTCACATGCCTTTATTTTCATATTTTTTATCAATAATATAATGATTTTAAGCTTGTAATGAGCAATATTGTACAGTACTTAATGACCTTTTAAAGATTTAGAAACAAAATTTAAAGCTGCATATAATGTAAAAGGCCATCTGATAAACAAAGGGGGATAAGACAGGGTGGCTCGTACTTGGCAGCTCATGTCTAGAATTTAACAGTTACAAAAATGATACTAAAATAAGATATGGAGAGCAAACAAGTTATTCGCAAAATTCTACATTCCCGAGGGTTTAAGGAATATATCCCACTTAAATGTTAGTGCTGGTGTAGTGCAGTGTGTGTTATTAAGGGGAGAGATGAATTATTTGTGTGTGAAATACTGAAATTTGTGACATGGAAAATACTGTGTCGCACTCTCGTAGCCTCGGGGGTACTTTTGTGACGACTTGGACCAACCTAGGACATACAGTACTTCAGGTGGGTGGCAGAAATGGTTTTTGAGAATTTAGGTTATGTGGTCCTTGACCCCCATTGTATCCCCATTGACCTCATGTTAAATAGACATCAATATACAATAAATCGATATACAGTTGAATCTTCACATGGCATTACCCCATCGCATACTGTTTATGTTTAAGGCCCAAGGACTGCACTCACTGTCTCTGGCAAGTGTAAGTAGGAGGGAAATCATTGTCAGAGAACCATCTCCCATTCTATAAAAAACTTCATAGGGTGCAACTGCCCCCACATGGGAGATGGCACCTTGTCAGGCAGACTGAGGTCCTTCTCACAATATGCGGGGTAGGTTGCGGAGGTTTGGCATCCATACTTGGTCACAGTTGTTCCTCCTCATCTGGGGTGCACAGTCATACATTGGGTAGGCTACCCTTCAGTGTCATAAGCTAGGGTTAAAGTTTTAAATGTTCCCACTCGGGATGTGGGATTTCGTGCATATATAAATGATTCTGTTGAAGGTGGTAAAGGCATTGTTAAGGTTTTGGGAAAAGAATTTAGGCTGAAAGTTCCTTAACAAGAGTATTTGAGTTCCACAAATTCAGGTAACTGCTTGTTGAAAAACAAAAAAAAAAGCTACTCTGGAATAAATACATCCAAGGGTTTTCCAAACTTTGTGTTAATTTCCACATTATTCCCACATAATTCTGACTAACTGAGCATACATCTGTGGGTCTTTTAGGTCTTGAGTGTGTGTACAGTTATGGAGGTGGGTGTTATGTCTCACAGGTCTTGAATCTGTGTACAGGAATAGAGATGGGTGTTATGAACATTACCCCACCCTTTATGATCATGGAAACTAGCTCTTTATTATGATGAAAAATCAGTTAATAATTTCATTGACATAAGTACCCATATATTGCTTTCAGACATTCAGCCTTCCAGAGGAGGATATACAAGATTTATGCCTTCAAGCAGTGGAAGCCACATTCATGAACCAGAAGGAAAAAACTATATTGCGACAGACTGTACAGAATGAGCTCAAGAGTCTTCAAGGAAAGCTTCTCATGTGATATGCTCTACCAGCCATACTCTTCATTTAAGCTTAACAAATTTGCCTTAAAATAGCATGAATATAATGTACATGGTGGTAGGTTGGGGGCGCTTACCATCAACTCACTCAATGTAGTGCTGCACGCAGGTGTCTGCCCTTTCCTCTCTTTCCTCCTTTCCATCCTTCCTCTTCTGTCTTTCTTTGCAACATTCTTTCCTTGTCCTTCTTCCTACATCTGATTTTGCGCTCCCTCTTCTGGCTTTTTTTCCTTCATTCTTTCTTGTTCCTTCTGCCTATGGGTGACTGTACACTGAGTGACAAGCCAAATGGTTTCCTGTGCACCAGGAAACCATATACTGTACTACACTGGGTGGTAACCATATAACCAAATTTTGGCGCCTGGTAGTTTAGTGGGTAATTGCGGTGCTCGAATTGGATTGAGATGGTGAAGGTTTATATCAAAGGGGTGGTTGGAGTTATTGCTCGCATAATGCCACTCAGGGATGAATGAGGCTGATCACTCTCATCTTAATTGTCAGGACCAACTTACCTAGCCCCAGGCTCCTACGCTTCTCATGGGGCAATGTAGGATTGGATGATGGATGGATGGATGGATCACTATGATGAAAATATTAATGCTAAAATTCCTATGACTCACTCTTGGCTCAATAAAATCACATGATGTTTGCTGGAATAGAATACTAAAATTTTCATGATCATGAGAGGGTTACTGAAGACATTCACAGGCTCCTATGACATACTCTTACCTGAATAAATTTGTCAGGGACTTCCATTATGTTATGTTTATGTGTAGAGATAACTGACAGTGCTAATATTGCGGGATTAGGGCGTCGGGCTAATATGTGTACATTTTTTTTACATGAGTGCAGCTCTTCAAGTGTTGCAATCTTAAGCCATTGCCCTACTCAGTCCCTAATCCCAGAGGTTTCCACTCAGGATTTCATTGTATGTCTTCCTGGCTCTGCCTTGGGGCATTCTTCCCTCCATATTTTTACCTGTGGCTTTCCTCAACCTGCTGTCCTCAGTATCCTTTTGTGATATCCAAACTACCTTAATGTACTGGTTTACTTTTATCTGTTTATCTATCTATTGCCAGACACCATAATCCCATAAAGGATGGCCATTTGACTTTTGAGTTACAGTATTTGTTTTACGAGGAGGGGCACTAACCCTCCACCAACCCACTTGTTGACACGTAGGGAGCACATATGGTTTGGTTATATGGTTACCACCCAGCGTTGTAAATGGTTTCTTGGCTTACAGGAAACCATTTGGCTTGTTACTTAATGTAAAGCCACCTGTAAAGGAAAGAAAAGCAATAACAAGTGACAGGAAAGATGGGAGAAACAGGAAGAGAGAAGGGCAGACACAGAAAAAGAATGATAAAGGCTAAGGAAGAAGTAGGCAGCACTACATCAAGTGAGTGGATGATGATGTAGTGCTGCCTACTTCTTCCTTATCCTTTACCATTTTTTTTTCCATGTCTGCCCTCCTCTTTTCCTATTTACGTCACTTCTTTCATATATCCTATGCCAGATCTATCTCTGTTCTCAGTCTTGTCATTCCGTGATGCAAGCCAAAATAAATGCTGAACTTGTGAGAGCACAGGAAGGTTAACTCTTGCTGAGCTGCAGACCTTATGAGACACAATGAAGGTGTGCACAGACCTTGCTGCAAACCTCTTACAAGGTACAGTTTACGATGGTCATAAAACGGTGATTAAGTGGAGGTATACTACCTTACAAATAATAAGCACAGCAGGGGTTAAAGGTCAATGGAGACCAAACAGTAAGTCTATGTTGTGTAAGGGATGTGTTTCAGTACACCACAACTCCTTCTGAGACTTTTCAAACTAGAATGGTTAAATATAGCTTTCATTACCCAATTCAGTACTAAAGATCCTTCCTATGCTTTGTAAAACAGCTTGAAGATAGCTAGACCAAAAATAAAAATGTTATAAAGTGTAATACTGACAGGGTACCCATACTATAACCATCCTATTAACACCTCCAATCAGGGGACAACATTTACATCTGTTTTCTTGATCATCATCATCCAGACTTCCTTTCCCACCCTAGGGCAGGGTGAGGAGTATCAACGTCCAGACAGCCCAAGTTTGCTCAGATCAATGGGCCATGCTTCCATTCACTCATCAATCAAGCCCATGGAATCCTGGCTTCATCATATAGGCCAAAACCCTTTCACCACGTTCTGTAGCTTTACATATATCTATCTGATAGAGTCAATCTGAACGCTGTCACGTTAAAAGTGGTGCCAAATCCCTGGTTATGTGCCTCTCCGCACAAAATTCAACCAGCTAGCTCAGTTTTTTGTCAGTCCCCTAGCCTCACAAGCTTCCATACCTCTTCCTTGCACACTCACCCGCTATATCCCTCCACCTTCTTCTTGGCCTACCTCACCTCCTTCCTCCTTCAAATTCACTCAGGTATACCTTTTTCACCACTGTATTGTCTTCCATTCTCTCTTCATGACCACACCATCTCAGTACACTCTCTTTGATTCTGGTGTCCACAGACTTCTTCACTCCGCATCTTTCACGCATCACATTATTCCATATGCTATCCACTCTCTGTACTCCACACACATTCCTCAGCAGTCCCATCTCCACAGCTGTCACTCCTGACTTTTCATTTTCATGCCACACCATAGTCTCACATTCATATGTTAAAGTTGGCACTAACACTTTTTCATGTAAGCCTCGTGCAGCTGCAGCACTCAAGCCTATGTTTTTTTATCAAGGCTTTCAGAGCACCAGCTACTTTCCTTCCTTGTGTCACTCTACTTTCCACTTCTTTTGCACATTTTCCTGTCCTTTCTATCACTGTACCCTGGTATTTGAACTCTCTCACCAATTCCAGTCTCTTTCCATTCACTGTAACATCACACTGGGAGTCACCTTCTCTCCCAGTAACCATCACTTTACTCTTTTCTACATTTACTGTCACGACATGTCATTCACGGACATCAGCAAATCTCTGCACTAGTCTACCAGTCCACAGCAGTCATATTTAAATTCAGGCACCCAACTGTATTCCCTTTTATGTTGGGTCACAATATTTCCCCTGAACATAACCTGCTACAGTCGCAATCCATCCATCCATCATCCAGTCCTACGTTGCCCCATGAGGAGCATAGGAGCCCGGGGCTAGGCAAGTTGGTCTTGACATTTAAGATGAGAGTGACATAGAAAGTGAACTGGCCATGATGGTTTCGATCCCGGGCCTCACATATCAGACCCAGTTATCAATCTGTGTTATGTTTAAATTCATGTACCCAGCTTTATTCCCTTTTATCTTGGGTCACAGTACTAAACCTAACCTGCTGAACCCAAAGCCACAAAATTCCACTAGAACACAACATGTCAAATTTGCATCTAGGTCCCCAACAGTACTGCTGCATTTTTTTTTTTTTTTTTTTTTTTTTTTTTTTTTTTTTTTTTGTCACATTTCCCTAGAATACACTCGACAACAGTCAGGCTTCAACCCAGATCCATAGTTATATTGCTAAGAGAATGGAGGATGATAGATGGTTCATGAAGCCACTTCATCCATGTACTATACCACATGTTTGGGCATCATTTTCTTCATATTTCCATGTACTGGTTCATCTCTGACACTACCTTCATTTTTTTTTTCTTCTGCCTTTCTTCTTTCTTTCCTCTTCCTTATATAGCTCAGAGAATGGAGGATGATGGATGGTTCAGTGAAGCCTTTTCAATCTATGTACCACATGTTTGGGCATCATTTTCTTCATATTCTTCTGTACTAGTTCATCTCTGACACTTTCTTCATTTTGTCCTCTTCTGTCTTTCTTTCCTTAATTCTTTCCACTTCCTTTTGCCTATGGGTGACTTTACACTGAGTGACAAGCCAAATGGTTTCCTGTACACCAGGAAACCATTTACTATGCTGGGTGGTAACCATATAACTAAATTATGGCACCTGGTGGTTTAGTGGGTAATTAAGGTACTCCAATCAGATTGAGCCAGGCTAGCTTATATCCAAGAGGTGGATGGGGATTTTTGCTCATGTAATATCACTCGGATGAGTGAGGCTGGTCACTCTCCTCTTAAATGTCAAGACCAGTTTGCCTAGCCCCGGGCTCCTATGCTCCTTATGAGGTGACATAGGATTGGATGATGGATATATATTATATATATATTGAAATACCAGCGCGGCGGGATGAGCCCGACACCACCACCCCAAGAGGAGAGAGTGAGGGGGTGACACCCACCCCACAAGGAGACAATGGAGGGGCTGACTTACCTGGGCAGGTGTCCAGGCAGCAACGACACATCTCCCTCATGACCTGGCGCCCCTCTTCTGCGCAGCCAGACCACCTAGTAGTGTACGGAAAGAGTACACTACTCTCCAGCAGAGGAAGTGCTCGCCAGAATCGGGGTGGGACTTGCAGTGGCAAGTTCCCAGACACACTCTCAGACGCCGAATCTTCTGGATTGGCTCCCGATGTTACAGGCACAGGACCTTCCCAGATGGTAGGAGGGCATGCTCTGTCGGAGCTGTGGTGTTAGCCGAGAGTGTACGTCTGGCCTCTTCCTCCTGATGTCCCCAGGACAGGTAACCCCAACCCAACAAAGGGAGGGCACGCTCAGTTGGAGCTGCGGCACTAGCAGAGAGTGTACGTTCGACCTCTTCCGACGTCTCCAGTGCAGGTGATCCTAGCCCTACAACAGGAGTGCCTGGAATGCCCTCGTACCCCTGTTCCATGTAGGAGCACAGGCAGTGCCTGACGGGGCTGCCTAACGGAAGGAGTCACCTCCGGCTTGCCCCAGCGCCCTGGTGTTAGAGCGAGGTGCCACTCTTTCCAGCTCTCTCCTTGGAGGGCTGGAGCTTCTTCTCCTACAGGTTCCCCTCCTGAGTCCAGACCAGACGAGATGCCCCCAAGTCCTGGAGTCTGGTCCCTGCAGCCTGGGTCACCCCAGACGTTGACGGGTTCCGGCAGGACCAGAGGCCGCAGCTCTCCCCTGTCAGCCTCCCCCTGTAGCAGAGGCTGCAGTCCCCAGAACCAGTGGGCCTCCCTCGGCGCAGGCGGTCGCAGTTCTCTCCTGACAGCCACCCCGGACCAGGGTATAGGCTGCCCTACCTCGGCAGCATCCTACTCCCGGCTGACACTCGGGCCGGGACTCCACCAGGCCCTACCCCGGACCCCAAGGACAACCAAGGGCCGATGGCACACTGCCCGGCTTCGGGCCCAGTCCCGAGAGCCCTGCCTCCTGCAGGGCCGATGCAGCAAGGAAGCCGCCCCAGACACCGCCCCATTACTCCCAGACTAGTGGCAACTCCATGGGCCCCACTGTCCTGTACAGCTCCCCGGACGGCCTGCCTCCCACGCCCGGCTGCCACTTGGAGCTCCCTGCATAGGCCCTCTTCCCCAGGGGCCGTGGCCTCCCCTCCTCAGAACCGTGAGTGACAGGTCTCGTGATCATATACCTCCCCAGTGTCGTGGACCCCTCCCCTTCAGTGACCTGTCATCCATCCATCATCCAATCCTACATTGCCCCATGAGGAGCAGAGGAGTCCAGGGCTAAGCAGTTGGTCCCAACATTTAAGATGAGAGTGACCAGCCTCACTTATCCCTGAGTGGCATTACATAAGCAATCAACCCCAACCACCCCTTGGATATAAACCTTCACTGGCTCAATCCGATTGGAGCGCAATAATTACTCACTAAACCACCAGGCGCCAAAATTTGGTTATATGGTTACCACCTAGCTTAGTAAATGGTTTCCTGGTGTACAGGAAACCATCTAACTTGTCACTCAGTGTAGAGTCACCCACAGGCAGAAGGAAGAGGAAAGAATGAAGGAAAGAAAGACAGAAGAGGAAGTGTAAAGTTACCCGTAGGCAGAAGGACAAGGAAAGAATGAAGTAAAGGAAGACAGAAGAGGATGGAAGGAAAGAAGGATGGAGGAGAGGAAAGGGCAGACACCCGACAGCAGCACTACATCGAGTGAGTGGATGGTGAGCGCCCCCACTTACCAACAAACTGTTATCCTTTGTTCCTATCCCCATACGCGGCACGTTCTCCCCCCCCCCCATTATAGTATCCCCTCCATCGATGAATCAAACCCCTATGAATCGCGCGGAGTGTATAGCCCCAGCCCCGGGTTGAGACACCCCCCCCCTCTCTCGACCAGTGACAGACAAGCCCGCACCATTCACATAACAGCAAGATCTCAGGCTATATCTCCCCTCCCCCCTCCTCTTCTCCTCCCTACCCCCGGGCCGACTCCCCAGAGAGTAACCCTCCCTATCCGCATTAAGCCCCTCTTCCCTTTACGCGCCCCGTGTGACCTATGGTATATTCTCGGCCTGTGTGATACGTGTAGAGAAGCAAAGTTAGCTAGGGACTTCCGTATATATCACGCGATGATGATGATGATGTATTAGGTAGGACCCGTCTGTGTTCCGCGAGCACCTAGGCTTAAGAATTGGGTATACTGGGTTGTTATATGTCCATTTGTCTGTGTTCATGTACTACCTATATTGGCGACATATTGCTTGTGATATGATGAGAGAAATAGCCCAGATGTGAGACAAAGATTCTGTATCAGATGGACAAGTGATTGAGATAAATATCAGTGGAAAGCATTGTGTAACTTCGACTCTGATCATAGAACACTGTGTGTGTGTGTGTGTGTAATTGTTCTGTATTAATATACTAGTGTATTTGTCTACCCGTGGTGTTTGTGTTTTCCCTTCCTTGCTAGAGCTGACCCGGTCAGGAAATACGGACCCAGAGTTGCATCGTAACTGGGCCCGAGAAGTCGGGACAGAATACGTTGCATAACATAATTATATACTGTATACAGTATAATATATATATATATATATATATATATATATATATATATATATATATATATATAATATCCTTGGTGTATCATGAGTGTGAGATGATTTAGGGCAGGGGTAGGGGTGTAATTTTGCGGCGAAGCAGGTGGAGTGGGGGAGTGGGTGTATCGGGCGGGTGGACGGGAGAGGCGCCCGGAGCGTGTGATGGTTGTTTTGAGGGTGATGTGGGTGTGCGGGGTTGGTGTGTGTGTGAGGTGCGTGGGGTGGCAGGGGTGTGGGCGGCACAGCGTGGGGAGCGGGGTGTGGGGTGAGTGGGTAGTGGTGTCGTGGGGCCGTGGGTGGTGTAGGTGGAGGTGGGGCGTGTGCGGGCGGTGGGCTGGGAGTTGTGGGGGCGGTGGTGGGCGGCAGCTGGGGCGGGGGTGTGGGGGTGTTGGCAGGACACACGGTGCTGGGCATGGGGGAGGGGGTGGCGGGTAAGGAAGAGGTGGGAGAGCGGCAGGGTGTTGGTGGTGGTGGTGGGTTGTCAGGTGAGGTGTGATGCGGCGTGATGGAAGGCAAGGTGGAAGCAGCGGGGGAGGGGGAGGGAGAGAGAGATGGGGAGGAGATGTAGCAGTCGTAGGTGGTAGGAGGGGGCGGCGCGGGAGCAGAGGGTGGGACGGGTCGTAGGTCCGGGGTGGTGGGGGCAGGAGTGCAGAAGGAGTGCACGTGCCAGTTTCGGAGGGTGCAGGGAGTGCCGTGGTACTCGACGGTTACCTGATAGGGGTTAGGGACGTGGATGATGGTGTGGGGTCCCGTGAAACGCGGCGTGAGCTTGTGGGGGGTTGGGAGCTGGGCTATCATAACTGTGTCACCCGGCTTACAGGGGTTGGAGGCAGTGTCGAGGCTGAGGTCCAGGTTGTGTTGAAGGTGGGTCAGGCCGCTTTTGAGGTGGTGTAATGGATCTGTTGTGGGGGTTGAGGTGGGGGGTTGCAAATGTTGCCGAAGGGGCAGGAGGAGGGGTGTTTCCCCGAAAACTCGCTCATATGGTGAAATTCCGTCCTCTCGGGGGCAGGAGTTGATGCCCCATTGCACGATTTTTACATGGGCGGGGCAGTCATCATTCTTGGTGGCTTCTATCCGGGTGCGGAGCCGATTCATTAGTGTGCGATGGCTCCGCCTGCATACAGCATTTACTTGGGGCCAGTAAGGAGATGAGTGGGAGATGTTATACCCAAAGGTATAGGCCAGCTCCTCCCAGATCTTACTGGTGAATTCGGGTGCGTTATCTGAGTGGATCGCTTGCGGGATGCCAAAGTAAGGGAACACGTCCCGGAGGGCATCGGCCACTGCGACACCGTAGTGTTCCTTTGCTGGGCAGGCCACGACAAATTTGGAGTACGTGTCGATGAAAGTGATAACTTACCTATAGCCTGATTTTGGAGGTAAGGGTCCCACCACGTCAATCGCTAACAGCTGCCAAGGTTTGTGGGCGGTAATATGGCCCGACGGACCTGCAGTACGGGTGATGTCTTTATCAAGGGCACAGGCGCGGCAGGTTTGGATAATTTCCTTGGCAAGGGTGGAAGGATTTGGCGCCCAGTAGGTGTCAATGAAGACCTGCAGTGTTTTTTTTTGTACCCAGGTGAATGCCGTTGTGGGTGTGCAGGTGTCGTAGGGCATCGAGGGCGGTGTCAGGGGCTAGGAGGATATGGCCTGATGGGGTCAGTAGGTGGTCGCCCTAGCAATACAGTTTCTTGAATAGGTGCTGGGGGATCCAAGGAGGTCGCTCCTTGCGATGCCACTGCTGGAGGAGGTCTGGCTCCAGCTGGGCAGCGTGGATGGGGAGCCGAGAGAGGGCGTCCGCGTTGGTATGGAATTTGCTGGGGCGGTACATGATTTCATAATTGAATTCCTCCAGGGTTTCACGCCATCGGATCCAAACCCACCCACCCACCCACCCGCACACACATACACACACCTACACACACACACACACACACACACACACACACACACACACACACACTGCTACCACATCAATCTGTACACCCCACCCCCCACCCCCCCGCACACAAACATCCACACACACACATACACACACACACACACACACACACACACACAGCAACCACATCAAACCATTCACCCCCACCCCCCACCCTCCACAAACAACACATGCATCCACCCACCTACATCCACACACACACACACACACACACACACACACATAGTACTCTCTAGTGGAACTTGCTGGTGAGAAAATGTGTGTATGTAACTGTGATGGTGTCGGGAGGTTGCCATGGTAACACACAGGCACCTCGCACCACACTCACACAACACACACACACACACACACACACACACACACACACACACACACACACACACACACACACACACACACACAATTTATTTTTGGGTAGGGCTGGTAAAGAGACCTGTATAATCATGAGAGTTAATAGAGACAGCATTAACACTCATAGCAGTATGACTCACTCTCAGCTGAATGCTATCGCCAAGCAGTACCTGGAATAAAATACTAGAGTTGCCCCTACCATGAGAAGGCCCGGGTACCATCTAGTGGTTGTAAAAGTAGTTGGACAAGTTTGTCGTCTTGGTAAGCGTCGCTACTGGGCTACTTTTGCTAGTGGCCGTATGACAGTGGAAGGACGAGGGTGTTTGTGTGTTGCTGTGCATCATTCCCCTGAGGTAAGTGTTGGATATTTGCTGTTTTTAGCCATTAAGGTGACTACATTAGGACACAAGGATATCGCACTGACAGGCCCAAAGAAATAATATTATATAAGGCTACTAGACGTAATTCTGATGAGACAAGGGGGCTGTTGGTGTGAGGGAGATGAGGAGGCCTTGTACCGCCTCAATCTTGGTGTCTCAGCACCAGTGAAATAGCAGTGTGAGTGTCATCCTGTAGATTCTCGTGCCGATCAGACTGGTGGACTAGGTTTGCTTGCCCCCTTGTCCCTGTCCACCCAACAGTACAGTTTGGGACCTGAATGTAAACTGATAAGAGCGATTCAGATTTCAGAGGGACAATGTGATGGAAAAAAAATTATATGTAAATTATTTTGTCCTGAAGAGCACACACACACACACACACACACACACACACACACACACACACACACACACACACACACACACACACACACACACACGTACACGTATATTGTGGTGGTGTTCCTTCATTTTACCAAGACCAAGATGGTTGTCTTTTTTGCAGCTTATTTCCCGTAGTTCAGTGAAAGAATTAAACTTACAGCTCTACATCATTTCCATACCACTTCTTCGTGACTAGCACCATTCTAGTGTTAACCCCTTGTCACAACGCAAAATTTAAGAAAGAGATTGCAATTTTACGCCAAGTTAGAGTGAACAGGGTATAGTAGTGATGCTGTAACACACGAATATTTGTCCTCTTGTTTACAGGTCAGTCCACACGCAGTCTTTAGGTCACGTCTTCCATAGAGCAGGTAACACATGAACAGCCAGCGTAACTAAATGGCAGACCAGAGATGGAGTGAGAGGATGAGGCACACAGGGAACAAGATAGAGATGATACTCGCAGATCCACCGAGCTGGGACGGAACAAGCTAACAACCAAAGGATCGGAGTGGAGACAGGTGAGAGGGGTCCTTATCCTGCAGTGGTGTCACAGGCTGATGATGATGATGATGATAATGATAATGATGCTGATGAAGACGGATGTTGTTGCTGATGATGTTGATGCAAACTCTAGAATATGGTTAGATGATAGTGATGTATTTGATGATAATGGTGATGATATTGATATAACTTCTGTACTACGGTACATTTTTAACAGTGTTGGGATGGTGATGACATGCTGCTGCTGCTGACGGTGATGATGATGATGATGACGACGAGGAAGATGATGATGGTGATGATTACGACAACGAAGACGACGACGACGATGATGATGACGACGATCTTCAAGTCATTGGCTGAGTCACCTCTCCCTTTCCTTTCTGTTTAACTTCGTGTTTTGGTGACTGTGTGTGTGTGTGTGTGTGTGTGTGTGTGTGTGTGTGTGTGTGTGTGTGTGTGTGCTTGCTTCTGTTCGTGTATATATATCTTGGTTGATGATACCATAGTTATTCAAATGGCAGAATTATTTCCACACATTCATAGTTTTATTTCAAGGGTAAATATTAGGCCAAGAACATAGGACCTTTTACCTATACAATTAAGAGACACTTACGCAATATTCTGAAAAGCTTATTACATCCCATAGACCACAGCACAGGGTTCCATAAGTCACTGGTCACCGTCTCTTTATGTATCGTTAGGAAGTGGATGAATATGAGTGAAGTAATACATATATTTTGGTCTTTATTTAAAGGTAAGAATTAACCTCACATATTCTTTTTAATTTTAAGGATACAACACATGATTTTCTACATTTTATCACAGTAGCTCTAGGACCGGCCCTGACTGTCTGCTTCTCACTAACCATTTTCGGATGAGAGGTGTTGTACTCATATAGGCTTTAGAGATTATAGTGGAGCCAACTTACGTTCTACCAATCCCACACATTAAGTCACACACCATCACCCTCTCACACCACACCATACCATACCACCCTCCCACACCGTATCACACCACACCATACCAATCTCTCACACTACACGACACGAAATCACACTCCCACACCACACAAAATCACCCTCCCACACCGCACCACAAAAAATCCTCCTCCCACACAACACCACACCACACCACACCACACCACACAGAATTATATACCTTCCCGCACCACACCACACTTAACCACCCTCCCACACCACACCACACTACAAAAAAAATCCTCCTCCCACATCACACCACACATAACCACCCTCCCACACCACACCACACCACACAAAACCACCCTCCCACACCACACCACACCACAAAAAAATCCTCCTCCTACACGACACCACAGAAAATCACCCTCCCACACCACAACACACATAACCACCCTCCCACACCACAACACACATAACCACCCTCCCACACACCTCACCACACAAAGCCACCCTGCCACACCACACCACACATAACCACCCTCACACACCACACAACCCTCACCACACAAACCTCACCATACCACACCACAACCCCCCCTCACCACACCACACCACACCACACCACACCACACCACACCACACCACACCACACCAAGGAGATTAACTTAAGGGGCCTGAAGCTCCCGCATCTAGTAATTCTGAGCTTGTTTCCAGGTAACTCCACACACACACGCCTCAGGTCACGTCTTTCAGAGAAGAGATAACAGAAGGACAGCGAGCGTAACTGAATGGCAAGCCAGAGATGGATTGAGAAGAAGAGGTGCACAGAGAACAAGATGGAGAGATGATATGATGCAGATCTACCGAGCAAGGACGGAACAAGCTAACAATCAATGGATCAGAGTGGAGAAAGGTGAGAGGGTCCTTATCATGCAGTGGTGTGTCACAGGCTGATGGTGATGATATTGATGGTGATAATGATGTTGATGCTGATGGTGGTGATGCTTTAACATCTCAACGTATGAGGTTACAAAATGCACAGTGAGGCTGGATAGCCAGGAAGTGGATGAATGTGAGTGCATTTAAGTATTTATGTAATATGATGAATAAGGATGGAAGATTAGAGGATGAAGTGACTGAAATGATACGCCAGGGAAGGAGGGTTGCTTGTTCTCTAAAAAGCAGTGATTAGGAAGAGGGAACTGAGGATGAAAGTATGAAAAAAAAGGGGGGGGGGGCACTGCATGCTGTGATTCCTACTTTAAAGTATGGAAGTGAAGCTTGGATCTTGTTGGAAGGACACAAGTCAAAAGTGAGAGCAGTGGAAATGAGCTACTTGAGAGGAGCATGTGGAGTTTCATAGAGAGACAGACAGACAAATGGGCAGACGAAGGAGCGTTGTGATGCCGATGTGGATGAGACTGAAAGCGTTAAGAGAAATACTTCGAGATAGTTTGGCCATGTGGAGAAGATGGCGAATAAGAAAATGACTAGAAGAGTGCACATGACTTAGCTGGAAGGATAGAGGGGGATAGGGAGACCGACGATGAGATGGAGGGAATGAGTAGAAACATATGAGTGGGATACTTGAGCTAAATGGCAGAGGACAGTACATCATGAAGGCGATTTACTTGTGGTCACCCCTTACGGGATTAAGGCGTCTGGCTATAGATAAACAGATATAGATAAATAGGTAGTTGATGATGATAATATGATGGTGATGATGATGATGATGATAAGGAGGAGGAGAAGAATGGTAATGAGAATGAGAATGACGGTGTAAATAATGATGATGATGATGATGGTGGTAATGAGGACGAGAAATACGATGATGATGATTATGATGATGATGATATTGATGATGATTTTTGTCGGCAGGTGGAAGGACGAAACAGCAGGAACTCTACCATCGGTCCAAGCATCCACGATTCCACATCCACCCATTCGTCCATCGATCCATCCATCCACCCATCCGTCCATCCATCCGTCCATCCATCCATCTCGCTTGATGTTAAAAGCTAAGTCTATTTAACTTAAGTAGTACCAATTGCTTCTTCATAAGCTTTCCAGCTGTCTGAACAGATCTGCAGTAGCTTTTAACTTCTAGAATAACTCGGTTCTGGTGCTCAGTTTGGTACTTTTATTTTCATTTTATCAGCACTGGCGCGGCAAATTTTGAGAAAAGTTCCTCAGGTAACTCCTGTTATTCTTTTACTAGGTTTCTAATGACGTCCCTAGATCCGTTGTGGCTTGAACAGTTTCCTAGACAACACAGTCTTGGCGCTGTTCTCTGCCACCCTATTATACCATGTCACATAGTGTTCTGGCTCGCTTGCTCAGTACGCTCGCTCGCTTGAACAATAAATCACTGAAGAAAAGGTGGTACAAAGCCCCCTAAGCCGCCACAGTATTATAACCCTCGGTACGTAGTCCGTTCCCTGCGGCCTTGTAACTCTATGTACCCGAAGCGCTTACAAAATAACTCGAAATAATTTTCCTTTCGTAACTATACTCGTTTCACTCTTACTTGGCCTGAGTTGTTGTTGTTGTTCTTGTTACATCTTAGGCTCCTCTGGATGTGAACCCTGTGCTATGTTGAAGGACTGTCTGTGTTGTGGTGCAGGAAGTGAGTGGGTGTGCTGTGGTGTGGGGGTGCCTCTTTGCAGTATGAGCACAGGAGATTGTATGTGTGTTATATTTTGTGTTAGTACTGTAGCAGGGAAGGTTGGTGTACTCGTGTCTCTGGGTTCGGTAGTATCTGAAGGGTGTATGCCTGATGGTGGGACATGAAGGATGCTGTTTGGCAGAAAGCTTTGGCTGGCTAGGGTGTCTGTGTGTTTCTGTATGTGTTTGGTATAGAAAGTTTTGGCTGGCTGGGGTGTCTGTGTGTTTATGTATGTGTTTGGTATAGAAAGTTTTGGCTGGCTGGGGTGTTTGTGTGTTTATGTATATGTTTGGTAAAGAAATTTTTGGCTGGCTGGGGTGTTTGTGTATTTATGTATGTGTTTGGTATAGAAAGATTTGGCTGGCTGCGGTGTCTATGTGTTTATGTATGTGTCTGGCAAGTGTAGAGTTGGGTGGAGGAGGGGATATGTTGCAAAGATATTCTGTGCAGTGTTGGGCGGTTGTTCGATTTTGTTTGTGGAGAGGATGATGCAACCTAAGGTTACATAGGTGGGACGGATCTTGAGCTGAAGTGATGAACTGTGTGCCTTTCATATTCACTTGGTCTCTGACTGAAATTAGTTATGTTTCTTGGTGTAGGTTGTCAGTACTTGTGGTCTTAGTGTCTTCTGCTATCAAGGTATTGTTTTCTGTTCTTTAAAGCTCCTTCGTGTTTGTGTTGGATAAGATAACGGCTCAGCTTGTGCGGCAGTAATTCACGGTTGTTTTAATGTATTACTTGTAAGTGGAGGATGGAGTTGGGATGTATATGAGAGAGCGTGTGTGTGAATTAGGGGGAGTGATGCAGAATGACAGGGTGGCATAGAGGCGACTTGTTTGTGGTCACCTCTTACGGGATTAAATCGTCTGGCTATAGATAGATGGATAGACAGATAGCTTATAGTTTCCATACAGTTTGCCGAGTAGTAGCGATAGTTACCACTAGAATATGATGTTAGTCACGAATGAGTGCTGTGGAAAGAATGTAGGGCTGTAGTATTGTCTATTTCTGCTACTGATCTGCCTGACATTCTGGTATGCTTTAAATAAAACTCTGTGCCAAGTTAAAGTGAAAGGCGTGTATGTTTGTGTAGGAGGAACAAGAGACAAGGAGGTTTTCTGTGGCCTGTTTTCTTTGTGCTTCCTACAAGACACAATAATAGTTATGACGGGGCATTGATGGCAAGTTTGTGAGTCAGCACACACTTACGGCCTCTCATTATACAAGGTGGTCCATATATTACGCCACCCAGTTCTTGTGTGTTGCGGACACGGCTCAGTGAACATTACCAGTATCTATCCTGCATCATTATCTACTTCCCACAACCCTCTTCAGGCTTAGCTTTATAATATAGGCTTTAATTTAGGTCCATTGATTGCATGGTGGAGAATTCCCATAACCTTTTTTATGCTTAGCTGTATATCATTGTATTGTATAATCTTTTATGTCCACTGATCACAAGGCTGAGTAGTAATTTGGTGAAGCGATCAGAATGTCTTGGCTCATCACAAAAGCCGTCCCCACAACACACAAGACTGCAGAGCGCAATATACTTACCACCTATATTAAGTCAAAGCCACAGTTAAAAAGGAATGAAACAAGACAGAAAATTTAATTTTTCATTATTAATACTTCAGTATAAAATACATTAATAGAGACAGCAATATAAAATATGCATTCAAAAGTAGCATTTGTCCACAGAACATCCTGGAGGGGAGCGACCCGACTTGCAAGGCAGATCACACCATCACCACTAGGCTTCTCTCGGCAGGTCAGGGCAGATCACCAGCAGCAGCAGCAAGTAATCTCACGGCTGGGGAAGACACGACACCCTGCCGCCGCCGCCGCCGCCGCCGCCACCAACACAGCCGCCACCACCACCACCGCCACCACCACCACCACGCATGTCAGAGTAGGGGAAGACACCACACCACCGTCAGGCTTCTCACGCCACGGCAGACCAAACTTCAGCAGTGTGGCAAGGAAGCAGCGTCAAGGCAGCACACTCCAGCACGACCTGTGGACCAGATGTGTATTAGTTCAAATCAGTGTTAGCTTTAGTTATTTAATCTTCTGTCTATCTTTATCTATTGCCAGACGCCTCAATCCCGTTTGGGGTGGCCTCCAAGTCGCCCTGTCCCCCGCCATTTCACTACCCTGCTCCCAACTTACACTCCCCTATCTCATATACCTCTCCACCCCATCCCTCCATCTCATCCTCGGCCTCCCCCTCCCTCTTCCCCCCTCCACCTCAATTACATACACTCTCTTCGTCAGTCTTTCACCCTCCATCCTCTCCACATGGCCAAACCACCTCAGTGTGTTCTCATAACGCTTCCTATCACATCCACATCCACACTACAACGCTCCTTTATATCCTCATTCGTCAGCCTGTCTTTCCCTGTGGCTCCACAGGCTCCTCTTAAATAACTCATTTCCACTGCTCTCACTCTTGACTTGTGTCCTTCCAACAACGTCCAAGCTTCACTTCCATACGTTAGAGTTGGTATCACAATACTGTCATGTAGTAACTTTTTCACTTCCATGCTCACTTCCCTGTTTCTTATCACTGCTTTCAAAGAACCAGCATCCTTTCTTCCCTGGTGTACCCTTTCAAGCACTTCACCCTCCAAACCTCCATCCTTACTCATCACACTACCCAAGTACTTAAACGTACTCACATTTTCCAATTCCTCACCATCCAACCTCACTGTCCATTCACTGACTTCACCTTTCTCAAAGACCATCACTTTACTCTTCCCTACATTCACCTTTAGATTCCGTTTCTTGCACACTCTCCCAAACTCATCCAACAAGCCTTGCAGCTCCCCTTCGTCATCACTCAACAACACAGTATCGTCTGCAAACAACAGTACAGGGAGTTTCCAAACACTATCTACTCTCACCAGGGCCACTCCAACATCCATTACCCTACCTTGTACCTCTTTTATTACCCCATCCATGTACAGATTGAACAACCATGGAGACATGACACATCCCTGTTTCAACCCAACTTTCAAAGAGAAAAATTCACTTAGTTCACCATCCACACGCACTGCAGCCTTCGCACCATCGTACATACTCTTCACAGCATTCAACAACTTCCCATCTACTCCATATATTCTTAACACTTTCCACAATCCTTGTCTATCCACCCTGTCATATGCTTTCTCCAAATCCATGAAAGCCGCATACAACTTCTTTCCCTTCTCTAGAAACTTTTCCACTAAAGTTCTAAGAATGAATATCTGATCTACACAACCTCTTCCCTTCCTAAAGCCTCCCTGTTCTTCTCCAACTAATTTCTCTGTTCTTTCTCTAATTCCGTCAATAAGTATCCTACCATACACTTTTCCTATTATACTAAGAAGACAAATCCCCCTTTGATTACCACACACTTCTTTTTCCCCTTTTCCTTTGTACAAGGGAATAATTATACCTGACTTCCAATCCTCCGGGACTCTACCTTCCTACCAGGCCAATCTGCACATCTTCCACATCCATTCTACTACTATCTCTCCCCCATGCTTCAGCATTTCACCACACTCTCCATCAATTCCTGGGGCTTTCCCCGATTTAATTTTCTTCATTGCTTCCACAACTTCTATCCGACTGATTTCTTCCTGTCTTCTCACCTCCCTCCTTCTCCCAGCCATTCCCCAGCCACTTATACTCGCATTACTTCCATCCTCTATGTTCAACAATTCCTTAAAGTGTTCTCTCCATCTGCTCACTTTTTCTCCCTTCTCCACTAGTAATCTACCATTTTTATCTTTCACTCCCCTGCTAACTTCACTTCCACCCTGTCTTACTCTTTTCACCTCTTTCCAGAACATTTTCTTACAGTCCCTCCATTTTACACTCAAATTCCTTCCCAATTCCTCATCCACTCTATTCTTACTCTCTCTTACTAATCTTTTCACCTCTCTCTTTCTTTCTACATATAACTCTCTCTTCCGCCTCTCAACTTCTTCCATGCCCCTATTTCTCATCCATTCATTGTATGCTTTCTTCTTTTGTGCCACAGCCTGTCTCACCTCTTCAGTCCACCACGCTGTTCCTTGCACCCCTCTCCGTCTTCTCTTCCTTCCACACACCACATCACATGCTGCACATATTTCTTCTGTAAATATCCTACACACACCTTCCACGTCTCCCATCTGCTCCAATTCATATTTGCCCAATCGTTCCTCCACTTCTCTCTTATACTCTGCCTTTTTCTCATCCTCTTGTAACCTTTCCACTCTTCTTGCAACTACTCCTTCCTCTCGTCTTTCCCTTTTCTATTCCTCCATCTTACTTGAATCTTAATTCTGGCCACCACCAAGTAGTGGTCAGAAAGTCCACTCCCCCAACCTCTATAAGCTCTTGCATCCATTACACATCTTCGCATCCTTTCATCCACACACACATAATCAATCATTGCCTTCCTTTCATTAAGTTCACCACCCACCCTTCTCATCACTCGCCATGTATACCTGTGGATCATTTTATGCCTGAAGAGGATATTGGCTATCACCATCTTGGCACTATTCCTTGTAGCACCTTTTTCTTAAGATTATTTCTACGTATGTTATTAGTGTATCTTAATGTGTAATATGCAAAACAGGCAAGAAAGAGGTGCTAGGGAGTCTCAGACAACGGGAATATGTACCTTATATCCTCACTAAACCAAGTGAATAAGTCTAACATTTAGGGACCTAAGGCTAGAAGAGCTTAGTTATAGTGATGTATTTTATATCAGGAAAGAGGGAAATTATGCTAGTCTTCACCCAGTTCAAGTCTCTGAAGCCTATGTGAGCCTCAGTTGTTAGGTACAGATCTGAGTCTATTAATTACTTAGTGAAAACGTGAGCCATAAATCAACATGTAATTATTAAGTCATTACATTCAGATGTACGAGTAATTGTAACCAATAAAATTTATGTTACGAGTTCTGAGTATGTTACTGACCCCCATGTACGACAAAATGTCTTTGAATACCTGACTTTCTGGATGTATCGAAAAAAGGTCAGATTGGCTAGATTTTACGAAAACACGAAAAGTTATAGATTTATCAAAAATAATCAAAAGGACTAACTGTACTAAAGTCGAGACAAAGTTGGATTGATAGAATATACGGGGCACAACTGATGGGTCTCGGAAAAATAAAACACCCCAAAATAAATCCTGGGACACTGTAATACCATAAGAACACTACCTGCCTCGATAGAGAGGAGCCAGACCAGAGTGACAGGCCAAGTAATCTGGTCTACGTCTGTCAAAGAACTAAGCTGCCAGGCCAGCTGTTTCACTGTCATAGCCTCTGACCAAACATGTCATCGCCACACACACACACACACACACACACACGCCTGCATCGTTAGCTATGGTCGACACTGCTTCGGATATCATGTGTCGTATGATGATGGTGATGAGGGAAGACCCAAATATCTTTTTTTTACCCCTAAAATTTCCGATCCAACCGTTTTCTATGATTAATAAAGGGGTAACTAGGGTAAATTTATTGTTTTTAAACGCCTCTCCTCGGGTTCCTACGCTACTGAGGGTGCAATGAATGTTACTCTGTGGTGTATTCCCTTTATTAGATTGCAATAAAATCAATTACACACTCATAGACTTCGTTTTAATCACCCCTTGTTGCATTTGCTCCGGCTGTTCTTGTGGTCGTAGGTTGGTCTGTACGTGATCCCAGTGGACTGCAGGCTGAATTTTCCCTTTCCTGAAGTCCACCGTCCTCCTGCAGGGAGATAGGGGACGTTTAGGGGTGGTTATATGACCTGGCAGCTGCACAGCCTGTTGTGGTGTGCTGGGGTGTGTTGTGATGCATGTATTGTGTGTGTGGTGATATGGTGTGCTGTGCTGGGACAAAAACTACCCATTAAATAAATATAAACAGTAAAAAATACGTCAATTATTGATCCAACCTTCCGTTTTACGTCTGGCAAACCAATCTTTCAGGCACTCGACCGTACAGCACACATAACGCAATAACTTTACCAGATCATCAAAATCCCTCTAAATACATTAATTTATCGCTAGTGTATTACCTTATAGTGGAAAATCAGGTGGAATTACAAGCAAATTAGGGAGAATAGACTGGAAAATCCTTCGAGTTGGGGTCAGAGTGGAGTCGGGGCGAGTGTGGCAGCGAGAAAGACATCAGTTGCAGCCAGACCTCTGTGGTGTGAGGTTTGGCGTGCAGCTCTACTCTGCCAAATTCACTGGCTCTATTTCGCTGTCTCTGTCTCTATCTCTATCGCTGTCTATCTCCATTTCTATCTCTGTCTGTCTCATACACGCACACAAACACAGTTTTACACCATACTATCGTCATTTACACCATTGACAATTATATACTGTATCATTCTTTAACATATGCACCTCCCAACCTCTCTCTGTCCCACACACACACACACACACAAACACACACACACACACATGCACAAAAACAACATACACTATACCCCCATCCGTTGAGTGAGATGGTATGCGTGACGAGAACAAGGCCCTCCAAACAGGCTACTTCTTCCCCACTGGTTGTGTTCGTGGAGCGCATACCTCCCTGGGTGATGAGAGTGGTGGTGTTGCTGGTTGTGTGGTTCAGCCCCTGGTGCTGTTGGGGATAAAGATCATGTTGGGAAATTCCATCGACACAGTATAAACATAACATCTATACCATGACTTAACACACACACACACACACACACACACACACACACACACACACACACACAAACCCAACCCCCACACACTCACCAAGCACCCACACACACCCTCACTGTTAGACCACTTTCACTCACTCTACTTAATAAAATACCCTGATGTCGACTAGAATAGGAGCTGTCCCGACCATGACAGGGTTAATGGTACCATTATTAACACTATCTGGCTCCTAGGACTCTATCTAAGCTCTAGAAATAGTCTGAGTTAGCTAAAATAAAGGAAAGAAGGCCCAGCACAGTAGGAATGCTTGTATGAAATATCTAAGACAGTACTATCTCCCTAAAAATGTTTCAAAATAATCTATATATCAAAATCACACCTTATGACTACCGGAAGATATATGCTCTAGAAGAATGCTCTAGAAATATGCTCTTATGGCCTAGTTTTATACAGAGTTAGGAATGGAGATCAAGAGAGTAAAACAGTACCAAGATAACGATCCAAATATGAGGCTTCGAAGAATAAGGTGAAACGAAGCTTATTAACTTTATCTATTTAATTTAGTATCAGTAATTTGGTAGGGCATAATCAACAGCAAATAATATAGAAAGAAGAAACATGGGCTTGGGAATTAACATACGTATGGAAAAGTGTACAGGATGGAGTTCGACTCGTAACACTGGTTTCAAGCAAATATATGATCCCATTATTTAACCTAGGATATGATTTGCACGAGATCTAAGTCAGCTGTATTAATTCTACGAAAAAATATAGGAATATAGCACTAGAAGTAGTAATAATAGCATAAACTGACCTTAAAATGGCGGAAAACAAGCGCAGGTGGGGGTGGGTAGGTGGGTGTGGTTCTGGTGGCGGTGCGGTGAACTAACCAAACTGATGACGTTATGGCGGCAACCACTGCCTCTCATTTGAACCCCAGACGCCCTACAAGACGGACCTCCTGGCTCCACCTGCCCAGCTGATGACTTTGGCGATATTTCCTCTCCATTTCAGGTCTGTTAAGGGAATTTAAAAGTGTATCATTTCAAGCGTGACTTATTTTCCAAGTTTTTGGTGGCTTTCGGGGGGAAAAGAAGCTCGAATTTAATTTATATTATTTTTTTTTTAAGAAATAGCCAGATATTCTTAGGAAATTTACCGGTCTTTGTAATATGTCTGCCAGTGAGGTGAAGGAAGCCGGCAGACTGTATTTTCAACTTGGTGAAATATCAATGCTGCCAACACCAAGACTCTTGTCCTCATTACTGCCTGCTGTCTGCCTAATTCATTTTTAGTATATATAGTTTTACAATAAGAATTTTTCCTACTCTACCACAAACAGCAAGACTGGCAATAGGCCACGTATGTTGGTGCCTGATCGTGACTAAATCCTCCCGTTAACTCCAGTGAACCGATGACTAATTATCCGATTTTATTCCTCGCATCTGAAGACAACCGCATTTACCTTATTTTTACGAATTAAAAGAATTATGGGTATTTTTCTGAAACTAGGGATAGGTTTTCAAAATATGGGGATTATTTTTTCGAACTGGAGAGGTTAGACACAGCCTTCATTAATCCTTTAACTACGAGAGATCCCTTAAGCTGAATAAAATCGTCTGGTGGTTGCCTGATAGCAGACTGGAAGGGTTTATTACAGGATCAATTTCTGCCACTGATGTGCCTTCAACAATGTAATCATCTCCTTCAATATAGCGTATTTTGCCTATTATTCTCGCTATTTAAATCCGCTTAAGAGAATTTTTTGTCTAGTGGGGTCTGGTATAGCCTTAACCCCTTCACTATTACAAGTCCTATGTTCAATAAATCATCTGAAGCCAGCATGCTCCAAACAAAAAAGATTGTCATAGAACTGAAGAGGTTAAAACTGATTTCGGTTTTTTTATCGTTTACTACAGTCGGGGTATTTTCATTTTTTTTTCTTTCACTAGGGGTAGGACTTACCCCTGTTTCGAATGATTTAGATTAATTTCCACCACAAGTGATGCCTAACCCCTATTTGGGGTTGAAGTCAAATACGAAATAAAATTATTGAAATCGACCGAGATAAGTTTTTCTTTTCATTTTTTTTCACTAGGGGCAGAAGTTACCCATATTTCGAATGTTTCTGAGGCTAATTCTCGCCTATTTCTTTCTTTATTAAATTAACCTAACGTAACCTAACCTGACCTAACGTAATCAAACTTAACCCCTAACCTAAGACACATTTGCGAAGGATATGTCATAGAGAAGACCCCCTCCCTCTTCTAATTTGAGGAATTTGTCATAGGAAAGGCTGGAATACCCGACGGGCTTGACTGTAATAATTGGCAATAATACCCTGATTTCTGGGTCGTTTTTATATCAGTTCTCTCATTAATCTGGTCCACAATATCGTTGTTTTACTTCCTCTGTCACCAAGCTCAGTGGCAGAAATAGAAAATGTTATGGCTAAATAAGTCTCAGTAATATAAATGACATATTCGTATTTCGCCTCAATCTTCGTCTCCACAAATTAGCTAAACTCTGCATTTTTTTTCCAGGCTCTACTTCGGTCGCTGGCACAATGTTCAGCAGCAGTGATGAGTGAATGTCAAGCAAGAATTAACACCTTCACTACAAGAGATGCATGTATGAACCATGAAGTTACCCGTCCTGCAGCCCACCATCCTTTTGGTACCGTCAGTGCCACCACATGGTGTCCCTCTCCAGCACCAAAATGGATGGATGGAGGCTGCTTTTAATCCCTTCTGTTGGACACCCTTCTTGATCTGAATAAATCCGTCAGAGGCAGCCAGAATACAATTATACAGGCGTCATCGTACTGAAGGATCAACACAGCAGCTTCAGCAACAGGTATATGCAATAATTTTGTAAATTGCTATTATATTTGCTTATAATTTTGCGATAATCGTTGTTGCAAGTAAGCATCTATAATTATATGAACAAACGAGTAAACTCTTGAATGCACTACTTAATCCTTTACATGCACTTATTAATCTCTTGTAATAATATGCCCTAACCTTTTATACTTATATGGTTTAATCTTTTTCCCCACAGGTTGCCTCGCTGGTGTGTAGTGATGGTAGGGTGGAGGGCAGGCTGGGGTGGGGGTGGGGGATAGCCAGGAGCAGGGAGGGTCATGGGGCAAGCTTAGGTGGGTTAGGCAGCAGAGTTATTGGCAACTAGGTTGGCTTTCTAGGCCGGGTAAAGTTAGGCGTGGTAGTCTTAGGTCATCTATTAGCTTACTTCGTTGATGATGGTTGTATGGTTGTCCGGCCGGACATGTCTGTGGTTGTCGTTGTTGGCTGCTGGACACGAGTTTTTGTCTGAGCGGCGATACACCACCAACGAAGGAGCGACAGCATCAGCAGCAGCAGCATCGTCGCCGTCCCCGTCGTCATCAGTAGCAGCAGCAGCAGTAACTTCAGCGATGAGACAGGTAACTGGATGATCCTGAAATGGAATTGAAATTAGCCAAATGTAACACATGACAAAATTCAATTTTGAATAATGGTTGAATATTAATCTTGAAGAGTAAAGACCTAAACACCTAATGTACATATGTTTTTTCCTAAACCTGTATGTGGCCTTATTTTGATATAAGACAGCACTAAAAGCAGATTAGGTTTTGATAATTGTTTTTTTCACAGGCGAGCACAGAAGAGCGGAGATGCATCATCGACCACGCAGCTTCCCTGAACTCGATGTGCTGAGAGGGAGCGAGGACGGGAGAAGGGGTGATGGAGCAGGACGGACGAGCGAGGAAGGATGGAGAAGAGAGGACGGGCGAGGGGGCGAGGACGGATGGGCAGAGGAGCGAGGAGATAAGACCCACGAGGGAGCGAGCTACTACATCAACGGGATGCTGGTGTGTAAGCTGTTAGCAACCTTTCCCTTGTGACCGTATTCTCGTTAGCTCAGTAGGATATCTCTAGTCCGTGTACCCTAACCTGACAGATATCCATAATCTCTCCATGCTCAGTGGATAGCAAAGTGTAATCAGACTGGAGACTTTGACTAATAATCAAGGGGAGGCGGTGGCTCAATCGGTAGAGAGGTGGCCTGCAGTCCTACCGGACCCAGGTTCAAATCCCTGCTGGGACAGGGAACAGGTTAAGGATCTGAATTTCATAAAATCAGACTTTACAGATCTACCAGAATACCCGCCGACATGTCGAAAAAATATCCCCGCTAATACCAATATGAGACAGCCCAGCTATGTATTCAATATGAACGATGGGTGTTAGCGTCGAAGTGGTGACATGTAGAGGTGTATGGCATGTAGGAGGACTACTGGGCCTTGAGAGCAGGCTGTGAAGCCTATGCCCAGAATCGGACATATAAAAAAAAAAAAAAAATCCTATCTTTTAGCGTAAGTCCATCGAATTTCATGTAGCCACGACATACGTAATGAAATAGTTAATATATTACACATACCAGTAAAGGTGTGAGTGATAAAGGCAGGTGAAAACAGGCTATAGCATCACGTTACTTGTAGGTGCTAAATGTTACTCTGTTACTTAACTTAGGCACTGTGTAGATACTGGACAAAATGTATAGGAAGATGGCACAATTATGCAAAACAAATCGTGAAGGAAGAGGTATTAAAGAAATCTAATCTCATGGGAACGTCACTATGCTATCACTAACATATACTGAATTAAGACAACTGATGGAGAATTATAACTGAGAACTGTTGCTGTGACTATGTTAATCTTACAGACTGATGCAGACGAGAGCCTACGACGAGGGGCGCAACCTGTGGCGTCGACGTGGGGGTGTTGTGTCGGCGTGAAGGTCGTTGGGTCGGCGTGGACGTCGTTGTGTCGGCGTGGACGTCGTTGTGTCGGCGTGAAGGTCGTTGGGTCGGCGTTAGAGCTGGGTCGTCGTTGGGGCCTACTGTGTCGGCGTTGTGTGCGGCGTCAGCGTGGGACTGCAGCGTCGAAGTGGAGCTTCAGTGCTGGTGTGCAAGTGCAACAAATACGTCAACAGCAGCTGCAATGGTAAGAAATCATTTAAGTTTTCAGTCTTGTGCTAAAGTTTGTTCATAAGATTGCTAGCTTGTACTTTCAACTTGACACAGCTACCAAACACTAAGCAAACCAGAGAGAATAATTGTGAAAATACTACTAAACAAATAAACAATTCACGTCTTTGGGGATGTAACATGCTATCAAAAGTTCTATCTGTCTGCACATGCGTAAGTTCAAGACCACATATCTTTTTCCAGCATTTAACCTTTAAAAGTGCATTGCGTAATACTGTAAAGAACATTCCCATAAAATAACTGATCATAAAACTTAGAAGAAATGATGCAGCAGTGTTCATGTTCCACAGGGATGCAGACGGCATACCCACCACGTTGGGGAAGAGGCGGAAGCTGTGATGTGGGCAGAAGCTGCGGCGTGGGCAGATGTCGTCGTCATGGGCGGAAGCTGTGTGGCCGGCGGAAGGTTCGGATGCTGCAGTGGTAAGATAAATTTGCTGTATGATAAATCTGCTTATACTTGCTGACCTTAAACTTTTAAAATATCTGCATGTGTAACTAAAACATCCTTGTGCATACAAACACCTCAAGAGAACTGCTGCTGAGAGTACGTTCATCTTGCAGGGGGTGAGGAGCTGCCGAGACAGCTGTGATGTCGCCAGGATTAGATGAGGGCGGGAGATGAAGCGTCAGCGTGGGGAACTGTGGAAGCTGTAAATGGTAAGATGTGTTTTAGTGTTATCTGACTCTAATTACATGTCTTGGTCAGTTAAATATCTGCACGACAGTGAAAATAAACAGCCATGTAGAAAAATAATTTGGATGTCTGTTACAAATACGATCATCTTTCAGGCGGATGCTGAGGATCGGTGCCGGAGTACAGACCTGAGACGCCGAGGCCTGTGTGGGCGTCGTCTGTGCCCGTGGGAGCGTCGTCGGGGCCTGTCGGGGTCTTCGTCGGGCCTGTGTGGGCATCGTCTGGCCTGTGGGGGAGTCGTCGGAGCCTTTGGAAGCTGTGGTATTGCTGGCAGCTGCAATGATGAACAGTTTTGTTGACAGAGGTAATCTTGTTGGCATAATGGACTTGGTGCCTCTTCCTAAGTGATTTACTTGTCACTTCAATACTTTTATGTGAAAAATAGATATACTTCCGGCATAACTGAAATTGTTAGTGTCATTAAGTATTTTGCAACAATTTCCTTAAGATATCATTGTCATAAGAGGCGTTAATGAAATAGACCAACAAGATTACCGCTCAGATTCCGTGTCCTGTTATAGATGGCGAATAATTATGGACACAAATAGTTTATGTAGCAGATGAAATAACTCTGAAATAGCTTATCGGACTAGAGATCTGTCTCTTCACAGACACTTATTACAGGGAGGGACGTGTGAGCAGAAGTGCACTTACCGAGGTGGCTAGAACAGCAAAGAAGGTACTACGAGAGGAAACCAGAGGACGAGATGAGCAAAGAATACAAGAAATCATGCCTATGACACAAGAGGTCGGAGATAAAATGAGAGGATAACTGAACTGGGATGCCAGAGCAGTGTTGGCATTTCATCACGCCAGGTACAGTTTAGTTATGGCTTTTGATACAGGTATGGCATATGATTGATTATACTGTTTAATATAACGATTATACCGTTGCATACGTTGATCAGCAATTTAGTTTCGTCTCCAAAATGCTTACACGTCTCGGCCTTGAAATCAGTCTATCTATCTATTGCCAGACGCTATAATCCCGTAAGGGGTGGCCATTTTACTGAGTTATTTGTTTTACGGGGAGGGGCACTAACCCTCCACCCACCCACTTGACACGTAGGCAGCATGTATGGTTTGGTTATATGGTTAACACCCAGCGTTGTAAATGGTTTCTTGGCTTACAGGAAACCATTTGGCTTGTCACTCAGTATAAAGCACATGTAAAGGAAAGAAAAGCAATAAGAAGTGACAGGAAAGATGGGAGAAATAGTATGAGAGGAGGGCAGGCACAGAAAAAGAATGATAAAGGCTAAGGAAGAAGTAGGCACCACTACATCAAGTGAATGGATGATGGTCGCCACCACCTACCACAGTCCTTGAAATTATTGAGTTAAATAAGATTGTTTCAGTACAGTTATTAAAGAACTGGAAGTCCTCGCCATAAAGAGCATTTTCAACGTTCTTGGTCGTTACATTGCAATTATTTAGGAAGACTTTGCTTGTCAAATTTCTACTGCTACCTTTAAACTAAATTGCTAGTTTCTTGAATTTGTAGTTTTAATATATTAGAAAAATGTTGGAATCCAGCTGACATAATGAATGGCTGCATCTGACATGCTTATTTTATGGAGACGATACTTTAATTTTAGTTTGGCTCAAAATTGAATCCCCGTCTTGATTGATAAGTTGTAGCATAATTAACACAGAACTTTGTGCCAGTTACGAAAAAGTGCTATGGATGGGCAACACCGTAGGTCTTTCGTAGTCTGTCTGAGCTACGTAATATTACCGCAAAAAAAAAAAAAAAAAATCCTAAATTGACGAATGAACTGTAAAAATAAATAAGATACCTACTTGGCAGGTGGAGTGAAGGCTGGGATGCTGAAGAGAAGCCGATGGTGGAGGGACACTGGTGATGCTGACCGTGACCGTGGGAGATGATGCTGACAGCGACCGTGGGAGGGACCTCAACAAAACGTCATCTGAAGGGAAGATTAGGTAAGTACTTCGCAAAACACTACGTACAATGAGACAGTATAACAAGGGCAAAATATCTAGTACAGTAAGTGACAAAGCCAAAATAATGTGAACATATTTGACGATAAAATAAGTGTGGATATTTTCAACAAAGAGACAGTCAGAAATAACGAATACACTGATGTAAGTCCTGCTAATTTTATATGGCATTTACAGGAGGGAAATCATCCAGCTTGTACCACCTCAACATACTGCTCGGTGCCATTGATACCTCGTCTTGAATTTACCCCTCCGAGGATGCGCTGCCTACCCAGAAGTATCCTCATCTTTCTTATCCGGTAATGTACGAGGACTTTGAACCTCACAATATTTTAGTTGACTTAACACCAATCAGTCGTTAGTCAGGATATAGTAAATTTAGTTCACGACTCGGCTTAGCTCCAAACACTCGGCCTTCAGTTAATCATTTCTAGGCTTTGGTCACCCCTTAGTCGTCGTCAGTTCTGTCATAGGGTCGTATCATTTTAAAAGAGCACCAAGGTGTAGACATGACCCATATTATTACTTCTTGAAACGTAATGAATGCCTGGCTTTTCTGTGTCGTTGCTAACTACACTATATTGTGGAATGCAGGCTGATCACATGAATTAAAGGTGTTTCATAAATAACTCTATAACCTTATGGACTTGCTTTCACCTTTCTGCTTTTTTTTAATAACTCAAGTCGTTTGCCTCTTTTGTCAGTTGGTTAGCTAAGTCCTGCCTCATCACTGGCCCTTTATAAATTTATATCACGCCCCGTCCTGATTACTTAACCATCTTCCCTCTTTGTTTGACCCCCAGTCAGTCAGGCAGTCACAGGCCCAGTCACTCCACGGTCACTGATTCCGCCTCTCAGTACCTTTAACCAATTGACTCACTGATCAGCAGTCGGCACATCTAGTCAGTCTACATTCTAGTCGATCACATTCACTCTAGTCAGTCCACACACTTTATCACTTCAAACCTTTATTGATTCAGTGCACATCCATCACTCCAAGCCCTTCATGATTCACCCCACATTCTCCAGTACTCCAAACCCTTACTGTCTGTCAGTCGACAGCTTTAATCAGTCCACAGCCCCACTGATCCAGTCAGTCCACAGCCCTACTGACCCAGTCAGTCCACAGCCCTACTGACCCAGTCAGTCCACAGCCCTACTGACCCAGTCAGTCCACAGCCCTACTGACCCAGTCAGTCCACAGCCCTACTGACCCAGTCAGTCCACAGCCCTACTGACCCAGTCAGTCCACAGCCCTACTGACCCAGTCAGTCCACAGCCCTACTGACCCAGTCAGTCCACAGCCCTACTGACCCAGTCAGTCCACAGCCCTACTGACCCAGTCAGTCCACAGCCCTACTGACCCAGTCAGTCCACAGCCCTACTGACCCAGTCAGTCCACAGCCCTACTGACCCAGTCAGTCCACAGCCCTACTGACCCAGTCAGTCCACAGCCCTACTGACCCAGTCAGTCCGCAGCCCTACTGACCCAGTCAGTCCGCAGCCCTACTGACCCAGTCAGTCCGCAGCCCTAGTGACCCAGTCAGTCCGCAGCCCTAGTGACCCAGTCAGTCCGCAGCCCTAGTGACCCAGTCAGTCCGCAGCCCTAGTGACCCAGTCAGTCCGCAGCCCTAGTGACCCAGTCAGTCCGCAGCCCTAGTGACCCAGTCAGTCCGCAGCCCTAGTGACCCAGTCAGTCCGCAGCCCTAGTGACCCAGTCAGTCCGCAGCCCTAGTGACCCAGTCAGTCCGCAGCCCTAGTGACCCAGTCAGTCCGCAGCCCTAGTGACCCAGTCAGTCCGCAGCCCTAGTGACCCAGTCAGTCCGCAGCCCTAGTGACCCAGTCAGTCCGCAGCCCTAGTGACCCAGTCAGTCCGCAGCCCTAGTGACCCAGTCAGTCCGCAGCCCTAGTGACTCAGTCAGTCCACAGCCCTAGTGACCCAGTCAGTCCACAGCCTCACTGACCCGTGTGTCCACACCCTATGTTAGTCCTCATCATGTCAGTCAGTCATTGGTAGTAGGTCAGTTCAATCAAAATACACGTCAGTGACTCACCCACAACCAGTCAGTCGTCCTACACCCATGGACAGTCCCCACCTTCAAAAACTCAGGTAGTCCACACCCACTATCACCACAAACCCTTACTGATTGACTCCACAGCCTGCATTACTACATACCTTTACTGATTCACTCCAAAGCCTTGTAAACCCCTGTCAGTCCACAGCCTTGTAAACCCGTCAGCCCAGTCTTATGATCTATCAGTCCAGCCCCTTAGCCAATCAGACTCCCCAATTATATTTCACTGTCAGATCGTCAGTCTATGCCCAGTGTCATTCAGTCCACACCCTGTTGCAGTCCACACCCTGTTGCAGTCCACACCCTGTCGCAGTCCACACCCTGTCGCAGTCACACCCTGTCACTCATTTCACACCGTCACTCAGTCCACACCCTGTCACTCAGTCCACACCCTGTCACTCAGTTCACACCCTGTCACTCAGTTCACACCCTGTCACTCAGTCCACACCCTATCACAGTCCACACCCTGTCACAATCCACACCACATCACTCAGTCCATACTGTCACAGTCCACATCCTAGCAGCATCAGTCAGCATCAGTCATTTTAATCCTTCAGTCAGCCAATCCAGTCAGTCCACAGTCCAATCCAGTCAGTCCACAGTCTGGTCTACTCAGTCCACAGTCCAATCCAGTTAGTCCATAGTCCAGTCTACTTAGTGCACAGTCCAGTCTACTTAGTGCACAGTCCAGTCTACTTAGTGCACAGTCCAGTCTACTTAGTGCACAGTCCAGTCGACTTAGTGCACAGTCCAGTCGACTTAGTGCACAGTCCAGTCGACTTAGTCCACAGTCCAGTCGACTTAGTGCACAGTCCAGTCGACTTAGTGCACAGCCACAGTCTAGTCCAGTCCACATTCACAGTCCAGCTAGCCAGTCAGTTCACAGTTCAGTCCAGTCAGTCCACATCCACAGTCCACACCCTCAGTCCACACCCTCAGTCCACACCCTCAGTCCAGTCCAGCCACAGTCCACACCCCTAGTCTAGTTCAGCCAGTCAGTCCACACCCACAGTCCAGTCCAGTCAGTCAGTCCACACCCCTAGTCTAGTCCAGTCAGTCCACACCCAGTCCAGTCCACTCAGTCAGTCCAGACCCCCAGTCCAGTCCACTCAGTCAGTCCAGACCCCCCAGTCCAATCCAGTCAGTCAGTCCACACCCCCAATTCCAGTCCACACCCACAGTCCGCACCCCCCCACACACAATCCAGTCCAGCCCAGTCAGTCCACATCCCAGTCTAGCCAGTCAGTCAGTCCACACCCCCAGTCCAGTCCAGTCAGTCAGTCCACACCCCTAATTCAGTCCAGTCCACACCCACAGTCCAGTCCAGTCCAGTCTAGTCCACACCCACAGTCCAGTCCAGTCCAGTCTAGTCCACACCCACAGTCCAGTCCAGTCCAGTCCACACCCAAAGTCCACTCCAGTCCACACTCACACACACAATCCAGTCCAGCCAAGTCAGTCCACACCCTAGTCCAGTCCAGTCAGTCAGTTCACACCCCCAGTCCAGTCCAGTCATTCCACACCCCTAGTCCAGTCTAGTCCAGTCCAGTTCAGTCAGTCCACACCCCTAGTCCAGTCCAGTCAGTCCACACCCCCAGTCCAGTCCAACCAGTCAGTCCACATCCACAGTCCACTCCAGTTCAATCTGCGTAATCCACACCCACAATTCAGTCCAGTTCAGTCCACATTTTCAGTCCACTCCCGTCCAGTTCAGTTAATCCAGACCCACCGTCCAGATGTTGAGTTAATCGGTTAATCCACACCCTCATTCCACACCCTCAGTCCACACCCTCAGTCCACACCCACAGTCCACACCCACAGTCCACACCCACAGTCCACACCCACAGTCAGGCAGTCCACATATTTAGCTGATTCAGGTAGACTACATCCTCAGACTTCTCTTCCTGTCAGTATTCGTTTTACCAGTTAGTCAGTCAGTACCTTTGTCAGTACAGGCCTAGTACTTGTATACGTTAACTGACTGTCATTATATTTACTGATTCAGTTGGTCCAGTTAAGCTTTACGCTCACGGAGAGACAACTCTGTGAAATGTTTGATTATTTAAACCATGTATTGATTTGTTATTTTCAGTTTCCTACCCTCCACCTGCCACTTACCACCTGCCACTTACCACCTGCCACTTACCACCTGCCACCTGCAACCTCCCACCTAAATGCAACCTCCCATCTACCTGCAACCTCCCACCTACCTGCAACCTCCCACCTACCTGCAACCTCCCACCACCCACCAGCCAACCTACCAGCCACCCACCAGCCACCCACCAGCCACCCACCAGCCACCCACTTGCAACCCATTTGCCACCCACTTGCAACGCATTTGCCACCCACCTGCCAACCATTACCCACCTCCCAACCATTACCCACCTCCCACCTACCACCAGTCTGACTACCACCTACTCTTCCACCATCCACCTACCACGCACCTGCCACATGCCACCTGCCACCCACCACCTGCTACCTGCCACTCACCACCACCTGCAACCTGCCACTCACCACCACCTGCAACCTGCCACTCACCACCACCTGCAACCTGCCACTCACCACCACCTGCAACCTGCCACTCACCACCACCTGCAACCTGTCACTCACCACCACCTGCAACCTGTCACTCACCACCACCTGCAACCTGTCACTCACCACCACCTGCAACCTGTCACTCACCACCACCTGCAACCTGTCACTCACCACCACATGCAACCTGTCACTCACCACCACCTGCAACCTGTCACTCACCATTACCCACCTCCCACCTACCACCAGTCTGACTACCACCTACTCTTCCACCATCCACCTACCACGCACCTGCCACATGCCACCTGCCACCCACCACCTGCAACCTGCCACTCACCACCACCACCTGCAACCTGTCACTCACCACCACCACCTGCAACCTGTCACTCACCACCACCTGCAACCTGCCACTCACCACCACCTGCAACCTGCCACTCACCACCACCTGCAACCTGCCACTCACCACCACCTGCAACCTGCCACTCACCACCACCTGCAACCTGCCACTCACCACCACCTGCAACCTGTCACTCACCACCACCTGCAACCTGTCACTCACCACCACCTGCAACCTGTCACTCACCACCACCTGCAACCTGTCACTCACCACCACCTGCAACCTGTCACTCACCACCACCTGCAACCTGTCACTCACCACCACCTGCAACCTGTCACTCACCACCACATGCAACCTGTCACTCACCACCACATGCAACCTGTCACTCACCACCACATGCAACCTGTCACTCACCACCACATGCAACCTGTCACTCACCACCACATGCAACCTGTCACTCACCACCACCTGCAACCTGTCACTCACCACCACCTGCAACCTGTCACTCACCACCACATGCAACCTGTCACTCACCACCACATGCAACCTGTCACTCACCACCACCTGCAACCTGTCACTCACCACCACCTGCAACCTGTCACTCACCACCACCTGCAACCTGTCACTCACCACCACCTGCAACCTGTCACTCACCACCACCCACCTGCCACTACCCACCACCTACCACCCACCACCCACCACCCACCACCTACCACCCACCTGCCACTACCCACCACCTACCAGCCACCTGCCACTACCCACCACCTACCACCCACCTGCCACTACCCACCACCTGCCACTACCCACCACCTGCCACTACCCACCACCTACCACCCACCTGCCACTACCCACCACCCACCAGCCACCCACCTGCCACTACCCACCACCTACCACCCACCTGCCACCCACCTGCCACTACCCACCACCTACCACCCACCTGCCACTACCCACCACCTACCACCCACCTGCCACTACCCACCACCTACCACCCACCTGCCACTACCCACCTGCCACTACCCACCTGCCACTACCCACCACCTACCACCCACCTGCCACTACCCACCACCTACCACCCACCTGCCACTACCCACCACCTACCACCCACCTGCCACTACCCACCACCTACCACCCACCTGCCACTACCCACCACCTACCACCCACCTGCCACTACCCACCACCTACCACCCACCTGCCACTACCCACCACCTACCACCCACCTGCCACTACCCACCACCTACCACCCACCTGCCACTACCCACCACCTACCACCCACCTGCCACTACCCACCACCTACCACCCACCTGCCACTACCCACCACCTACCACCCACCTGCCACTACCCACCACCTGCCACTACCCACCACCTGCCACTACCCACCACCTACCACCCACCTGCCACTACCCACCACCTACCACCCACCTGCCACTACCCACCACCTACCACCCACCTGCCACTACCCACCACCTACCACCCACCTGCCACTACCCACCACCTACCACCCACCTGCCACTACCCACCACCTACCACCCACCTGCCACTACCCACCACCTACCACCCACCTGCCACTACCCACCACCTACCACCCACCTGCCACTACCCACCACCTACCACCCACCTGCCACTACCCACCACCTACCACCCACCTGCCACTACCCACCACCTACCACCCACCTGCCACCCACCTGCCACTACCCACCACCTGCCACCCACCTGCCACTACCCACCACCTGCCACCCACCTGCCACTACCCACCACCTACCATCCACCTGCCACTACCCACCACCTACCACCCACCTGCCACTACCCACCACCTACCACCCACCTGCCACAACCCACCACCAACCACCCACCTGCCACTACCCACCACCTACCACCCACCTGCCACCACCCACCACCTACCACCCACCTGCCACTACCCACCACCTACCACCCACCTGCCACTACCCACCACCTACCACCCACCTGCCACTACCCACCACCTACCACCCACCTGCCATTACCCACCTGCCACTACCCACCACCCACCTGCCACTACCCACCACCCACCTGCCACTACCCACCACCCACCTGCCACTACCTACCACCCACCTGCCACTACCCACCACCCACCTGCCACTACCTACCACCCACCTGCCACTACCCACTACCCACCTGCCACTACCCACTACCCACCTGCCACTACCCACCTGCCACTACCCACCTGCCACTACCCACTACCCACCTGCCACTACCCACTACCCACCTGCCACTACCCACTACCCACCTGCCACTACCCACTACCCACCTGCCACTACCCACTACCCACCTGCCACCCACCTGCCACCCACCTGCCACCCACCTGCCACCCACCTGCCACCCACCTGCCACCCACCTGCCACCCACCTACCACCCACCTGCCACCCACCTGCCACCCACCTGCCACCCACCTGCCACCTGCCACCCACCTGCCACCCACCTGGCACCCACCTGCCACCCACCACCCACCTGCCACCCACTACCTACCCCCCACCCCCCACCCACTACCTACCACCCACCTGCCACCCACTACCCCCACCCCACCACCCACCACCCCCACCCACCCACCACCCACCCACCACCCACACCCACTACCTACCACCCCCCACCCCCCACCCACTACCTACCACCCCCACCCACCACCTGCCACCCACTACCTGCCACCAACTACCTACCACCCACCACCCACTCCCCAACCACTACCTACCACCCCCCACCCACCACCTACCACCCCCCACCCACCACCTACCACCCCCCACCCACCACCAACCACCACCACCCACCCCCCACCACCCCCCACCCCCCACCCCCCACCCACTACATACCACCTCCCACCCCCCACCCCCACCCACTACCTACCACCCCCCACCCACTACCTACCACCCCCCACCCACCACCCACCACCCACTACCTTCCACCCCTCACCCACTACCTACCACCCCCACCCACTACCTACCACCCATCACCCACCTGCCACCACCCACCCACCTACCACCCACCTACCACCCACCACCCACCTACCACCCACCCACCTACCACCCACCTACCACCCACCTACCACCCACCACCCACCTACCACCCACCACCCACCTACCACCCACCACCCACCTACCACCCACCCACCTACCACCCACCACCCACCTACCACCCACCACCCACCTACCACCCACCAACCCACCCCCCACCCCCACCTACCACCACCCACCTACCACCCACCTGCAACCTAACACCCACCTACCACCCACCACCCACCCCCCACCCACCTACCACCCACCTACCACCCACCCACCTACCACCCACCCACCACCCACCCACCACCCACCCACCACCCACCCACCACCCACCACCCACCCACCCACCACCCACCCACCCACCTCCCTCCCACCTCCATAAGAACGCACCCCCCACCCTCCCACCACCCACCACCCACCACCCACCACCCACCCACCTACCCCCCCCCACCCACCCAGCACCCACCCACCTCCCACCCAGCACCCACCCACCTCCCACCCAGCACCCACCCACCTCCCACCCAGCACCCACCCACCTCCCACCCAGCACCCACCCACCTCCCACCCAGCACCCACCCACCACCCACCCACCACCACCCGCAACCTGCCACTCAACACCACCTACCAACCACCACCACCTACCATCCACCACCACCTACAGCCCACAACCTACAGCCCACAACCTACAGCCCACTTACCATCACCCACCTACCACCACCCACCTACCACCACCTACCTACCACCACCCACCTACCACCACCCACCTACCTCCACCCACCTACCACCACCCACCTACCTCCACCCACCTACCACCACCCACCTACCTCCACCCACCTACCTCCACCCACCTACCACCACCCACCTACCACCACCCACCTACCACCACCCACCTACCACCACCCACCTACCACCACCCACCTACCACCACCCACCTACCACCACCCACCTACCACCACCCACCTACCACCACCTGCAACCTGCCACCCACCTACCACCACCTGCAACCTGCCACCCACCTACCACCACCTGCAACCTGCCACCCACCTACCACCACCTGCAACCTGCCACCCACCTACCACAACCTGCCACCCACCTACCACCCACCACCCACCTACCTGCCACCACCCACCCACCACCCACCACCCACCTACCTACCACCACCTGCAACCTGCCACCACCTGCAACCTGCCACCCACCTACCACCCACCTACCACCCACCTACCACCCACCTACCACCCACCTACCACCCACCACCCACCACCCACCTACCACCCACCACCCACCTACCACCCACCACCCACCACCCACCTACCACCCACCACCCACCTACCACCCACCACCCACCTACCACCCACCACCCACCACCCACCTACCACCCACCACCCACCTACCACCCACCACCCACCTACCTGCCACCACTCACCTACCACCACCTGCAACCTGCCACCCACCTACCACCCACCACCCACCTACCACCCACCACCCACCTACCTGCCACCACCCACCTACCTGCCACCACCCACCTACCTGCCACCACCCACCTACCTGCCACCACCCACCTACCTGCCACCACCCACCTACCTGCCACCACCCACCTACCTGCCACCACCCACCTACCTGCCACCACCCACCTACCTGCCACTACCTACCACCCATCACCCACCTGCGACCCCCCACCCACCTACCACTCCCCACCCACCTACCACTCCCCACCCACCTACCACCCACCTACCACCCACCTACCACCCACCTACCACCCACCACCCACCTACCACCCACCACCCACCTACCACCCACCACCCACCCACCACCCACCCACCACCCACCCACCCACCACCCACCCACCCACCACCCACCACCCACCCACCACCCACCACCCACCCACCACCCACCCACCACCCACCCACCTACCACCCACCCACCACCCACCCACCACCCACCACCCACCCACCACCCACCACCCACCCACCCACCTACCACCCACCCACCACCCACCCACCTACCACCCACCACCCACCACCCACCACCCACCCACCTCCCACCCACCTACCACCCACCACCCGCCCACCTACCACCCGCCCACCTACCACCCTCCCACCTACCACCCACCATCCACCCACCTACCACCCACCATCCACCCACCTACCACCCACCACCCACCCACCTACCACCACCCACCCACCTAAGACCCACCCACCCACCTAAGACCCACCCACCCACCCACCTAAGACCCACCCATCCACCCACCTAAGACCCACCCATCCACCTAAGACCCACCCATCCACCTAAGACCCACCCACCACCTAAGACCCACCCACCCACCCCCCCACCTACCACCCACCACCCACCCACCACCCACCCACCACCCACCCACCACCCACCCCCCTCCCACCCACCACCCACCACTCACCTACCACCCACCACTCACCTACCACCCACCACTCACCTACCACCCACCACTCACCTACCACCCACTACCCACCTACCACCCACTACCCACCTACCACCCACTACCCACCTACTACCACCTGCAACCTGCCACTCACCACCACCCACCACCACCTATCACCCACCACCACCTATCACCCACCACCACCTATCACCCACCACCACCTATCACCCACCACCACCTATCACCCACCACCACCTACCACCCACCACCACCTACCACCCACCACCACCTACCACCTACCACCCACCACCCACCACCCACCACCCACCACCCACCACCCACCACCCACCACCTACCACCACCCACCACCCACCACCCACCACCTACCACCACCCACCACCTACCACCCACCACCCACCACCCACCACCCACCACCCACCACCCACCACCTACCACCCACCACCCACCACCCACCACCCACCACCACCCACTACCACCCACCACCACCCACTACCACCCACCACCACCCACCACCACCCACCACCCACCACCACCTACCACCCACCACCCACCACCCACCACCACCTACCACCCACCACCCACCACCACCTACCACCCACCACCCACCACCACCTACCACCCACCTGCCACCACCTACCACCCACCTGCCACCACCACCTACAGCCCAACTACCACCACCCACCACCTACCACCACCCACCACCACCTACCACCACCCACCACCTACCACCACCCACCACCTACCACCACCCACCACCTACCACCACCCACCACCACCCACCACCCACCACCACCCACCACCCACCACCACCCACCACCCACCACCACCCACCACCCACCACCACCCACCACCACCTACCACCCACCACCACCTACCACCACCTACCACCCACCTGCCACCCACCACCCACCACCACCCACCACCCACCACCACCCACCCACCACCACCACCCACCCACCACCACCACCCACCCACCACCACCACCCACCCACCACCACCACCCACCCACCACCACCACCCACCCACCACCACCACCCACCCACCCACCACCACCACCCACCCACCACCACCCACCCACCACCACCACCCACCCACCACCACCTACCACCCACCACCACCTACCACCCACCACCACCTACCACCCACCCGCCACCACCACCTAAAGCCCACCCGCCACCACCCACCACCCACGTACAGCCCACCCACCACCACCCACCACCTCCTACCACCACCCACCTTCCACCACCCACCTTCCACCACCCACCTTCCACCACCCACCTTCCACCACCCACCTTCCACCACCCACCTTCCACCACCCACCTTCCACCACCCACCTACCACCACCCACCTACCACCACCCACCTACCACCACCCACTTACCACCACCCACTTACCACCACCCACCTACCACCACCCACCTACCACCACCCACCTACCACCACCTGCAACCTGCCACCCACCTACCACCACCTGCAACCTGCCACCCACCCACCACCCACCTACCTGCCACCACCCACCTACCTGCCACCACCCACCTACCTGCCACCACCCACCTACCTGCCACCACCCACCTACCTGCCACCACCCACCCACCTGCCACCACCCACCCACCTGCCACCACCCACCCACCTGCCACCACCCACCCACCTGCCACCACCCACCCACCTGCCACCCACCACCCACCTGCCACCTGCCACCCACCTGCAACCTGCCACCCACCTACCACCCACCTGCAACCTGCCACCCACCTACCACCCACCTGCAACCTGCCACCCACCTACCACCCACCTGCAACCTGCCACCCACCTGCAACCTGCCACCCACCTGCAACCTGCCACCCACCTACCACCCACCTGCAACCTGCCACCCACCTACCACCCACCTGCAACCTGCCACCCACCTACCACCCACCTGCAACCTGCCACCCACCTACCACCCACCTGCAACCTGCCACCCACCTGCAACCTGCCACCCACCTACCACCCACCTGCAACCTGCCACCCACCTTCCACCCACCTGCAACCTGCCACCCACCTGCAACCTGCCACCCACCTTCCACCCACCTGCAACCTGCCACCCACCTACCACCCACCTGCAACCTGCCACCCACCTACCACCACCTGCAACCTGCCACCCACCTACCACCACCTGCAACCTGCCACCCACCTACCACCACCTGCAACCTGCCACCCACCTACCACCACCTGCAACCTGCCACCCACCCACCACCCACCACCCACCTACCTACCACCACCTGCAACCTGCCACCACCTGCAACCTGCCACCACCTGCAACCTGCCACCCACCTACCACCACCTACCCACCACCTCCCACTACCACCAACTGCAACCTGCCACCTGCCACCCACCTGCCACCACCCACCCACCTGCCACCACCCACCCACCTGCCACCACCCACCCACCTGCCACCACCCACCCACCTGCCACCACCCACCCACCTGCCACCACCCACCCACCTGCCACCACCCACCCACCTGCCACCACCCACCCACCTGCCACCACCCACCCGCCACCCACCTGCCACCTGCCACCCACCATCCACCTGCCACCCACCTGCCACCATCCACCCACCTGCCACCCGCCACCCACCTGCCACCCGCCACCCACCTGCCACCTGCCACCCACCTGCCACCTGCCACCCACCTCCCACCTGCCACCCACCTCCCACCTGCCACCCGTCGTACACCTGCCGCCCACCTGCCGCCCACCTGCCACTTAACACCTGCCACCTACCACCCACCTGCCACCTACCACCCACCTCCCACCTCCCACCTGCCACCCGTCGTCCACCTGTCGTCCACCTGCCGCCCACCTGCCACTTAACACCTTCCACCCACCCACCTACCACCTACCACCTGCCACCCACCCACCTACCACCTGCCACCCACCCACCTACCACCTGCCACCCACCCACCTACCACCTGCCACCTGCCACCCACCCACCTACCACCTGCCATCCACCCACCTACCACCTGCCATCCTCCCACCTGCCACCTGCCACTCACCTACCTGCCACCTGCCACTCACCTACCTGCCACCTGCCACTCACCTACCTGCCACCTGCCACTCACCTACCTACCACCTGCCACCCACCCACCTACCACCTGCCACCCACCCACCTACCACCTGCCACCCACCCACCTACCACCTGCCACCCACCCACCTACCACCTGCCACCCACCCACCTACCACCTGCCACCCACCCACCTACCACCTGCCACCCACCCACCTACCACCTGCCACCCACCCACCTACCACCTGCCACCCACCCACCTACCACCTGCCACCCACCCACCTACCTACCACCTGCCACTCACCTACCTGCCACCTGCCACTCACCTACCTACCACCTGCCACCCACCTGCCACCTGCCACCTGCCACCCACCTCCCACCCACCTCCCACCCACCTGCCACCCGTCGTACACCTGCCACCCGTCGTACACCTGCCGCCCACCTGCCACTTAACACCTGCCACCTACCACCCACCTGCCACCTACCACCCACCTGCCACCCACCTGCCACCCACCTGCCACCCACCTACCACCCACCTGCCACCCACCTACCACCCACCTGCCACCTACCACCCACCTGCCACCTACCACCCACCTGCCACCTACCACCCACCTGCCACCTACCACCCACCTACCACCCACCTCCCACCTGCCACCCACCTCCCACCTGCCACCCACCTCCCACCTGCCACCCACCTCCCACCTGCCACCCGTCGTCCACCTGTCGTCCACCTGCCACTTAACACCTGCCACTTAACACCTGCCACTTAACACCTGCCACTTAACACCTGCCACTTAACACCTGCCACTTAACACCTGCCACTTAACACCTGCCACTTAACACCTGCCACCCACCCACCTACCACCTGCCACCCACCCACCTACCACCTGCCACCCACCCACCTACCACCTGCCATCCTCCCACCTGCCATCCTCCCACCTACCTACCACCTGCCATCCTCCCACCTACCTGCCACCTGCCACCCACCTACCTGCCACCTGCCACCCACCTACCTGCCACCTGCCACTCACCTACCTGCCACCTGCCACTCACCTACCTGCCACCTGCCACCCACCCACCGACCACCTGCCACCCACCCACCGACCACCTGCCACCCACCCACCGACCACCTGCCACCCACCCACCTGCCACCTGCCATCCTCCCACCTGCCACCTGCCACCCACCCACCTGCCACCTGCCACCCACCTGCCACCTGCCACCCACCCACCTGCCACCTGCCACCCACCCACCTGCCACCCACCTACCTGCCACCCACCTACCTGCCACCTACCTACCTGCCACCTGCCACTCACCTACCTACCACTTGCCACCCACCTACCCACCTACCCACCAGAGCCTTCCTGATCGCTGACAACTCTACTGATGAAGCCAGCTCAAAATAAAACTTACTTTTGTTTAATAAAATCTGGAAATCTTTTATCATACCTCAATTACCTCTGTCTTTATACCTGAAAACTATTTGATGTGGGGTTGGTGTGGATATTGTGGGGTTGGGATGGTTATATAAGGTGGGGTTGGTTGAAAGGACTTTTATACTGAGGGAAGAATTGGATGTTGTGGAGGGTTGGGAGGGATATCGTGTGGTTGGGTTGGGATGGATATCGTGGGATTGGGTTGAGTTGGGATGGAGGTCGTGGGGTTGGGTTGGGATGGGTGTCGTGGGGTTGGGTTGGGTTGGGTTGGGTTGGGTTGGGTGTCGTGGGGTTGGGTTGGGTTGGATGTCGTAGGGTTGGATTGGATGTCGTGGGGTTGGGTTGGGCTGGCTTGGATGTCGTGGGGTTGGGTTGGGTTGGGTTGAATATCGTGGGGATGGGATGGACTGGATTGGATACAGTGGATGGGTTGGACTGTGTATTACTGAGTACTGGAATGGATATGCTCTATTCCCTATTCCCCTTCTCCCTCTTTCGTTTAGCTGCTGGCTTCTACTCTCCCACCCCTTGCACCTCCCTCTCCTTTTCCCTATTCTCCCTCCCCTCACCCCACACACCCCCAACCCCATCTCCCCCCTCACCCACTCCCCCCCTCACCCACTCCCCCCTCCTCCACCACCTCCCCTCCCCCCTCACCCCACCACCTCCCCTCACCCCCTCCTCCACCACCTCCCCTCCCCCCCTCCTCCACCACCTCCCCTCCCCCCCTCCTCCACCACCTCCCCTCCCCCCCTCACCCCACCACCTCCCCTCCCCCCCTCACCCCACCACCTCCCCTCACCCCCTCACCCCACCACCTCCCCTCACCCCCTCACCCCACTACCTCCCCTCACCCCCTCACCCCACCACCTCCCCTCCCCCCATTACCCCACCACCTCCCCTCCCCCTCACCCACTCCCCCCTCACCCACTCCCCCCTCACCCACTTCCCCCCTCTCCCCACCACTTCCCATCCCCCCGCCCCCCACCGCCCCCACCGCCCACCGCCCCCCACCGCCCACCGCCCCCCACCGCCCACCGCCCCCCTCCCCCCACCGTCCCCCTCCCCCACCCCATCCCTCACCCCCCTCACCCCACTCCTCCCACCCCTCGCCCTACCCCTCGCCCTACCCCTCGCCCTACCCCTCACCACACCCCAGGGCCCTCTCTAGGACTATTACAACTGATTCTTTTCTTTTACTCTGAAAATTTCCCACACTTTAAACACTTTCTCCTTGAATATTAAACCCCAGTTGGCTTCAGTACAGGTGGAGGACACAGACACTGATGAAAACATAACTAAAAACAAACTCTACCTGTGCAGTGTGATTTCCTCAGACTTTCTCCCGCAGGTGTGGTCGCGTGGGAAGACAGCAGCCAGACCGACATTCCAGAGGCCATACTTCTCGCCACTCCATCCACATCTCCACTCCTCGCCTGTCTTAGGCACTCCATCGATGACACCACCACTACTCGCCTCTTCGCCATTCAGCCGATCAGAATTCGCCACCCTGCCCAGAGAGATATCTATTTAAGTCCTGGATTATAAGACTTTGAAGAACTTTGGCCAGATTATATATGACATGGATACAATAAAACTGGACCTCCACACATTGCCTCTCTTCGCCTTTCACCTGATGAGAAACCTGTCCTGGCCAGAAAGATCCTTGGTCTTGGAGGAAACACAAGAATTTGCATCGGATAAATGACACTTGGAAATAATGAACCAACTAGTTAGGACTACGGTTGCTGACGCTTTTTATCCTATAGAGGAAAACACCTTGTAAAGATTGCCGGAATAAAGGACTGGACTAGTGTTGTTAAATACCTACTTAGGATGACAACAAACAACAATATGGTATGAACTGCAGAGTTAGGATCCAGAGACAAAGCTTAATTCCCACTGATGTTTTACTTTGAAAATTTAATCTGAATAGGACAACCATGTACAAATACTGTAACTGACCAGCTTATCTATACACATGCAGTAAATAATAGTAATTTTATTCGAGCCATTAGAGGAGATCGATACTTTACCTATTATCCCTGGACCTTACCTACCACATGGTTACTAAATAGGGGTGAATAGGACCAAAGGATAGTGAATCTACCCAGTGAGTCACACCTCCCTTCACTACCTATGGCATTCAAGCCTTCATATTAACTTGGCACTACCTATGGCATTCAAGCATTCATATTGACTTAGCACTACCTATGGCATTCAAGCCTTCATGCTTTTAACTTAGCACTACCTATGGCATTCAAGCCTTCATGCTTTTAACTTAGCACTACCTATGGCATTCAAGCCTTCATGCTTTTAACTTAGCACTACCTATGGCATTCAAGCCTTCATGCTTTTAACTTAGCACTACCTATGGCATTCAAGCTTTCGTATATTTAACTTAGCACTACCTATGGCATTCAAGCCTTCATATTAACTTAGCACTACCTATGGCATTCAAGCCTTCATATTAACTTAGCATTACCTATGGCATTCAAGCCTTCATATTAACTTAGTACTACCTATGGCATTGAAGACATATTAACTTAGCATTACCATAGCATTCATATTAACATTACCTATGGCATTGAAGCCTTCATATTAACTTAGCATTACCTATGGCATTCAAGCCTTCATATTAACTTAGCACTACCTATGGCACTGAAGCCTTCATATTAACTTAGCACTACCTATGGCATACAAGCATTCATGTTAACTTAGCGTCACATATGGCATTCAAGCCTTCATATTAACTTAGCATTACCTATGGCATTGAAGCCTTCATATTAACTTAGCATTACCTATGGCATTCAAGCCTTCATATTAACTTAGCATTACCTATGGCATTCAAGCCTTCATATTAACTTGGCATTACCTATGGCACTGAAGCCTTCATATTAACTTAGCATCACCTATGGCATGCAAGCCTTAATATTAACTTAACACTACCTATGGCATTCAAGCCTTGATACTTTAACTTAGCTGCTTTGAGAACTGATAGTCTTTAGATCTGGCTTGATGAATGAACTCTGATAAAGGTGTAGTATACCCACTTCAGTACCTCATTTGGACTTTGACGAAAGGGTAAACCTGACTGCACAATAGACTTAGAACTTTCACTGACACGATGGCAAGAAGGCTTTGATAACAGCACTAGTGAAGGGATACATAGGAGTATCTGGATCTACTCTGAAATAGGACATGGGTAAAGAACACCATTACCTACACTGGATACAATAGCTGGTCAGACTTACATGCAGTGTGTCTGCAGTACACTCATTGCAGGTTTCCTTATCAAGATACCTTAAGTACACATGGGAAAAAACCTGAATGGAGAACACTAAGGTAAGAAGTACTATGAAAACTACCAACCAGCGAGATGACCTGGAGGGCCAGTGTACAGGAGCTTCAGCACCAGAGTATATATAAAACAGTCTGGCAGTAACATGAATAAACTGCAGGCACCAGAGGAAATAACTCTGGAGGATTATAAACAGCCGAAATAAGGCTATTACTGCTAGTCAAGGCAGTGCTAATTGCACTAAGTAATGAAGCTAGTCAGTCTTGTACAAATACTGTAGTTACCCATCAATAAACCATAGCTGACCAAAGTACTGGTTTTGCTGTACCTGGGGGAGGGGGTCTGCAAAAGTCCGAAATAAGGGTTTTGCATCCGTGGATTTTTACACACAGTAGCTCTAAAATATTCTAAGTTGAAATAGGGGTTTTACATCCGCAGAGTTTTTTCACAACTCCGTCAGATTCTAAGTTGAATTAAGGGTTTTTCATCCGTAGATTTTATACCAAACTCCATAAAATATTCTAAGTTGAAATAGGGGTTTTACATCCGTAGAGTTTTTAGTTGAAACAGGGGTTTTACATCCGTAGAGTTTTTTAAGGTAAAGTAGGTGTTGTACCCCCCCCCCCTCTTTTGGTCACAGTTTCTAAGTTGAAGTAGGGCTTTTATATCCCTAGACTTTATACCCACTTCTCTGGTGGGTATAAAGTCTAAGTCCGAAGTAAGGGTTTTGGTGCCCTTAAGACTTATACCAGATCCAGTCACTCGAAAAAATCCTAAGTCCAAATTGGAGTGCTTTTTGGACTTAGGATTTTTCGAGATGGTGGAACTGGTATAAAGTCAAAGTTGAATTGTGGGTTTTTATACCCAAGAGTTTATACCAGCAAGTTAACGTGCTGGAGTCTACTGTGTACTCTGTTCCATGTCTTTGGGAACTAGAGTATATCATTGTATGCTTTCTTTGCATACTTTACTTTTTCTGTGATATTGTATTTTAGTCATTTGTAATACCATAAAGGGCAAAGTAAAGTTGATATACAGCTGATTCTTTTATTATCTTTAGTGTTTTACAAGAGTTTACAATTACAATACATTTACAAAGTATACAAGTAGCAATGGCAGCAGCTGTTAGGTTACTCTGGCAGAAGATTTTATATATTAAAGTATAAGTATCTCAAAGTATATCACAAAAGTATTGGACTAGAGCAAATGTTTCAAGTATTATCAAAGTATATCAGTTAAATACGGGCAAGATACCTTTAGCAATTAAAATTATGTAGTAGGTCCTATGTCTATCTCCAACTCGCTCCCTCGCTCCTACTCGCCCCTCTACCCTCTCTCCATCACGCTCACTCTAGAACGACAGAAAAAGAAAAAGCGCATAAAAAAGTAAAGGTGGGGAAGAGAAAGAAGCACTAAAGCAGACAGACACTAACAGACAGACACACCATCCCAGCACGTTCGGCTGCGCTGAGGACAGGCAGACAGGACAGACGGAGAGGAAGATAGAAGTGGAAGGAAGTCCCCCCTTTCCCGCCTCCCCCCACCCCACCTCCCTCCCCAGACCCACCTACCTGCCACACCCAGCCTAGTATGCTGGGAACTAAACACACACACACACACACGCAAAAAAAAAAAAAAATCACGCACACACAATCACACCCTAAAGGAAAATACAAAGAAAAATACAACCTGTCACCTGTCCTGTCCGGCGCTCCGATCTCCCTGCAGGCTCTCCGGTCTCCCCTGGTCTCTCGGCCGTCTCGTCTCTCCCTCGCAGCCGTCTCTGCATCGCCTGGGGAAATACAGGAACATCAAAGGTGCCTAAGGAATGCAATGCCTACCAGAGTAACGCTATACAGGTGCCGCCACAGCTGCTGCTACCCTCCCTACCACATCACCTATCAGTACAAGCTACAACACACGCTGCACCAGTTCCTCTGCAGGGCTTGCCATGTTCTCGAGCGGCCATCTCGTCGTCTACACCTGCCATTTCTTCCGTAGTTGCCATCCCTTCTTCTGAGGTTGCCATGTCTTCTGAGGTTGCCATGTCTTCTGAGGTTGCCATTCATCTTCTGAGGTTGTCATCTCTTCTGCAGTTCCAACCTTGTCTTCTGGGGCTGCAGCTTCGCCTTCCCCCTCGCCTGCAGTTGCCATCTCGCTGGCCAGGGTTGACATCTCGTCCTCCGGCGTTTCCATCGTTTTCTGTGGAGCAAATATCAATTAGGCCAAAGTTCGTACTATATGCTACTGCTGAGCCTATGTCCCGTATTCTGGGTGGCATAGGAGGCTTCGTAGCGCATTTCCCTGAGAGATTTATTTTACATAACGCCAACATTATATTGCAAACTTAAGTCAATGTCTTCTAACCCCAACTTGTCACCCAATTCCTTCCCATTCCACACATCCTTCTTTCCTTCCTTTAGGTTCTTCACAGCCATACTGTACCATCACCATAGCCACACTACCACCACGACTACCACCACCACCACAACCACACTCCATCACAACTACTAGCATAACACTATCACCACTACCAGAACCACGTACTACCACCACCATCACAACCACACACCACCACCACCACCAACACCGCTGACATCACCACCGTCACAACCACCACACAGCTATCAGTGCTCTCGTGCAAAATTTATCTGCTTGAGAGAGAGAGAGAGAGAGAGAGAGAGAGAGAGAGAGAGAGAGAGAGAGAGAGAGTGTTTTGTGCGTGTGTGTGTGTGTGTGTGTGTGTGTGTGTGTGTGTGTGTAAATCACTCAAACATCTTTTAACAATAAACAAAATGCATGACTAAGTGTACGATGTGAGAAAAGCCCAGAAAAAATATTTCAGATTTCAAAAAGTTTAAAAATGGTTCAAATACCTTTTACTTGGGGAGAAAGCTATTATTTCCCACTCCTGTCGTCTGTCGTGTCGGTGTAAATATCCTTTGCTTGCCTGGCCGTGTAAATATCCTCTGCCTGCTTGATCGTGCGAAAATCCTCTTCTTTCTTCGTGTCAATGGAAAAATTCAACCTGAGAGGTGGAGAGCAGAGGTGTGAGGGTAGGGGAGGTTTGACTGGTAGCAGGGAGATGGGAGGGGGGTAGAAGGAAGAGGTGAGGGGGTAGGGAAGAGATGAGGGGGTAGGGAAGAGGTGGGGGGTAGGGAACAGGTGGGGGTAGGG